>NC_092390.1:34793776-35096806 GCF_030028105.1 Mobula birostris
ACTTTATATCAATCCACATGACAGCATGGCACTTGGTGCCAAAGGGCTACTGCATCAACAGGTTCACAACAAGTCCAAAGCTATTGAATGTTATGAAGAAGCCTTGCAGTTTGATCCTGGCAATGAAGAATATCTCAGTGCTCTCTGTGAACTACGCCTTTCCTTAGAGGACCGAAATGATGTTTGAAAGGTGAAATAGTTCCACTGGATCTGAGGACAGATTTGCAGGATTTCATACTAAATATATTCTGTTTATGAATGAGAGTTTTATTCAGAATACTGTTTATGAATGAGAGTTTTATTCAGAATATGTTATTTTAAAAAACGTTATTGTAACTATATCTAATCCCTGTGATTATTACAAAGATAGTGACACTTCTGGTCCTGTGAACAAATCAAGTTTAGTTCATTTCTTTGGACATTCATTTTAATCTGCAGAGAAAGTTGAAAGTATAAAGTTACAACAAACACATCCAAATGAAAAGTCCTGACAAGTTTCCTCATTAGATTGTTTAATGCATTGTTCTAATATAGTCACTGTTGTTCAAAGGCTCATTTGTAAAATGATCAATAAACATTTTCTAATTGACCAAAATGAGACAGTAAATTGATATTTGTATAATTTATTTCTCAACATAATGATTTTAAAAAGGAACTTGTACACATACAATGAATTCATCATCCAATTTAACAATAAATTTGATTTGCCCTGTCTAGACGTGTTAAAGTCTCCTTTGATTACAATCAAAGGACACCCCTACTTTCTTGACCTCTGACTTGGTCTCTGATTAATTATGTGATGCCATCACTTATTTGAAAAGCTCAATGGATGCACAGTGTCTGATGAGGGATAGTTAACGAGGCTCTGTGCATGCTAATCCACATCTAACCAATCTTGTAGAGTTTCCCCAGGAAGTTACCAGGAAAGTTGATAAATGCAAGGTAGTGGATGTTGTCTACATTTGACAGCATCCTGAATGGAAAGGTGGTCAAAAATGTTCAGTCGCTTGGTAATCAAGATGAGATCATAAGTAAGATTAGAAGTTGGCTTTGCAGAAGCCAGAGATTAGTTGTAGATGTTTGTCTCTCTGACGGGAGGCCTGTGATTAGAGTTGTACTGCAGGAATTGGTGTTGGGTCCATTGTTATTGTCATCTATATCAACAATCTGGATGATAATGTGGTTTATTGGTTCAGCAAATTTGCAAATAACAGCAAGATTTGGCATGGAGTGGGAGCGAGGAAGATTAGCAAATCCAGCAGAGGGATCTCGAGCAGCTGGAAAAATGGGCTGACAAATAGCAGGTGGAATATAATGCAGATAAGTGTGAGGTGTTGCACTTTGGATCCAAATTCTTTGGAAGTGGTGTTACAGGTAAATAGCGTTATAACAAAAGCTTTTGGCACATTGACCTTCATAAATTAATGTATTGAGTACAGAAGTTGGAAGTTATTTGAGGTTGTTTGAGATTCTTGATGAGGCCTAATTTGGAGTATCGTCTGTAGTTTTGATGACCTACCTACAGGATAGATGACAATAAGATTGAAAGAATGCAGAGAAAATTTAGAAGGATCTTGCGGGACTTCTGATCCTGAGTTATGGGGAAAAGTTGAATAGCTTGGGACTTTATTTCCCACATCGTAGAAGACTGAGAAGATTTAATAGAGGTATACAACATTATGAGGGGTATAGACAGGGTAAATGCAAGCAGGCGTTTCCACTGAGATTAGGTAAGACTACAACTAGGTGTCATCGGAGAAAGGTGAAACATGAAATGTGAAAGATGACATGTGAAATGACAAAGGGAACATGAGGGGGGATTTCTTCATTCAGATGTTGGAGGGAACATGGAACGAGCTGCCAGCACAAGTGGTCGGTTTCAACATTTAAGAGAAATCTCGATAGGAGCAGGAATTGGATGGGTCAGCGGGCTATGGTCTGGTTGCACGTCAATGGGACTAGGCAGATTAATGCTTCGGCACAGACTAAGGGCATGTTTCTGTGCTGTAGTGTTCTATGTCTCTATCCTTCAGTAACTGGTTCACACTGGATCAATCTCCTTGTGCCAGAAATTCATATAAATTGTTGTGAATTCTCTGAACCTTCAGCCACAATACCTCCAGGTTTGTTATTTTGACACTTTGCCCTGCTTTAAGCTCCTTTTCTGTTGGATGTTGTCTTTATCTTCCATTTCTGCTGTTCTAACTTCTCCTTACTATTTTGTTTTCCCATGGCTGAGCTCCCTTCACTGCTCCTATCTCTCTGGAAAATTACGAACACGAGAAAATCTGCAGATACTGGAAATACAAGGAACACACACACAAAATGCTGGTGGAACTCAGCAGGCCAAGCAGCATCTATGGAAAGAGTAAACAGTCAAACTTTCAGGCCAAGACCCTTCATCAAGAGTGGGAAAAAGAAGATAAAAAGTCAGTGTAAGAAGGTGGGGGGAAGGGAGGAAGAAGTACAAGTATAGATTTATTAATCCACACCTTCACATCTTCATCAAAGTCACTTACAAAAGTCACAAAGAGCATTGGTCACAAAATATAGATCAAATGTTCATGGATCACATACATCATGACTTACTGGATGAGCATGTCAAGGGGAACCATGATAGGTGCAATCCTCTCTACCTCAGTGCTTAGTTCTGACTAAACTTTTCTGAGGACCCGTAATCTCAAAACAACAGTGTAGAAGAAGTGTCTGCTCCAGAGGGAGTTTAGTGCAGTGGATTCCTGACTGCTTTTCGTCTGCCTAACCGGCACTATGTTGCTCTGCCGGCTCACACTTAAACTGCAATGTGTTCTCCACTCTGAACATGCCACGCACAAATTTCCCAGCCTCCTGAAGGCACCACACCTACCGACCAGGCTCAAAAAATACACAGCTCAAGCTGCTGCAGGTGGTGACACCTTCTGCACATGGGATTTTCCTGGAACAGTGCGAGCTAACATGAACTCCCACAGGACTCAGAATGTGTACTCAGCCTGACAACCTACCTGCCTCCTCCTCACTAATACCAATAACACTGTCAGATAAGGCACCACTGATTTCCCTGACTTGCCCCAAAGCTGCAATCTTAAGTAAAAGAAAGAGCTGAGAGACTTGCACAGACCCAACACACAGAAGCCCCCTTACCTCACTGGCTGCACCAAAGATCAGAGTGCAGAATCTACGCTCTGTTTTATGAATATCCTTTCATATATATGCAAGCTGTACAAGGTAAGTGAGTTCATTTTCTTTTTAGAGGGTTAGCTTTTAATAGGCTTCCTAAATATATTTAGTCAATGGGAACAGAGGAATGCTCCCAGATGGTTCATTCACCACCTCAACTAACACAGACAGCTCCAACCAAATACCTCAGATCTACACAGATAACTCACAAAAGTTCCTCGATTTGATGATTAAACTTGAAATCACCCCAACATTTACTATATGCTCCTTACTCATCAGAGCCTGCTCTCTGAGGACCACTGCACACACATTTCAACTACCAGACTACCAGAGGTAAATCCATGTAGTAGGAACCCTTGGCGGCTCTGAGGCAATCAAAGCTACTACGTTTCAGCTATCCTTCTAGAAATCTTACCGAATGCAGACTGCAACGATAAAAAATGATTGAAACTAAAACTAGCAGTACAAAGATACTAACTGGTATAATAATGTTATAATAGTGATGTTAACAATCTCAAGAGTTGGCATAAGTATTTAAATTAACATATTTAAGAGCATTTCAGCATGTTTAAGGTACTTCAGCATTCAACAAAAAATATTAATCTGACTGCTTCTCTGGTTCTACCTTGTCTAAACTCACCGTACTCTTCACTTCTACCACGCCCTGACACACACGACAAATTACTTATAAAAAAAGTGGAGCACAAAATACAATACAGACAAATAATGGATACATGGCTCCTACAGAGCCTGACAAAGAGAAATTTATTGTCCGTGTAAAGTTATAGAAGCAAAGTATATGTGGGTTCAAAAGACGAAAACAACCAGGTAGTAATCAGATCAACTTATCAGCTTGAACATTGCTTGTTGCGAAACTAGGCTGTGATTATCATTGGCTCAGATAATTTGGAGTCAGCATGCATACTGACCTTGGATTCAAGGAAGAAAGCTGCACTTGAATTGCACTTTCGAAGCATCAATTCCCTTAACGTTAAGGAAACACCTTACAAGAAAATAAGCTGGAAAATACAAAGCTTTGCATATCTTCTCTATTGGCTCAATATTGAATGTGGAGGTGAAGCTGTAACAGGAATTTGAGGTGGTTCCTTCAATCAAGAAAATGAGGTGACGAACACTGTTTCTCTTTCTGGGTATATGTTTACCGGTAGAGCATTGTAATGGTTACCTATTTCAATATTAAATAAATGTTTCCACTTAACCTTGGGGTAAAGGAAGACTTAATTTCACTCTCTATGCTCCTTCCGTAAATGGCACAGGGCTTCAGTGTGTTCCACAGTATAGATCAAGGTTCTCGGTATTATCCTGAATTCTCCTCCATTTTGAGACTGCTGGTCCAGAGGTTCCCAAGGGTCAGTGGGGATGTTGCAAGCTTTCAGGAAGGCTTTTCACATTTCCCTGAAGCTTTCTATTTGCAACATCGACACAATCTTTTGGAAGAACACAGACAATCAGGCACTATCTGTGGGTGGAAAATAACTGTTAATGTTTTGGACCAAACTCCAGCATCAGGTGCGTACTCCCAGAGGTGCTGCTCAATCCACTGAGCTCCTCCAGCAGATAATTGGTTGCTCTAGATACCAGCACCTGCAGTTTCTTGTATCCCCTTTCTCTCTTTCCACCTGGAAAGATTTTCTCTTGACAAAGCTCAGAATAGCATGAATGTTTCAGGAGTCATGAATCGTCATGCAGCTTAAAGGATGGGGATTTTAGCCTGGGAGAGGATATTGGTGTTTATTAGTTTATTCTTCCGATGACTTATGGTGATTTTGCAAAGAGTAAATGGTGCAATCTTTCCAGTGCCAGGAACTGCCTAATATACAGTCTCTGAAGCATATTGGACAGCAGGTTAATTTTGTTTTGATGCTAGCTTTGACATCTTGATGTTAGAGTCATAAATTCACAGAAAATTGTAGCACAGGTACAGGCCCTTCGATCCATCTAGTCCATACCAAACTCTTTAAACTGTCTACTCCCATCGATCTCCACTGGGATCCTAGCTCTCCAAACTCATACCATCCATATACCTATCCAAAACTTCCCTAAAATGTTGAAAACGAGCTTGCATGCCCCACTTGCGCTGGCAGCTTGTTCCACGTGCTCACAACCCTCTGATTGAAGATGTTTCCCCTCATGTTCCCCTTAATCTTTTCACCTTTCACCCTTAACCCATGACCTCTGGTTGTAGTCCCACTCAACCTCACTAGAAAGTTATTTTCATACATAATTTTCCTGCATCTGTCATCTATCTGTGATATTAATCCACCTTGTTTGTTTTACATTTTTGTTTCCTTTTTATTTCCATCTGGACTCCAGCTAAGCATTTTTGTAATACCAAATCCTTTGACCTATGTCTTTTTTTGTTTGTAAGCTCAGCTAACTAAATCTGTTTGCTCCCTGATTTTGACAAACAATGTTCAAACTGAAACATGGGCTCTGTTCCTGCAAATGGATTTTTCCTATAAACCTGCTGGATATTTCCAGGATTTTCTGTATTTTAGATTTCCAGCAATGATAGTCATTTGTTGACTTCCAATGGCTTACAGCTTGGCCACTGAATCTTGAATTGAATTGAACAGACTTTATTACTTGCATCATTCATATACATGATGAGTAAATATCTTTACATTACGTCTCCATCTAAATGTACAATGTGCAATTATAGTAATTTATAATAAATATTATGTACAACAAGGTAGTCAATATAACATAGAAATACCCTTGCATCAGCATGAATTAAGCAGTCTGATGGCCTGCTGGAAGAAGCTGTCCTGGAGCCTGTTGGTCCTGGCTTTTATGCTGCAGTGCGGTTTCCTGGATGGCAGCAGCTGGAACAGTTTGTGGTTGGGGTGACTCGGGTCTCCAGTGATCCTTCAGGTCCTTTTTACACACTTGTCTTTGTAAATGTCCTGAATAGTGTGAAGTTCATATCTACAGATGCGCTGGGCTGTCCACACCACTCTCTGCAGAGTCCAGCAATTGAGGGAAATACAGTTCCCATACCAGGCAGTGATGCAGCCAGTCAGGATGCTCTCAATCGTGCCCCTCTAGAACATTCTTAGAATTTGAGGGGCCATGCCAAACTTCTTCAAACGCCTGAGGTGAAAGAGGCGCTGTTGTGCCTTTTTCACCACACAGCCAATATGTACAGACCACGTGAGATCCTCGGTGACGGTTATACCGAGGAACTTAAAGCTGTTCACCCTCTCAACCCCAGATCCATTGATGTCTATAGGGGTTAGCCCGTCTCCATTCCTCCTGTAGTCCACAACCAGCTCCTTTGTTTTTGTGACATTGAGGGAGAGGTTGTTTTCTTCACTGTGTCAGGGTGATGACTTCCTCTCTGTAGGCTGTGAAGGCAGTACCCTGTTTTGGCACATTACAGGCTAGTGCTGAGGTTCAGGTGGTTGTATTTCAGACAAATTGAAATAGGTTAAGCAATTAATGTTCACTCTGAAAAATTATCTTGACTGTCAAGACAATTTTGTTGCAGAGGGCATTCACCAGTGCTGCAAAGAAGATTGAGAAAAGTATTGGGGCAATAACATAGTTGCGTTTGATACTGGTCTTCAATGGAATTGTATCTGCTGTAGAGACATGGGTTTGGACAATAGTTTTTACACCAGCCCACTGTAATTTAGGCGGGAGGAGAAGATGGCAGCGCAACGCAGCGCACGCACCTCTCCGGTGAAATGAAATTGTATCTGTTAAATAGGAGCCGTAGACAATTCTGATTTGATGAAGACAGACATGAGAAGCAGAAGAACATCTGGAGAAATTTCTGAAATGCCTGGTTCGCTGCTGCTGTTACTGTGCGATCGAGAATCTCCGGAGGGTAGGCCCCAAACTCCCCGGCTTTGCCTACTGCTGGCGACCGAGGCTGAGGTCGAAACGTTCGGATAGAGATGGTGCTCGGTACTCGGTGTCAGAGGGCTGATCAAAGCTCGAAGTTTTCGGACGACTCAGAGTTGGACTGTGGTCGGGCATGGCAGGGAGAGTTTTCTTCCTTCTCCCGTCTGCGTGAGATGTGGGACTTTCGAGAAACTGAACTTTTTTACTGTGCCATGGACTGTTCTTCATCAAGTTATGATATTGTTGCACTGTTGTAACTATACGTTATAATTATGTGGTTTTGTTAGTTTTCCAGTCTTGGTCTGTCCTGTGTTTTTGTGACATCACACGGGAGGATTATTGTATCATTTCTTAATGTATGCATTACTAAATGACAAAAAAAGAGGACTGCATGTCCTCATAGTCTAATCTAACCTAATCTAATGTGTACTCATGATCAAAATGAATGTGTGTGGGCAGCTGAGTTGAGGACAGCACCTCAGGGTTCCTCCAGCTCAGAGAGAGGTTTATGCTCCAACAGCAAGGGTGGGAGGGAACCGACTTGATTAGAGAACAGGCTTAGCTGCAGAGATCTAGAATATTTATCAGCTTAAGCACGCATGTGTGTGTGCGCGATTTCCCCCAACCACATTGAACAATAAACACAACAGAAAAACTAACAAATCAATTCAGGGCCCTCAAGTATGTCCTGCCATTGAATACCATCATGGCAGATCAATCAACACTGTCCTCAGTATCAGTTTCTCAAAGGCTCAAATTCCTTGATATTTCTTTTACATTTTTATCTATCTCCGCTGCAACTATAACCAGTGATTTGGCCTGCCCCTCCATTGGGGCCAGACAGTTCTAGGGATTTCCGAAAATTAATTTCTACACAGTACAGTTTTAAATACCCGGCTGCTTATTTTGTTAGTTTGTCCACTTGTTCATGTCTCTCCCACTCTAGTGGAAAAATCCCAACATCTACAGAAATTTCTGGAAATACCCAGAAGATTGGGAAGCAGCTTTTCCCAGTTGAACCTACAGAGTATATCCAGAATTTTTGGTTTTTACTTCAGATTTCCAACATCTGCTTTTTTTCACTCATTGTCCTCTACCTGAAAGTTTTGAATCTACAAGAATTTTTTATAGAAGTTGTTAGATTAGAAGATTAAATTTACACCTAAAATCAAAATAACATACATAGAGTCATTGAGGTTCATCTGGATTTGACAACAGCTGTCAAGGAACAGAGAACAGTACAGCACAGGAACAGGCAGAACAGAGAACAGTGCAGCACAGAAACAGGCAGCTGATCCACATTATTATGTTGAACTAATTAAACAAATGATTAAACGTCTAATTAAACTAAGCCCTTTTGTCTTTCTCCATTCTCTACATAATCATGTGCCTATCTGTAACGTATAGCCTACTGTATAATATGGGACTACTTTATGTTGTAGTAACACGTCGTTACATGCTCTATTAGGCGCATATTGAGCATACGCTATTAGGCGCGTATTGATCTGAATCAGAGTTCAGTTTCTGCCAGTAAAGAACCATGAAACTTAGCTCCCGTCTCCAGAGTTTTTATTAATAGCATTGTTGTGTAGCCAGGCTACATACATAATAAATCGGTGATGAGGTTAATGAACTTACATCATATCGGAATGCTGTTTTTTTAATTGATAACGGCACTCAGAGGAAGAGTGCAAGGAACGAGCCAAGGAGCGAGAGAAGGAGGCAGAGCGAGGCTGCAAGTCTGAAAGGAAGTGGGAGCACAGCCGGTGTTGGGAACGTCAGGAGACCAAGAAACACAGTCACAGCCACAGCACATCCAGCCGAGACCACAGCCGGCGCTGACCCCCAGGGGCTGAGGGTCTGCCTGCCCCAAAAGGGAGATAGAAAGGAGCGACACACACACACCTAGATGGAGTGCGCTTGTGATGCTAGCAAAAAGGTCACGTGAGTCAAAAAAAAAGGAAGAACAGGGCTAAATTAACATAAAAAAGATGGCGATGATTGGAACAATCTTTGGTTCTTCAATGCTCTTCGATTGAAGAAATACTATTCAATGCACTTAAGAGTAGCATTGAAGACTGGGCAACTTACATTGAAAGAGTGGAGTTATATTGTGATGCTAACAATGTTAATGATGAAAAGATAGCCAACGTCTTACTTAATATTATGGGAGCAAAAACATACGGGCTGCTACGGAGCTTATTAACCCCTGAAAAGCCAGCTGACAAAACATTCAAGCAAATAGTAGGCACTCTCCAACAGCATTTAAATCCCAAACCACTGGTTATTGCTGAAAGATTTAAATTTCACAAACGGAACCAGAGCAAAAATGAAAGCATTTCTGAATATTGTGTTGAATTGCACAAATTATCAAAACATTGTCAATTTGGAGCTGGTCTATCGGACGCACTGAAGGACAGGTTAGTGTGTGGCATGCATTGTGAAACCACACAGAAGCTCCTGTGCGAAAAAGACTTTACCTTAGAGAAGGTACTGAACTTTGCAATATTATTCAAAATAGCTGCACGAGGTGCTTCAGAGATACAACAAAAATCTCTGGAATATACTACGAATAAGATGTCACTGAGCAGAAATGAAGGAAAGAAATGTTACTCTTGTGGGAACATGTCACATGACCCTGAGGACTGTTGGTTTAAAGACAAAGAATGCAGAAACTGTGGCAAACAGAGCCACACTGGCAGAGTATGCAAAGCTCGTAAACAGCAGGAAAAGGACGAAACACAGAGAAACAAGAAACCCCAGAAAGGAAAATACAACAAGGTACACAAAATGAAAGAAGGCAGTTCTGATGAAAACGACTCCAATGAAAGTGAATTGTCTTGTCTGCAACATCACAGCGTGAAAGAGACAGATGATCGAAGACTAATATGGATCACTCCACAAGAGGCAGGCGTGAGACTGAAAATGGAGTTGGACACAGGCTCAGCTTTAACAGTGATCGCTGTACAGGACTACAAACGACTATTTTCTCACATACCTCTGAAACGAACTAAACTACTGCTAAAGACTTACACAGGACAGAAAGTGCATCCCAAAGGCAAAATTAAAGTGACAGTGACCCATGGAGGTAAAACACAGCAACTGATCCTCTATGTACTGAAAAAGGGAGGACCACCGTTGCTGGGATGTGAATGGCTCAGGAAAATTCAGTTGGATTGGCACACCATCAAGGTACTAGATGTGTCAACAAAGGAGGGCAGATCATTGGGGAAGATATCCGCAGCTCTCCTCTCACACATTGGTGACTATTACAACGACGAGGAGGAGCTAGACAGCTTTGACGATGAGGCCGAACACAGTACCCGTGGCCGCAACTCGGATAGAGATATAAAGGATGCAAGAGGGACAGATATTGCCAATAAGCATGATGATGAAGACTACCTGGAAGTAAAAGAGCAGACGTACCAGGAGAAATTGACATCTCTCAAAAGACAGCTACAGCAGTTACAGGAAGGCACTTTGCAGGAGTATCAGAAAAGGGTGAAGAAACTAGATCAACAATACAAGGAGAGAATATGAAATGCAGAGCTGCTTCTGCAACTGGAGACAGAACAAGTGGAAAGGAATTATATTAAAGAGAAGGAAGCAGCAGTGAAGGAATTTGAAGATAAAACAATTAAGTTAGAAGAAAAGAAAAAGATGATTGAGAACAAGAGGCTAACAATGGAACTCACAGGAAATTCTATGGAGGCAAAGCCGATAATGACTAGGAAACTAAGGAGGAAACCTAATGACCCTGCTCCAATTCCAGACAAAAGACAAAACCTCCACCTGCACAATTAAATTACTTGTTAACAGATGATGGAAGATCTGCGGACTCTCAATAAGCTTAAATCTCCGAAAAGACCAGCATCTCCATCTTCTCCTGAACAACTTCCTTGGGAAAGATCCATGAAAATTGGTCATCCCTTAAAAGCTCTTGGACAAGATCAATTCCATTCAATCAGAACAGCTTTCGCACAAGGTAAATCTTGAACCAATCATTTCCTCCATTGAGAATCATACAGTTAATCCTTTGCAAGGAAGTTCTTTTTCACGTACATATTTTGAATCCTCAGCTAACGTGTCTTCTTTTGCACAAAGAAGTTGGGAAACAGCATCAAAACAGAGGCGAATTCTGGCAACAAACTGGAAGGTTTCTGTCGTATTTTTACATCTTGTGCTGAATGTGCATCTGAAGGAATCCTCCCTCATGAGCCAGACAGATAGCACTGCAGGTAATCCTTAATATCAGCAAAACTGTACCTTAACAGCAACTTAAGAACAATGGAATGAACGACAGGATTTCGATCAACTGCTTCTTCAAACGGTGAGAGATCACTGGTAAATTACTGATCTATCTGTGAATCATTGGATTGCCCTGACTTTTGAATAACTAGCAGAGACAGCAGATCACCAACCACTTCTTTTGGAAACCAAAGCTACAAAAAATGCATCACACCTCTTGCGGAATATGACTAATTTTGCTACAGCTTCACTTATTTCTTCTGTTCCCGCTGGTACATAATCACCATCTAGAGAAGAAAGGCACAGTGGGCAGAGTCCCCGCAGGGACTTGAGTTATAAATGGGTCTTATTTGTTTACTAAATACACTATTAAAATAAAAGGGGAGGAGAGTACCCTATAGCCTACTGTATAATATGGGACTACTTTATGTTGCAGTCGTTGCACATCGTTGCATGCGCTATTAGGCTCATATTGATCTGTACGTGTGTGTTCAGAGTTCGGTTTTCTACCAGCAAAGCACCATGAAACTTAGCTCCCGTCTCCAGCATTTTTATTAATAGCATTGTTGTGAAGCCAGGCCACATACACAACACTATCTAACAGCCTCTATTGTATTTTCTCCTCCACTCCCATTGGAAACACATGATGCATAACCAGGAAGGAGATTGATTTGTAATGCGGCTGGATGTGTGAAATGTATTTTCATTGAAACTGCCAACAGAGTGGTTTCAGGAACAAAGACATAGACTGGAGTATAGGTTCCATTGCCAAGGCTTGGTATATCTACACATGCACACACGCACGCACACACACACACACCACAATCCTGTCATCATATAATCCTGCATCAGTCTCATTACCACACTCAGTACAATGACATGAGGTGAGGAATGCACCCAACAAGATAGATCTGCTGACTGCTCTTGGGAGCGAAGGTCAGAGATGGATTTTCATAAATTTTGTTCTCTTACAGCAACACATCGAGAGATCAGTTGAAAGAGAAGCTCGATCAGCTGCAGTGTCACTTCACATGGAGCCCTCAGAAGGAAGCCATTGACCTGGAAGATATGATGTACAGATTGCAAGATTCTATAAGTCTAAATTTGAAGTACAAAGATCAGTCCTGCAACCAACTCGCTTTTGTAAACTGCCTGCAGGGCAACTATGAAGAAGCAATTCAAAACTTAGAGGAAGCTGAAAGGATTCTGAGGGAGAACCACAAAGATGAATTTGAAAGAAAATGCATCATCATCTATGGAAACTTTGCCTGGGTGCATTACCACATGGGACAACTGACCGAGGCCCAGTCCTACCTGGACAAGCTGGAGATGATCTGTAAACCGCTCAGTGATGGCACTCGCTATACAGCATTGATCCCTGAGGTGTACGGGGAGAAGGGATGGTCATTGCTAAGATCTACAGCTCAATATTATGAGGAGGCAAAGGAATGTTTTGAGAAGGCTCTGGAAGAAGATCCTGATAATGTGCAATGGAACATGGGATATGCCACTGTACTGTTTCGGTTGGAAGCAATTTTTGGAACCAGAGAGAATCGTGAACAGAGTCAGTCAGTGAAGCATCTGCGTCGTGTACTAGAGCTTGATCCCGATGAATCGCTGGCCATGGTTCTGTTGGCTCTAAAGCTTCAGGAGCTCAAGCAAAAGAAAGAAGCAAATGAATTAGTTGAACAAGCATTGCAGAAAACCTCTGATTATCCAAAAGTGCTTCGTAATGCGGCAAAATTTTACCGAAAAGAAAAAGATGTGGAAAAAGCAATCACGTTGTTGAAGAAAGCATTAGAAATTTCCCCACATTCTAGTGTCCTGCATGACCAATTGGGCATGTGCTACAGAAGCAAACTACTTGAATTGATTGCCAATCCTCTGAGTAAGGATCCTGAGAGTCCTGAATTCCGACAAAAAGCTGAGTTGTTCAATGATTGCAAGTATCATTTTGGAAAGGCATTTGAGCACCGTCCAAAGACAGCTATTAAATCACAACTGGATCTTGCAGACATCTGTGTTAGAAATGGAGAGTATTCCAAAGCAGACGAGATCTATAGTAATCTGCTGAAATTAGATGACACTCGCCCCGAAAATATGCAGACGATAAATTTGAAGGCTGGTTTATTTTATCTGTTCCGGAGGAAGTCTGAAGTTGAAGGCATCACGTTGCTAAAGAAAGCATTGCAGATTGAAATTCACACAAAGATATGGAAAAGTGCTTATGAGCATTTGGAGAAATGGGCAGGTAAGAAACTTTATAGCAATCCACATGACAGCATGGCACTTGGTGCCAAAGGGCTACTGCATCAACAGGTTCACAACAAGTCCAAAGCTATTGAATGTTATGAAGAAGCCTTGCAGTTTGATCCTGGCAATGAAGAATATCTCAGTGCTCTCTGTGAACTACGCCTTTCCTTAGAGGACCGAAATGATGTTTGAAGGGTGAAATGATTCCACTGGATCTGAGGACAGATTTGCAGGATGTCGTACTAAATATATTCTGTTTATGAATGAGAGTTTTATTCAGAAAATGTTATTCTAAAAAACGTTATTGAAACTATATCTAATCCCTGTGATTATTACAAAGATAGTGACACTTCTGGTCCTGTGAACAAATCAAGTTTAGTTCATTTCTTTGGGCATTCATTTTAATCTGGAGAGAAAGTTGAATGTATAAAGTTACAACAAACACATCCAAATGAAAAGTCCTGACAAATTTCCTCATTAGATTGTTTAATGCATTGTTCTAATATAGTCACTGTTGTTCAAAGGCTCATTTGTAAAATGATTAATAAACATTTTCTAATTGACCAAAATGAGACAGTAAATTGATATTTGTATAACTTATTTCTCAACATAATGATTTTAAAAAGGAACTTGTACACATACAATGAATTCATCATCCAATTTAACAGTAAATTAGATTTGCCCAGTCTAGACGTGTTAAAGTCTCCTTTGATTACAATCAAAGGACACCCCTACTTTCTTGACCTCTGACTTGGTCTCTGATTAATTATGTGATGCCATCACTTATTTGAAAAGCTCAATGGATGCATAGTGTCTGATGAGGGATAGCTAACGAGGCTCTGTGCATGATAATCCGCATCTAACCAACCTTGTAGAGTTTCCCCAGGAAGTTACCACGAAAGTTGATAAATGCAAGGTAGTGGATGTTGTCTACATTTGACAGCATCCTGAATGGAAGGGTGGTCAAAAATGTTCAGTTGCTTGGTAATCAAGATGAGGTCATAAGTAAGATTAGAAGTTGGCTTTGCAGAAACCAGAGATTAGTTGTAGATGTTTGTCTCTCTGACGGGAGGCCGGTGATTAGAGTTGTACTGCAGGGATTGGTGTTGGGTCCATTGTTATTGTCATCTATATCAACAATCTGGATGATAATGTGGTTTATTGGTTCAGCAAATTTGCAAATGACAGCAAGATTTGGCATGGAGGGGGAGCGAGTAAGACTAGCAAAGCTTGCAAAGGAATCGCAAACAGCTGAAAAAAATGGGCTGACAAATGGCAGAAAGAATTTAATGCAGATAAGCGTGAGATGTTGCACTTTGGGATGCCAACCATGGCAGGTCTTACAGGGAGAGTGATAGGCATTGAAGTGTATGGTAGGACAGAGGGATCTGGAAATATGGATCCAAATTCCTTGAAAGTGGTGTTACAGGTAAATAGTGTTATAACAAAAGCTTTTGGCACATTGACCTTCATAAATCAATGTATTGAGTACAGAAGTTGGAAGTTATTTGAGGTTGTATGAGATTTTGGTGAGGCCTAATTTGGAGTATCGTGTCTAGTTTTAATGACCTACCTACAGGATAGATGACAATAAGATCGAAAGAATGCAGAGAAAATTTAGAAGGATCTTGCAGTACTTCTGAACCTGAGTTATGCGGACAGGTTGAATAGCTTGGGACTTTATTTCCCACATCGTAGAAGACTGAGAAGATTTGATGGAGGTATACAACATTATGAGGGGTATAGACAGGGTAAATGCAAGCAGGAGTTTCCACTGAGATTAGATAAGAGTACAACTAGATGAAAGGTGAAACGTGAAATGTGAAAGGTGACATGTGAAATGACAAAGGGAACATGAGGGGGGATTTCTTCATTCAGATGTTGGAGGGAACATGGAACGAGCTGCCAGCACAAGTGGTCGGTTTCAACATTTAAGAGAAATCTCGATAGGAGCAGGAATGGGATGGGTCGGCATGCTATGGTCTGGTTGCAGGTCAATGGGACTAGACAGATTAATGTTTCGGCACAGACTAAGGGCACGTTTCTGTGCTGTAGTGTTCTATGTCTCTATCCTTCAGTAACTGGTTCACACCGGATCAATCTCCTTGTGCCAGAAATTCATATAAATTGTTGTGAATTCTCTGAACCTTCAGCCACAATACCTCCAGGTTTGTTATTTTGACACTTTGCCCTGCTTTAAGCTTGTTTTTTGTTGGATGTTGTCTTTATCTTCCATTTCTGCTGTTCTAACTTCTCCTTACTCTTTTGTTTTCCCATGGCTGAGCTCCCTTCACTGCTCCTATCTCTCTGGAAAATTACAAACATGAGAAAATCTGCAGATACTGGAAATACAAGGAACACACACACAAAATGCTGGTGGAACTCAGCAGGCCAAGCAGCATCTATGGAAATAGTGAACAGTCAAACTTTCAGGCCAAGACCCTTCATCAAGAGTGGGAAAGAGAAGATAAAAAGTCAGTGTAAGAAGGTGGGGGGAAGGGAGGAAGAAGTACAAGTATAGATTTATTAATCCACACCTTCACATCTTCATCAAAGTCACTTATAAAAGTCACAAAGAGCATTGGTCACAAAATATAGATCAAATGTTCATGGATCACATACATCATGACTTACTGGATGAGCATGTCATGGGGAACCATGATAGGTGCAGTCCTCTCTACCTCAGTGCTTAATTCTGACTAAACTTTTCTGAGGACCCATAATCTCAAAACAACAGTGTAGAAGAAGTGTCTGCTCCAGAGGGAGTTTAGTGCAGTGGATTCCTGACTACTTTTAGTCTGCCTAACCGGCACTATGTTGCTCTGCCCGCTCACACTTAGACTGCAATGTGGTCTCCACTCTGAACATGCCACGCACAAATTTCCCAGCCTCCTGAAGGCACCACACCTACCGACCAGGCTCAAAAAATACACAGCTCAAGCTGCTGCAGGTGGTGACACCTTCTGCACAATCTACCTGCCTCCTCCTCACCAATACTAACAACACTGTCAGATAAGACACCGCTGATTTACCTGACTCGTCCCAGTATTGCAAACTTGAAGCGAAAGCCAAATGCTGAGTGTCTGGCACAGATGCAAAGCATGGAAGCCCCCTTACCTCAGATTGACTGCACCAAAGATCATTGTGCAGGATCGATGCTGTGGTCGCTGAACATCTTTTCATATACATGCAAGCTGTGCCAGATAAGAGAGTTAAATTTCTTTTTAGATGGTTGGTTTATTAACAGGCTTCCCAAATACATCTAGACAATGGGGATAGTGGGCCCCTCCCAGATGGTTCATTCACTACCTCAACTAACACAGAAAGCTCCAGCCAAATGCTTTAAATCTACGCAGATATCCCTTAAAAACTTACTCGATTGATGATTAAACTTGAAATCGCCCTGCCCTAACATTTACTATATGCTCCTGACTCCTCAGATCCTGCACTCTGAGGACCACTGCACACATATTTCAACTAAAACACTGCCAGAGATGCATCCACATAACCAGGAAACCTTCACAGCTCCTGAGACCGTGTTACGTACCCACTGGTTTCATTTACTGTGGACTGTCACTTTAAGAGCGCCTAAACGAGGTGGGGCTATGATGTTGTCCCCCGACTGACTTGCAGCTTGTTTAACTTTTTCACAAGAACACAGACAGTCATAGGAGGGAGGGAGAGAGACACACACACACATTAAGGAAATAACTTACAAGTAACTGAGCTGGAGAATTACAAAGCTTTGAATACCTTCTTTATTAGATCGACATTAGAAGTGTAAAAGGAATTTGAGGTGGTTCCTTCAATCGAGAAAATGAGGTAAAGAACACTGTTATTCTCTCTGGGTATATGTTTTCCTGTACAGCATTGTAATGAAATATGTTTTAATGCCAAATAAATGTTTCCTCTTGGGCAGTCTCCTTGAGATTAAGGAAGACTTGATTTCACTGTCTATGCTCCTTCCGTAACTGGCACTAGGCTTCAGTGTGTTCCACAGTATAGGTCAAGGTTCTCGGTACTATCCTGAATTCTTTGTGTTGAGACTGTTGGCCCAGAGTTTCCCAAAAGTCAGTGGGGACGTTGCAAGCTTTCAGGAACGCTTTTAACACTTTCCTGAACCTTTCTGTCTGCAACACCGACACAATCCAGTCAGGCGCCATCTGTAGGTGGAAAACAATTGTTGATACAGTATTTCCGATCAAACTCCAGCATCAGGGCTGTAGTACATACTCCCGGAGGTCCTGCTCAACCCACTAAGCTCCGCCAGCAGATTCAGATTCCAGCATCTGCAGTTTCTTGTGTCTGCTTTCTCTCTTTCCACCTGGAAAGATATTCTCTTGACAAAGCTCAGAATAACATGAATGCTTCAGGAGTCATGAATGGTCATGCAGCTTCCTGGGGATTTTAGCCTGGGAGAGGACTTTGAAGTTTATTAGTTTATTCTTCCGATGAGTTTGGATGACTTTGCAAAGGGTATATGGTGTCATCTTTACAGCGCCAGGAACTAGCTAATATATAGTCTCTGAAGCATATTGGACAGCAGGGATAAGCTAGTTCAGTTTATTATGCTTACTTTGACTTCTTGATGTTAGAGTCACAGAAAAGTACAGCACAGATACAGGCCCTTTGGCCCATCTAGTATATGCCAACCAATTTAAACTGCCCTCTCTCATCCACCGTTACCATATCCCTCCATACCCCTACCATCCACACTTCTCTTAAACGTTGAAATCGAGCTCACATGCACCACTTGTGCTGGCAGCTCGTTCAACAATCTCACAGCCCTCTGAGTGAAGAAGTTTTCCCTCATGCTCCTCTTAAACATTTAAGCTTTCATCCTTCACCCATGACCTCTGGTTGTAGTCCCACCCAACCTCAGTGGAAAATAACGTTCAAACATAAGTTTCCTGCGTCTGTCATTTATCTGTGATATTAATCCACCTTGTTTGTTTTGCGTTTTCCTTTTTATTCCCCACTGGACTCCTCCAGCTAAGCATTTTCACAACACAACATCCTTTGACTTTTTTTTGTTTATATTCTTGCTCTCTAACCTCTCCCATTCACTCCTTGATCAAGTCACCCTGCAGCAACCTAGTTTTACCCTCACAATGGCATCTCTTCTCACTTTACCCAGCCTGCAAGCTCAGCTAACTAATTTTGTCTCCTTTCTGATGCTAACAAAAGATGTTCAAACTGAAATACTGGCTCTGTTCCTGCTAACGGATTTTTCCTACAAACCTGCTGGATATTTCCAGAATTTTCAGTATTTTAGATTTTCAGCAACGGTAGTCATTTATTGACTTCCAGTGGCTTGCAGCTTGGCCACTGAGTCTGTGAAGGCAGCAGCCAGTGTTGGCACATTGCAGATTATTGCTGAGGTTCAGGTGACTGTATTTCAGACAAATTGATATAGGATAAGCAATTAATGTTATCTCTGAAAAATTATCTTGAATCTCAAGGAAATTTTGTTGCAGAGGGCATTCATCAGTGCTGCAAAGAAGATTGAGAAAGCTATTGGGGCAATGGCATAGTTGTATTTGATACCAGTCTTCAATGGAATTGTATCTGCTGTAGAGACATGGGTTCGGACAATAATTCTTACACCAGTCCAATGTGTACTCATGATCAAAATGAATGTGTGTGGGCAGCTGAGTTTGAGGACAGCACCTCAGGGTTCCTCCAGCCCAGAGAGAGGTCATGGTCCAATGGCAGGGGTGGGAGGGGACCGACATGATCAGGGAACAGGCTTAGCGGCAGAGATGTAGAATATTTATCAGTTTAAGCCCACATGTGCACACGTGCGTGGATGCACACACATGCACACACTGAGATTTACATACCTCTTCTTCAATCCTACCATCGTAATTCCCCACACCCACATTGAACAATAAACACAACAGAAAAAAATATCCAATCGGTGCAGTGTTAGCCACCAGGGCCCTCAAGTTATGTCCTGTCTTTGAATATTATTATGGCAGATCAATCAACGCTGACCTCAGACCATTTGTATCAGTTCTCCAAAGACCCAAATTCCTTGATATTTCTTTCACATACTTGACTGTCTCCATTGCAACCATAACCAATAATTTGGCCTGCTCCTCCATTGGGGCAGACAGTTCTAGGGATTCCCTAAAGTAAATTTCTACGCAGTACAGTTTCAAATACCCAGCCCCTAATTTTGTTAGCATGACCACTTGTTCATGACTCTTCCACCCTAGTAACAACATCTCAACATCTACAGAAATTTCTGGAATCAATACCCAGAAGATTGAGAAGCAGCTTTTCCCAGTTGAACCTACAGACTATATCCAGCATTTTTGGTTTCTGCCTTACTTTTACAGCGTCTGTGTTTTTTTTTCACTGATTCTCCTCTCAACATTTGCCCGGTCAAGCATACTGAGGGTCTTGATTGTGTAAATAAGATCACTCGTCATTCCTCAAAAGAGGAATAAATATCTTCAAACTTTCTAGCCTCTCTTGGTAGGTCAATTCCCTCATTCCAGGGTTTAGCCAGGTGTATTGCCTACAATTATATCCTTTTTTAGTTAATGTATCCAAAAATCTGAGCGGTATTCTAGATGTAACCTTGCAATACTCCTTGCAAAACATTCCATTTCTTAAACTAACACTTCCTCAATATGGGCCAAAATGCTGTTTGTATTCATAACCACTTGTTGGATCTGCCTGCTGACTTGTTGCATTTGTTGTGTATTCCCCTGTCAACAATTTGCCTTATCACCGCTGATGTCGACAGTGTCAGATAAGCCTCACCACTGAATTATTAACTTTCACCAAAGTCGCACTGTGGAGCCAAAAGGCTATGTTGATGGTATGCCATAGAACAAACTCACAGAAGTCCCTTTACTCAGATTGCCCGCACTCTGAAGATATCTGTGTATAGCCCACACTGTGCTTCTGAAGCTCCTCTTGTAAACATCTAAGCAGTAACAGGTCAGTGAGCTGATCATTTGATTTCATTTTAAAAATTTCCCTTCATAACAGGCCTTCAAATTACAATTAGAAAGGGTGATGAACACCTCTGAAGATGGCTTATTTAGTATCACAGTGAAGTCTGAATGCTCTATCTAATTGCTTTGAATCTATAAGAATATTTTTATGGAAGTTACTAGATTAGATGATTAAATCAATGCTTTAAACAAGTGATAAAACTTCTAATTAAACTAACCCCTTCAGTCTACACAGAATCCATATCCCTCCCTTCTGTACACAATCATGCATTTAAACACCTCTGTTTTCCTGCACATCCTTGAATTTGCCTCCTTTCTGCTTGAATGTATGCCCTCAAATTTTGACGTTCTGTCTTTGGAGAAAGAAAGCAGCTGTCTACTCTATGCTTTCCATAATCATATAAACTTCCATCAGGTCTCTCCCCTCATTGATTTGCTGCTCCAGAGAAGACAGCTCAAGATTCTTAACCGCTCCTTTAAGCACATGCAGGTATCCTGGTGATCCTCTTCTGCACTCTCTGCAAACCTCCACATCCTCTCAAACTGCAATGACCAGAAATGAATGAATAAATCTGTGACGTAACTTTCTGACTCTTGAACTCAGCAGCTCCACAAATAAGGACAAATATGCCATGTACCTTCTTCAGCACTCAATCATCCAGTGCTGTCAGCTTCAGTGAGCTACAGACTTGGAATCCAAGATCACTCTGTACAACAACACTATGAAGGGTTTTCCAGTCAACTGTGTACTCTCGTTTTACATTTGACCCCCGCTAAAGTACAACACTTCACACTTGGTCAGATTGAGTCTTCGGCAATTTTCAATAGTTGAACAGTTTCTATTAGTTCTGAAGATTAGCTCCATTCCACTTGGAGGTTTTTTGGAGGTGGCCTACAGCAGTGCTAGGATAAAGTTGATAGAAGTGCTGGGGAAAATACAGAAACCTCTTCCAACTGGCCTTCACTGGAATTGTCCCTGCAGCAGACACTTTGGTTCGGACCATGGAACGCAGGCATAGTGATGCATGTCCAAGGAGAAGGTGAATTTCTATTGCAGTTTGATGTGAGAAAGGTCTTTTATTGCTCCTCCCAACAGTGTAATTTCATGGTCCAATGGCAATGAGGCCCAGCAAGACTGAAGTCCAGCTTCCATTGCCAAGGTTTAGCTCATCCATCAGTGCAAGTGCTGACAGAGACACAGAGTCTTGCCCACACCTACTTCTCAATCCTATCATCATGTAATCCTGCATCAGTTTCATTACCACACTCAGTACAATGACATGAGGTGAGGAACGCACCCAGTAAGACAGATCTGCTGACTGCTTTTGGGAGTGAAGGTCAGAGATGGATTTTCATGAATATTGTTCTCTTACAGCAACACACCGAGAGATCTGTTGAAAGAGAAGCTCGATCAGCTTCAGTGTCACTTCACATGGAGCCCCCAGAAGGAAACCATTGACCTGGAAGATATGATGTACAGATTGCAAGATTCTATAAGTCTAAATTTGAAGTATAAAGATCAGTCCTGCAACCAACTCGCTTTTGTCAACTGCCTGCAGGGCAACTATGAAGAAGCAATTCAAAATCTGAAGGAAGCTGAAAAGATTTGGAGAGAGAACCACAAAGATAAATTTGAAAGAAGCATCATCGTCACCTATGGAAACTTTGCCTGGGTGCATTACCACATGGGACAACTGACCGAGGCCCAGTCCTACCTGGACAAGCTGGAGATGATCTGTAAACCGCTCAGTGATGGCCCTCGCTATACAGCATTGATCCCTGAGGTGTACGGGGAGAAGGGATGGTCATTGTTAAGATCTACAGCTCAATATTATGAGGAAGCAAAGGAATGCTTTGAAAAGGCTCTGGAAGAAGATCCTGATAATGTGCAATGGGTCATG
This sequence comes from Mobula birostris, assembly GCF_030028105.1. Taxonomy (NCBI): domain Eukaryota; kingdom Metazoa; phylum Chordata; class Chondrichthyes; order Myliobatiformes; family Myliobatidae; genus Mobula; species Mobula birostris. Next base: position 34,816,197 of record NC_092390.1, read on the forward strand.
GGATATGCCACTGTACTGTTTCGGTTGGAAGCCATTTCTGGAACCAGAGAGAATCGTGAACAGAGTCAGTCAGTGAAGCATCTGCGTCGTGTACTAGAGCTTGATCCCAATGAATCGCTGGCCATGGTTCTGTTGGCTCTAAAACTTCAGGAGCTCAAGCAAAAAAAAGAAGCAAATGAATTAGTTGAACAAGCATTGCAGAAAACCTCTGATTATCCAAAAGTGCTTCGCAATGCTGCAAAATTTTACCGAAAAGAAAAAGATGTGGAAAAAGCAATCACATTGTTGAAGAAAGCATTAGAAATTTCCCCACATTCTAGTGTCCTGCATGACCAATTAGGTATGTGTTACAGAAGCAAACTACTTGAATTGATTGTCAATCCTCTGAGTAAGGATCCTCAGAGCCCTGAATTCCAACAAAAAGCTGAGTTGTTCAATCAATGCAAGTATCACTTTGGAAAGGCATTTGAGCACCGTCCAAAGTCAGCTATTAAATCACAACTGGATTTTGCAGATATCTGTATTAGAAATGGAGAGTGTTCCAAAGCAGAGGAGATCTATAGTGATCTGTTGAAATTAGTTGATATTCGTCCAGAAAGTATGCAGAAAATATGTTTACAGGCTGGCCTATTTCAATTTTACCAGAGGAGGTCTGAATTTAATGCCATCAGACTGTTCCAGAAAGCACTGAGAGTTAAGAATGATTCAAAGGTGTGGAAACAGTGTTATGAGCATTTGGAGAAATTGGCAGACAGGAAACTTTATAGGAATCCACATGACAGCATGGCACTTGGTGCCAGAGGGCTACTGCATCAGCTGGTTCACAACAAGTCCAAAGCTATTGAATGTTTTGAAAAGGCCTTAGAGTTTGATCCTGGCAATGAAGAATATCTCAGTGCTCTCTGTGAGCTACGCCTTTCCTTAGAGGACCGTAATGATAATTAAAGATGAACTGACTTTGTAAAATGTGTCTATTTCTCTTAGCGCAATGTCTCCCCTTAGCACTACTTATTGATTGATTATTTACCCATGTGCATTGATCTGTTGTTTGAAAAGTGAATTGATTCCACTGGATCTAAGGACAGATTTGCAGGACTTCTTTACTTCTTATATTTTGTTTTTGAATGAGAATTTTATTTGTGTAGATTTAATTTTAAAAAAACAACCTTATTGTAACTATACCTAACCCCTGTGTTTTCTTTTCAAAGACATTCTCTGGGCATTCAATTAAATCTGAAAAGAAAGAAAGCTGAGTGTATGAAATTACAATAAATACAACCAAGTCCTGACCGGTTTTAGCATCAGTTTGTTTAATGTAGTATTCTATGAATATAAGTGGGAATTGAAGTGGAGTCCGTGTCTGCTTTGACTAAATGAATGGAATGGAAGCTGCACATTCTTTGCAGCATGGATTCAGCGTTCTCGGGTTGGAGAAAGATTGAAGGTGTATAAGACTTAAACCTCCACGGACAATCTAACCATTACAGACTGCACAGCGTGTAACCTGTTATTTTTCCAACATTTATGAGCCTTTCTAAGAGTCTCTTAAAAGTCCTTATAATATCAAGCTCTGCCCTCCGCTGCCTTAAAATTTCCTCCACTCACCTTAAACAGGTGTCCTCTAGCTTTTTGCCATTGCCACCCTGGCTGCCCACTCTTATCAATGTCACTCATAGTTTTTTTTACACTTCTATAAATTTGCCACTCATTCTCTGACACTGCAAAGAGAAAAGCCCTAGCTTCTCTTAATATTTCCTCATAAGCCATGTTCTCTAATGCAAATGGCATCCTGGTAAATTTCCTATGCACCCTTTCTTTTCTTTATTGATCTTTTTATTGATTTAAAAGGAGCATAAATACAATCAAGAGGAGAATTATCTCAAATATATATATATATATATATATATCAGTAACAATATAAACCGAGATTAAGATAGACATTGTCAAAATCATAGATATTGTTAAACTAGTATAAAATATATAATTTAAAAAATGAAATAGCAGTTCTCCTCTTACCAGTTTATGAATAGAACAGAAAAAAACATTAAGTTTTAAATGGAGAAAAAAAAATACTACACTATATAAACAAAAAATAACAAACAAAAAATTGCCGTAGCAAATTCGGTTGTAGCTCCAGATCCAAAACTTTTGATAGTGTTTTAAAAACATCTCTCCAAAAGTTATCTAGCTTTATACAAGACCAATACATATGAGTTGAAGTGGCCAGTTCAGTATTACATCTGTCATAAGTAGGATTGATATTGGAGAAAATACGCGCTAGTTTATCCTTTGACATATGGGCCCGATGCACTACCTTGAACTGTATTAAGGAATGACGGGGACAACTAGATGAGTTGTAAACCTAATGAAAAATTTTACTCCACTGATTATCTGAAAATGACTCTTGAAATTCCGATTCCCAGGCGCGTTTAATTTTCTCATTAGATATCATTCATGAGTTCAATAACCGTTTATAGATTATAGCTATCAACCCTTTTTGAAATGTTTTAAACTGAAAGCGAGTGTCTGTCATATTAGGTGGATAAGCAGAAGGGTAGCCTATGCTCCCTTTTTAAAGCTTCCACATCCTTCATTTAATGAGGTTACAGAAATTGAACAGAAGATTCACATTGTGATTTTACCAGAGTATTATAGAACTGCAACATTATCTCACAGCTCTTGAACTCAATCCCCTGACTAATAAAAGTGAATGCAACATATTGCTTCTTATCCATCCCATCTAATTGCATGGCAATTTTCAATTTTCCAAAGTGTATCACTTCACACTTTTCTGAATTGAACTTCATCTTCCACTCTCTGCCCAACTCTATATCCTATCAAGGTCCTGTTGTAACTTTGGCAATCTTCTACACTATTAACAACACGTCTAACTTTCATGTCATCTGAAAACTTACTAATTCACTCCTCCACTTCCTCATCAAAGTCACTTATAAAAGTCACAAAAAAGCCCTGGTCCCAGAACACGATGGGACACTGACCTCCGGTGAGAATACACTCCATCTGCCACCAAAGTCTGTCCTTTGTGGACAAGCCAGTTCTGAATCCACACAGCCAAGTCTTCATAACTTACTGAACAAACCTACCATATCAAAGCAAGATAAACGCAATCCTCTCTTCCTCAATTTTTACTTCTGACTACACTCTTCTGAGGAATCAAAATCTCCACCCCAGCCTCTCAGTGTGGCAGGAAAACCTGTTAGATAGGGAAGTTGTTGCAGAGGATTCCTGCATGACTTGCCTGCTTAACAGGCTCCCATGATCCTCCCTGCCTGCTCACACTTAAACTGCAATGTGGTCTCCATCTAAACATGCCACACACACACTTCCCAGCCTCGTGAGTGCACTACTGACCGGACTTCAAAATGTAGAGCTCAGGCTGCTGCAGGTGGTGACACTTTTTTGCACCTGTAGTTGTCTGGAAGATTGTCAACAGATATGATTTCCCGCGGTTTGCTATCCTGAGGCAAATTAGGGTGGATAAATCCTCAGGGCTTGATAAGGTGTTTCCTCAGACCCTATGGGAGGCAAGTGCAGAAGCTACTAGATGTTAGCAGAGATATTTAAATCATCCTCAGCGACAGAAGGGGTAGCAGAGGATTGGAAGATAGCCAATGTTGTTCTGCTGTCTAGGAAAGGCTCTAAATGTAAACCAGGAACTTTTAGGCTGGTGAGCCTGACATCAGCACTGTGAAAATTATTGTAAGGTATTCTCAGAGACCTGAATATATGAGTATTTGGATAGACAGTGACTGATTAGGGATAGTCAACATAGCTTCATGCATGGTAGGTTGTGTTGAACCAAACTTAGAAAGATTTTCAAGAGAGTTGCCAGGTGCTACTACTACTACATCGACTCAGGCCTAGGGGTCTGGTGTCGGGCATGATGACGGACTCTCCACTTCTCCCTCTCCCTCATCAGTGTGTTCAGTTCATCTACATTAGCCGCGCCGCTGTCTTCTGGGAGTGTGTTGACCATAGTATTGGGAGGTTGCCCTGGGTTCATCCTCCCATGCTTAGGCTCCCATATGATGACAAGGCTGGCAGGTACCTCAGAGTGGTGTAGACAGTGCCCCGCTAGTTGCAGTGTTCTTGCCTCGATTTTAGTGGTGAGCATCAGTAGGTCGTCATAGAGCTCGATGTTCAACATGTGCTGTTGCCAACTCACGTCAAGAGCCATCCGGAGCATTCATGTATAGCAACCATCTAGAGACTTTTGCATCGTCTTGGTAAGTGTCCACGTCTCGCATCCGTACATGAGAATGGACTCTATGACTGCTATGAAAATCCTCTTTTTAAGCCCTCTGGTCAGGTTCGACTTCCAGATTTCCTTCATGTCGTTCATAGCCCTCCATGCCAGCCCCTTCCGTATCTTTATGTTCTTTTCCGAACACATCATTCTTGACCGTACTTGTAGTCAAAGACTTTCTTAATGGTATCATTCTTTACAGTCTTGAGAGTACCTTCGTCGCAGTTAAATGCCATGTACTCTGTCTTTTTAGTGTTTAGGTGAAGTCCAACTTTATTGCACTCAATTTCCACTTTTGTCAGTAGCTGCTGTGCTTCCTCCATCTGGTCAGAGAGCAGGACTATGTCATCTGCAAAATCGAGATCTGTGAGTGTGACTGGTCTGACCCTTTTGGTTCGTCCTGGTTCTATGGTGAAACCAAGCTTGTCATGATCTTTGGTAGCTTCACGCAGAGCGTAATCAAGGATGGTTATAAAGATGTAGAGTGCCAGAGTGTCTCCTTGCAGCACACCAACTAGGAGCTCGAACACTGCTGTTTGTCCGTCTGGTGATACAACTTTCGCTATGGTTTTGGTATAGCTGGACTCTATTGCTCTCAGTAGATGGTCTGGCACTCCATAAGCTTTCAGGATCTTCAGCATTTTACCTCAGCGAATGGAGTCAAAAGCCAGGAAAGTTGATCTTAACTTTGAGGATTTTAGCAAAGCATTTGACAAGGTCCACACTGGGTGTTGGTGAAGAAGGAAAAGTTGCTCAGCTTTCAGGATGAGGTAGTAAGTTGGATTAGGCAATGACTTTGCGGGATAAAGCCAGAGAGTGGTAGTAGATGGTTGCCTTTCTGACTGGAGGCCTGTGACTAATGGACTGCATGAGAGATCTGGGTCTGTTGCTGTTCATCATCTATACCAATGATTTGGATGATAATGTGATTAACTGGATCAGCAAATTTGTAGATGACATCCAGACTGTGGGTGTAGTGGACAGCGAGGAAGACCAACAGAGCTTGCAGCATGTCTGGACCAGGTAGAAAAATGGGCTGGAAAATGGCAGGTGGAATTTAATGCAGACAAGTGCGACGTGTTGCACTTTGGTAGGACCAACCAGACAAGGTCTTACACAGTGAACGGTAGGGCACTGAGGAGTGTGGCAGAGCCAAGAGATCTGGGAATACAGGTTCATAATACATAGAAAGTGGCATCACGTTGATTGGGCTGTAAATAAAGTTTTTGGCACATTGATCTTCATCAAAGTATAGTGTAGAGGAGATGGGATGTCATGTTGAAGATGTATAAGGTGTGGGTGAGGCCTAATTTGGAGTACTGTGTCCAGTTTTGGTCACGTACCTGCAGGAAACGATGAAAATAAGGTTGAAAGAGTACAGAGAAATTTTACAAGGACATTGCCAGGACTGGAGGACATGAGTTATAATGAAAAATTGAATAGGTTAGGACTTTATTCCTTGAAACATAGAAGACAGAGGGGAAGTTTGTTAGGGGTATACAAAATGATGAGAGGTATAGATAGGGAAAATGCAAACACTGAGGTTGGGCAGAAATACAACTAGCGTGCATGGTTCATAGTCATAGTCATAGTCATACTTTATTAATCCCGGGGGAAATTGGTTGAGGGTGAAAGGAGAACGTGAAGGGACACTTCTTCACTCAGAGGGTCATGAGAGTGTGGAATGTGCTGCCAGCATAACTGGTGCATGCGAGCTTGATTTCAACATTTAAGATAAGTTTAGGTAGGTATGTGGATGGTACGGGTATGCAGGGCTATGGTCCTGTTTCAGGTCAATGGGAGTAGGCAGTATAGGTAGTTCAGTCCGAACTAGATGGGCAGAAGGGCCTGTATCTGTTTTGTACTTTTTCATGACTCTATGACTGAATGACTCTATACGTCACCAGAAACAAGCCTGAGATTCATTTTCTTGTGGGCATTCACAGTAAATACAAGGAACACAATAGAATCAATGAAAGACTGTCCCCCACCAGGACGGAAAAACAATCAATGTACAAAAGACAACAAACTCTGAAAATACAATATGAAAAAAAAAGAAATAATGAATGTGATACCATGGATGATTTGAAATTAGACACCACTTCATCGGTAAAGCTAAAGCAACTACTTCAGATACGCCACCCATTCACCCTCCACATCAGCAGTTTGATATCAGACTCCTAAGATATGATGAGCTAATAAAAGTAGTAAAGCAGGCGAGGGCTGTTTCAGCGCCAGGGCCAAATGGTGTTCCATACAAACTCTACAGAAATGCGCCAAGAGTCCTGAACTTCTTATGGAAACAGATGAAGGTAGTCCGGAAGAGTAAACATTCTGGAGCATAGCAGCAGGCAGGAGGAATTTTAATTCCTAACGAAAAAGATTCCTCAGAAATTGGACAGTTTCGGCAAATAAATCTATTAAATGTTGAAGGGAAAATATTTTTCAGTGTCAAAGCACAAAGTCTGTCTACTTACCTGGAGAAAAACAGCTTAATCCACTAAACTTAAATGAAAGAGCAGCCAAGAAAAATGAAGACATCATCACTATTGAAGAACACGTTTACCAATGGAAGAGCATGCCCCTCCATGGAAGACATCCCATTGATCTGAGCAGACTAGATGTTGACAAGGACGCGTCAAACGCCTGGCTCAGAGTCGGAGACCTCTTCCCAGAAACAGGGGGTTCCTTGTGGCAATACAGAGCCAGGTGGTAACACAAAATATTATCAAAAATACATAATAAAAGCTGACAATTTTAAAATGGTAAATGCAGAAAAGGTCAAGAGAAAACAGAAACAGTCCAACACATTATAGGCTCCTGCAGCAGTTTATCTCAATCTGATTACTTACCAAGGCACAATCTAGTGGCAAACATCATTCACCAAAATTTTGCTTTAAAATATAAACTCAGAAAAGACATCATACCTTATTATAAGTGCAAGCCTGATCCAGTTTTAGAGTCCTACAAATTATAAACGTATATTACAACCGATTCATTATTACAGATAGGACAATCCATAATAAACATCCAGATCTAACATTACAGGATAAACAAGCATGAAGAACTTACTCAATAGATACAGCCATTCTAATCAGATATAAAAATTAGTGAAAAATGCTAGAAATATGCTGAATTAAAAGAGGAAATTGAAAGCCTTTGGAACATGAAGAGGGTACATATTGTTCGAATAGTAATATCTACAGCTGGTATCATCCCAAAGTCACTACACAAAAGCATTAAACAATTAGACCTATGCAGCAATATTTATGTAAATCTCCAGAGAAAACCACAATGGTAAACACCACTGGAATATTTTGAAAGTTCCCAGCAATTGCGAAATGAGTGTGCTTGAACGTGCCCGTAACTCAGGTTTTAGCAGCTTGAGCTGAGAAAAAATAAAAATACAAATACAATAAAAAAAATTCAAGAAAATAAAAAAACACAGGATAAGATGTTGATATCCCTTCTGCCAATGGGTTGTGAGCACTTGCTCGAGACTGCCTTGATGTTGGGAGTGGCACAGGGTTGACCCGCAGGAGTTTTCAAATGGGCACCCTCCTTCCTCAATGTTTCATTGATTAGCCCACTACATCTCCAGAGGGCTCAACGATGACTTCTGGTGTCCCAGAGTCACCTCCCGTTGTGTCCTCCCACTCTCTTGATGCTATCTTGGAGCCCAGGAGAGGTCTTTTTGCCTGATCCAAAATCATTGACTGCTTCTTTCTGCCACCTCTGATGTGGCTCTGATGGTTTGCTGCACAGTCTGACCATGGATCCCTTGCTCCTTCAGTAATTTGATGGTGGATGTGGCTATAAATCCCCTACAACCCACTTCCACAGGACAAGCTTTGGTTTCCACCTTGCTGAGCTTCACCCGCTAGATCTGCATCGTGTAGTCGCTTGCGCTCATAAGCTTCAGCTATTGAAATGTCCCACGGGACTGTGAGTTCCTCAATGTAGACAATCTGTAATGAATTGGACCAGATAACCAAGTCTGGCCTGAGATTGGTGGTAGTAATTTCCGGTGGAAAGGTGGGTTGTTTATTGACATCCACCAGCATTTTCCAGTCACGGGCCATGTTCATCTGTCCTGTTTCCAGCTCAGGAGGGAGATCAGTTGGTCTTTTCCTTTTTACCTCCCCTCCCCCTCCCCCGGGACGAATGCTGCTGATGTCAGTGTGTATGTCATTCCGGGGGGCAAGGAGTTGATTGCTATCCTCTTGATCTCGATTGCCGCTGCCATACTCTTCAAGGCCTGTTTGTGATGACACGTGTATCTACTTTGTGTGAGGCTGGTTTGGCCGCTTGCCAGGATATGCTTGGGATTGCCGTAATTGGGCACAGGGCACAGGTTGGGTCCTCACTGAACCTCTGGTCAAGGTTTTATTGTGAGGGAAGCACATCATATATAGCTCTGATGAAAAGCTAAGCCTGTTTGCTTCCATCTCCCATATGTCCTTCCAGCTGATTTTCCTCCTCTCATTGCTTTCTCACTACATCCATTGCCCCTGCTTAGCCAGGGATATGTCCTTTGCACATCTGTCTGACTCTTCTTGTTGCTGCACTTCCTCAACAACCATCTCTCTTCAATCTAGAATTGTGGCCTTGTGCCAGATGGGTCCACTTGCTGCCAGACCAAAGCCACATCTGCCCCATTGGACTTGCCCCACAATGTCTCTATGCCTAAAGGCTGCTATTGCCTGCTGCACTGCATCAGCTGGGGTCCATTTCTGTCCAATTGATAAGGTCTGTACAGCGTTACTGATGGTCTTTTCACATGAGTCTTTGAGTGTAATCTGCAGACGCACCTTAGAACACTTGAAGGCCACTGAAAGGTAGTTCAAGGACTCCTCTACCATAGAGACTGATGTTACTGATACACCTTAGGACACTGAGCCACCTCTTTATGAACGACATGGTGATTCGCTCAAGCTTCTTCACAGTTGTTAATGGGACCTCATAGACAGTGAGTGGCCACATAACCCAGAGTAGGAGTCCAAACCATCAGCACCAGGGCTTCAGTTTTCCAGCAGCATGGCCCTGTCGATGTTATTCAGGCTGTTGGTGATGTGTTGCTTTAGTTGCTGCACCTGCTTTTTGTCTGTGAGGCTGGTGTTGTACCATCTACCCAGGCTGTTCAGACACTGTTGGAATTGGGACATCAGCGATGAAGAAATTGATGCCTTTCAGACTTCCCTTGACTATGGAGATGCTTTATGACTTGCTGGGCTTGATTTTCATTCTGGCCCACTTGATATTTTCCTGCAGCTCTCCAAGCAGTCGCTTGGTGCATGCTGCAGTGGTGGTCAGTGTTATTATATCATCCATGTACGTCCTAACTGGGGGAAGGCAAAGACCAGCACTTATTCTTGTTTCTTCTTTCTTTCTTTCTGTGCAGCTTCCTTAGATTCTCAGTTCTTCACAACTTTGTCAGCTGGCTCTTGATGCCTGCTTGAAGTTGGTTGAGGCCTTCCCTCTCACTACCTAGGGCTTTCTTCCTTAGCTGTCTCCTTTCCCAAACCAGTCACTCAATCTTCTGCTGCCTCCTGGACTTTATTGCTGGTGATGATGTCTTTCCACTCTTCCTGTTGCTGACTCCAAATTGCTCTTCCCTGTAGCAGTATATGATGGCACCCATTGCATCCAACTTCTTTTCTGATGTACCTTTTAATTGCTCCAAAACTTTCATCGAGCTGTGGTTGATGGCTTCCCACTCTTGCTTATCAGCAGTTTTGGGCCACTTCAGGAGCGGTCTGTGCCCTTTGATCTTTCCCTCCTCAGGAGGTGCTGGTGGTTTGATGGGTTCCTCAGTTGGGATTTCTGTGCTAACCTCCTCAGTGACAGGGGTGCTGATGCTCTGCGAACTTTTGTTCGTGCCCATTCGCTGTGCTTCACTCAATTCAGTTGATTGGTTTCACAAGAAATACTGGTCAATGCAAGCTCCCTGCCCCTGCTCCCTCAAGAACACTTTCCCTCATTTTCTGATGTTACTTTCTCCCATCCACAGATGCACACCCGACACATGTCCCACTACTGCCGCTGGTGTTTTGGTGGTCTCTTGTGCAGCGGTCTCGTTGTTCATAGTAGGTTCTCTTCCTAGGTCTGTAGCCATGTTATCGGTCATTGGGCCATCTTGCACCTTTGCTCTCGCAGGCTCTAGGGGTATCTTCCTTTATTGCCTTTTCATAACGAAAGACCAACAAATTCAAGATGATAAACACAGAAAATGCCAAGAGAAACCAGAAACAATACAATACATTACAGGATCCTGCAGCTGTTTAACTCAATCTGATTACTTACACAGGCACAATCAAGTGGCAAACATCATACACCAAAATCTTGCTTTAAAATACAAAGTCATAAAAGTCATCATATATTACTGTACATACAAGTCTGATCCAGTTTTAGAGTCAGAGTCCTACAAATTATATTACATCTGATCCATTATTGCAGATAATAACTGTCTGGATAGACAAACAGGATAAACAAACAAGAACAATAAAGAAAGCCACAATAATAAACACCATAGAGTAATCCAAAAGTTCCTAGCAATTGAGAAATGAGTGTGCTTCGCTATGTCCGTACCTTTGGTCTTACCAGTTTGAGCAGAGAAAATATTTTTTAAAATAATGGTGTTATTTATTACTAATAATAGCAACAATAATAATAATAAGGATGTTTCACTCCTGGACAAGTAGTCCTGGTGTGGGACTACAGAGGTCATCATACGGGTATTCAGAAAGATTAAGGAAAGAACTGGACCACTCTTCCTAAGCAGTGCAGATTCCGTGTGATATCAGGAGATGACACATCGATCAGTTGAGAAGAGTAGAATCAATTGTTCGAGAAGAAAAGTGGACAAAGCTGTCAGAACCATTTCCTACAGTTCTGGAGCACACGAATACAGCCACCATGGAGGATGCCCCAGAACCTGAGGTTGTTTCACAGCCTCAAGTCTCACCTGCCAGAGTGAACCCCATTGTCAGGAGAGATGTTTTTCCACAACAGTAAGAAAGCCACCACAATGACTCAATATTTAGGCCTAAATGGGACAATTTAAGACCTACTATGCAGTGGGTATCTCTATAGTATATATGTATATACTTATTTATATTTTACATAGATATGTATATGTATAATTTGCTGAAGAAGACAGTGCCAGCGAACAAAGGGACCAAAGGCAGACAGTTCACAAAACTCTTCTTTCGTATATGGTCTTGTGACTAAGCTGCTTGCAATTGGAGCCGGTGGTTTACATTTTGGTGCTGTGGTTTTAGAGTGACCATAAGACCATAAGACTATAAGATATAGGTGCAGAAGTAGGCCACTCAGCCCATCAAGTCTGCTCTGCCATTCAATCATAGGCTGATCTAATTCTTCCAGTCATCCTCACTCCCCTGCCTTTGCCCCATGCCCTTTGATACCCTGGCTAATCAAGAACCTATCTCTCACTACCTTAAATACACCCAATGACTCGGCCTCCAGAGCCGCTCGTGGCAACAAATTCCACCGATTTACCACCCCCTGATGAAAGTAATTTCTCCGCATTTCTGTTCTAAATGGACGTCCTCCAATCCTGAAGTCCTGTCGTCTTGTCCTAGAATCCCCTATCATGGGAAATAACTTTGCCATATCTAATCTGTTCTGGCCTTTTAACATTCGGAATGTTTCTATAAGATGCCCCCTCTTTCTCCTGAACTCGAGGGAATACAGCCCAAGAACTGCTAGACATTCCTCATACAGTAACACCTTCATTCCTGGAATCATTCTTGTAAATCTTCTCTGAACCCTCTCCAATGTTAGTATAGCCTTTCTAAAATATGGAGCCCAAAACTGCACACAATACTCCAAGTGTGGTCTCACGAGTGTCTTATAGAGCCTCAACATCACATCCCTGCTCTTATATTCTATACTTCTAGAAATGAATGCCAACATTGCATTCACCTTCTTCACCACTGACTCAACCTAGAGGTTAACCCTTAGGATATCTTGCACAAGGACTCCCAAGTCCCTTTGCATCTCTGCACTTTGAATTCTCTCCCCATCTAAATAATAGTCTGCCCGTTTATTTCTTCCACCAAAGTGCATGACCATACACTTTTGCACACACCTGCCCACCCAAGGCATCATGGTCATTGTTGTCTTTCTCGGGGTAAACCAGTTTAAAGCGAGCGTCTTTTTTCGTAAAAGCGAAATGTATCCTCCATAATTTCGGAGGTCTGTAAAACTTTATGGAAAGCATTGCAGCCAGAGTTCCTTCCCTGCCCTTCAGTCACCAATGGGAAGCTATTGCAGCACAGGACAAAATGCGATGCGACCAAGCGGACCAACCACTGTTGTTCGGTCTGCGTTGCCGCGATGTGTAGTTACATTTTGGGAGAGGTGCGCGTCAGGCTACGGCGTAGGGATCCATGTAGGCTCTGTGTAGGGTTTGCGGCGACGCCTTACTTACGGTGTCAAGTTAACGCAGAAGTATAAGTCAGCCCTAGCCTAATCAGAGGACAATTTACAATGACCAATTAACCTACCAACCAGTACATCTTTAGACTGTTAGAAGGTCACTGGAGCACCTGGAGGAAACCACGTGGTCACTGGGGAACATACAAACTCCTTGCAGAGAGTGGTGGGAATTGAACCCGGGTCATTACTATTGTAAAGCATTGTGCTAACCACTACTCAACCATGCCGCCCCATTAGGACATTGAAGAGACTAAATGTCTGTATTGGAAACAAGAGTTCAACTGACCTTAGGGTGGGTAAAAGATCAGCAAAACGAAGGATTCGGGAATGCTTTTCACTCATATTTGAGTATCCGTTCAGGTGAATTAAAACCACTTTGTTCTGGAAATGTTACACCATTATATTCCAAGACAATCTGATCCTAGTTCTCCTACAAGGCTCTAAAAGGGAGAATATGATAATGTCATCCCTCGTTTAAAGAAAGCAATTAATTAATTGGAAATAATCCCTGTATCCCTGAGGCTGAAATTACATTCATGCCATCATAATCTCCATGCCACGAAATGCTCAGTTAACATACAATAGTTTGATGCAATGGTAAATGTCATTTATTCTGAGTTAACATTATTCAAATAAATGAAGTGGAACTTATTGTCTTTTGCACATGTGCACATACGTTAATGAGTACCATGAGTTTAATGAGTCATATCACCAAGATACTTCTAAGAATTTTGATGACAAGAGCTAAAAGTAAGATACAAGCTGAAACAGGCAAAGAACAATGTGGTTTTGTGAAAGACAAAGGTACAAGAAACGCAATATTGATGTTAAGGATACTATCTGAACAATCTATTCAAGTGCAAAAAGATTTGTTTGTTTACCTTATTGACTACACAAAAGCATTTGATAAAGTGAAGCACAATAAGTTACAGTATTTGAAATATTACAGAAAACTCTAGATCTAGATTTGAAAGACCTCCGCCTAATCAGAAATCTGTACTGGGAACAAGCTGCCGCTGTAAGAATAGATGGAGAAGTGAGTCAGCTTATGAAAATCAAGAGAAGCGTTAGACAAGGGTATGTTTTCTCCCCTGGTTTATTTAATGCATACAGTGAAACAATATTACAAAAAATAAGAGACATCTTGGGAATCAAAGTTGGTGGTGAAAACATCAATAATTTCAGATATGCAGATGACACTGTGTTAATTGCAAGTATGGAGGAAGGACTACAAAACTTAATTGATATAATTGTTGAAGAAAGTGCAAAAATGGGTCTGTCTATCAATTGCAAAAAGACAGAATGTATGGTGATATCCAAAAAGAAGGAGAATCCTATCTGCAGGCTGAGAATAAAAGGGAAAGACATAAAACAAGTACAGAACTTTTGCTACTTAGGAAGCTGGATGACATCAGATAGAAGGTGCGACATGGACATCAAAAGAAGAATGGGGATGGCAAAAGACACCTTTACAAGAATGAAGAGTATACTGACCAATACTAAACTAGACATGACAACCCGCCTCAGACTACTGAAATGTTACGTTTATCTATGGCTCAGAATGTTGGACAGTATCTAGTAACATGAGGAAATGAATTGTAGCAGCAGAGATGTGGTTTTTGAGGAGGATGCAAAGAATATCATGGATGAAATGAATATCTAACGAGGATGTCATGAACAGAGCAAACACAGAAAGAGAAATAACGTATGAGATCATGAAAAGGCAACTTAACTTCATTGGACATGTGATTAGGAAAGAGGAGTTAGAATGCACGGTAATTATGGGAAAGATTGAAGGGAAGAAAGCAAGAGGAAGACACAGACAAATGATAATGGAGACAGCAGCCAGAGAACTGGAAATGAATACCAAATTGAATTGACCCACTTGACCCGAAACAGGAGTGTGTGGGCCATGGCAGTCAAAGCTCAAACTGGGCCTGGTACATGATGATGATGACAGCACAGAAACAGGCCCTTCAGCCCACCCAGTCCATGCTGAACTTTTTTTGCCTTGCCCCATTAACCTGCACCTGAATCATAGCTCTCCATATCCCTTTCATTCATGCGCATTTCCAAATTTCTCTTAAATGCCGAAATTGAACCCACAGCCCATTCCACACTCTCACCAATCACAGAGCGAGGAAGTTCTCCCTCATATTTCTCTTAAATATTTAACCTTTCACTCTTAACCTGTTACCTCTAGTTCTAGTCTCACCTATACTCAGTGAAAATGCTTTTTCCTGTCATCCTGCATTATTTTCTTAAACACCAACTATCTATTCAGCAGTTGTATAATCTGCTGGGAGTATTGTGACGGTGCCTCTTTCGAGCTTCTCAAGCATTGCAAGATTCTTTTTAGTGGTTAAATGCACATTTCTACCTACAGGTGTCTTCAGAAATAGTTGCAGGATTTATCACCATATACATACATTCAGTGGCCACATTATTAGGAACACTTGTACACCTGCTTGTAAATGCAGATACCTAATCAACCAACCATGTGCCAGCAACTCTATGCATAAAAGCACGAAGGCATGGTCAAGAGGTTCAATGGTTATTCAGACCAAAGTGATGAAAAACTGTGATCTAAGTGCCGTTGATCATTGGTGCCAGATGGGGTGGTTTGAGTATTTCAGAAACTGCATTCATCTCCCAGGGGTTTTTGCACACATCAGTCTCTGGAGTTTACAGAGAATGGGCAGCTGTTCTGTGGGCGAAAAATCCTTTTTAATGAGAGGGGCTAGAGGAGAATGAACAGACTGGTTAAAGCTGACAGGAAAGTGACAGTAACTCAAATAATCATGCACTAAAACAGTGGTGTGAGTATGCAGTAGACCATCTCTGATCTCACAACACATCAAACCTTGAAGAGGATGGGCTACAGCAGCAGAAGAGCACACCAGGTTCCACTCATGTACCTAATAATGTGGCTACTGAGTGTAGATTCCCTAGATAACTTCTAAAATCAGAAACCCAATAAGATCGAAAGATAGAATCACATCAAACTCTACTCTAATGTTTACTGCATTCTCTATTGCGATGTTTTCTAGAGGGTCCCATTTATGCCAGGAAGCATAGGCTTTAAAACTTGCATGCATGGACTTTTCTCCCTCTACACAGTTAACCCACAAACCAATTAAGTGGCTGCAGGATAATCAAAAGTCAACAGTAATCTCATTTACAGCTATATCACCCTGAAGTTCAAGTTAATATCCTGTCAAATTGCACCCACAACCCACTCTGCTGCTGCACTACTCCAGTCACACGTCCATAAAGAGCATAATTACTGCTATTTTTTTTTTACGGAAGATGCTTCCTTTCCATGAAAATCAGTTGACCAAAAATGAGTGACAGCTCATCAATTTCCACTGCTGAATTATTGGCAGCTTTCATCAAAGAAAAGAAAACAGTTTTCTAAATTGTAGTTGCTGATCTAAATTCATAACTAAACCCAAATCTATTTGCATTTGTCTGTCATTTGTGATTTTTACAACGACAATGTTCAGAGGAAGGCAAAGACAAATGATGATGGAGACAGCAGCCAGAGAACTGGAAATGAATACCAATGAATTGATCGACTTGACCTGAAACAGGAGTGTGTGGGCCATGGCAGTCAAAGCTCAAACTGGGCACGGAATCTGATGATGATGACGCATATGCAAAGGTGGAATGAAAAACTACTTGGTAAATTGGTTTATTGTTGTCACACGTACTGGGTGAGGTAGAGTGAAAATGCTTTCTTCTATCCTGTCCGTACAGGTTAATTCATAACAACAGTGCATTAATGTACTACAGGATAAAAGGTAAGAGATTGCAGAATAAAGTATTACAGTACAGAGAATGTGCAGCGCAAATAAAAAAGTTAGATTGTGAGGTCCAGAGTCTATCTTATCATACTAGGAAACCATTCAATAGTCTATAAGAGTGAGATAAAAGTTGACCTTGAGCCTGCTGGGAGGTGGTTTCATGTTTTCATGTTTTTCTGCTTGGTGGGACAGTGAAGAAGAGAGAATCTCCAGGTAGGTGGAATCATTAATTATTCTGGCTGCTTCACTAAGGCAGCAAGAAGGGCAGATACAGGCACATAGCATCAGATAGGCAGCATTCAACCCTAATTTATACACTATACTTACCAGAAAAAAACACAATTGGAACAAAGTAAATCTTTGTGGTGAGAGCAAAATGGTGAAGGTGTTGTTATGCTGAGGTAGTGATGAAGGTTGCACCACTTGGTTCAAAACCTGAATGGGAATGGTTGAAGGGAAGTTGTTCGTGAATCTGGTGATGTGGGACTTCGGACTTCTGTAGCTCTTGCTTGATGAGTGCAACAAAGAGATGGTGTGGTCTGGTGGGGATCTTTAATGATAGATCACGTCTTCCTGATGCAGCACATTATGTAGAATTTACTGGTGGAAGGATGATGTATTTCACTGAGTCAACTCCTCTTTGCAACTTCTTATATTCCTGTTCATTCGAACTGCATGTCAGAATATGATGCAAATGGCCATGATATTTTCAAAAGTACATGGAAAGCAAAGAATGTGTGTGATCAAATGAACGATGTCCGAACTGAGGTACCATCATGAGATCAGAACCATGTCCTAACTGAGCTACCACCATGGGATTATTGAGCATCTTCCTGCTTTGTGTGGAGGTACTGCTGTCCACCTCTGTCACTTTCCTGCACCAAGCTCTGTGAGGGTTTTAGACGTCACTGCTCAATGACATTGCCATTCCTGCCCAGATTTCAGATTAGATGCCATTAAAGATGAGTTCAAGCAACCTGGAGCTCTTCAATGCTCCAGTGAGACCTTGATCTGTTGTTTTTTTCCTGTGTTAAGAAAGGTGTGTAATACAATCTAGGCTTCTGCTATCGCCTCCCTTTGTTAACTAGTATCATCAGTTCCTGGGAGCAAAATCTGGCTCATAACTTTCACTTTTGAGGTTTAGTTTCTATTCATCCTCAAGTAAAGAGCTGCAAGGCAAAGCACCTCAGAACACTTTTGGATCAGCTCAGTGTTGAAGAAGTGGTTGGAGTAGAGAAAAAATACCATGTATTCCATCTGATCAATAGAATGAGGACGGATCATTGCCATCTCTTTGGAAATAATTCAGCTAAACATTATAATTATTTTCAACATGGACCTCATCAAAAGCACAAAGTTAAACTTGACTTTTATAATCCTGTTGTGGATTGCAGGACAGTGTGACTTATTTCAGCAGAGCCCAATGATTATCCGTTTGAAAGCAATGGATAGGTTTTGACTTGGTTTAACATCACAATGGAAGGATGCTATGCAAGAGATTCCTCATCAGGATGGCGGTGGAATTTTGAATCATGAGAGGAAGAGCTAGGATTCGTCTGTGTAACTCAGCTTCATTTAGAGCTGTTGGTGAAACTTGCTTCCAGTTTGGCTCACTGATAACGTGCTCATTTAAAGTCAGCTCAGAGTGTGCATCTTTTAGTCACCATGACCTATCATTGGTGAAAGTCACCTCCTCTATACACCTATTCCTGAATCTAGCATAGGCTTGATACATAAGACCAGACAGCCTGTATAATGGCAGCCCCACAGCCACCGGTGATTCCACTGAGGACACTAGTAGTGGAGTGAAGCCACCGGGTCGGCTGCCCGGGCTGTTCAAGAAGAACATTCCTGGGTCAATGCATGAATCAATTCCCGATATTATGCTATTGACAGACCCCACATGCTCGGATGCTGCCTGACCTGCTAAGTGTTTCTAGCTCCTCACTGTCTCGGTGTCATGGTCTGGTCCGTGAAGTCCGCATTCCGGTTCACGGTCCGGTCCATGGATTCAGGACTCCAGGTCTTCCAGCTGTCCCTTGTTTGAGTTAATCATAGGCATCTGATTCCCATCTTTGGGCTTGCAATATAAGTAGCCTTGGGATTGAGTGTGGGCTGCTAACACCAGACAGGATTGTGTGAGGAATGTCAGGAAGAGGAGTCAGTAGAACATGTAGTTTTGTGTTGCAGGAAGTATGGGATACAGAGAGAGATGATGAGAGATAAATTAAGGGAGTTGGGAATGCAGGAATTCACATTAAAAGGGTTGCTGGGCATGGGTGAGGGAGCACAAGTCTGGGTATTTTTAGTGTTTTTAAAGGGTACAGGGGTTTTTATAGAATATGATGAATAAACAGGAGTAGGATACTAGGATGGTCAAAGATGGGAGGGTGAAGTATGGGTTTATGTGTGTGTGCGCGATTGGGTGAAGGGATTTAGAATGTATGTCTAGTACACATTCTGGAGCAGAGGGTGGTGGTAATGCACCATTAAGCTGGATGCCAACCGCTGTAAAACAAGATACAGACAGACAGTGTGGGCTGCTGGTTTGTCTTGTCAGTCTCCCTTGGAGCAACCTGCTGATGGAAGGCTAGTGAAACCATTTGTGATCTCTAGGCCTGGTTGGAGGACCACTGCTTCATGGAGCCTTGTTGCCACTTCTTGGGGTAGTCTTTGTGGTATGGATTTGGCTGTTTCCTGGGCCAGCTGAGTGGCTGCCAGCCACTCTGAGCTAGGTAGGGATCTGGCTGTTTCCATAGCCAGCTGAGGTTGCTGGCTGAACTGAGACTTGGAGCTACCCTGGAGCAGAGATGGAACTGTGTTGTTCTTTGGTGTTTGTCTCTTCTTGTTCTTGTCCTTGCCTCTGTGGGGTAAGTCAGGCTGTTTTGCTGTTGCCCTGTCGGGGGGTCCTGTCTTGTCTTGTCCTTGCCTCTGGTGAGTAAGTCTGGCTGTTCTGCTGTTACCTGATGGAGAGACTGTCCCACCTTGGTGTGGAGATGAAGTTGAGTCCCGGCTCTATGTTTATGTTCTGTCCTGTCTCATGTTAGTGTTGTGTTAAAGATGAGTACTGGTTTGTTGAAGGATAAGTCCTGGCTCTGTGTTGATGTTCAGTTCCCAGTCTGTCTCTGAGCTCCAAGAACCCAAGCCTCGAGGATCCCGCAGCCAAGCTCAAGATCCAAGAACCCAGCCTCGAGGATCCCGCAGCCAAGCTCAAGATCCAAGAACCCAAGCTTCAAGAGCTAAGACCCCAGCCTGTCTCCAAGCTCAGGCCTCTAGACCCCAGCCACCTCCTGTCCTGAAGGCATGTCATGTCCTTGTCTGGTTCCGGGGTCCAGGCCCGAGGCAAGACCCAGGTTCTGGGTCCTTGTTCAGTCTCGGGCTCAGAGTCCAAGCCTTATCTCCTAGTCCATGGTTCCCAGTCCTGGTCCAGCTTTCCCTAGCCCAACTCTGCATTCTTGTCCCTGCTCCTTGCTTGAGTCATATCACGTCCCTACTCTAGTCAAGTCCTGTTCCTTGTACTTCAGTGTCTGTGTCTTGCACTTGGGTCCGTTCCCAGCCACGCCCTTGTTACACTCGGTGAACAAAACTGCATTAGGGGGCAGACTTGCCTCCGTATCAATGCAGTTTAAAAAGTCTGCTGACTATTTATGGAACTGCAGGACAGACCAGCCACAGGATCTGGCCTGAAATGAAATTTCATGACTTTCCAATTACAGCAACACACAGAGATTTGTTGAAAGAGAAGCTCGTTAAGCTTCAGTGTCATTTCACGTGGGGCTCTCAGAAGGAAACTATTCAAGTGAATGATATGAAATACAGATTGCAAGATTCTCTAAAATTTGATGTGAAATACAAATTTACATCCTACAACCAACTCGCTTTTGTAAACTGTATACAGGGCAACTATAAAGAAGCAATTCGAAACTTAAAAGAAGCTGAAAAAAATTGGAGAAAGAACCATAAAGATGAATTTGAAAGAAGCATCATCATGTGTGGAAACTTGGCCTGGGTGCATTACTATGAGGCAACTGACTGGGGCCCAGTCCTAATTTGACAAGCTGGAGATGATCTGTAAACTGCTCAGTGACAGCCTCCACTCTGGAAAGGCAAAGGAAAGCTTTGAGAAGGCTCTGAATGAAGATTCTAATAACATAGAATGAATCACAGGCTATGCCACTGCTCTGATTCATCCAGAATTAATTCCTGGAACTCCCGCGAATCATGAGCAGAGTCAGTCAGTAAAGGATCTGCATAATGTAGTGGAACTTGTTTCTGATGACGCTGTTGCTATGGTTCTGTTGCTATGGTTCTGTTGGCTGGAAAACTACAAATGTTCAAGTAAAAAGAGGAAGCAAATGAATTAGTTGAACAAACATTGCAGAAAATGCCCAATTTTCCATATGTGCTTTATGTGGCAAAATTTTGGAGATTAGAAGATGTGGAGAAAGCTATTAGCCTGTTGAAGAAAACATTAGAAATAACTCCACATAGCATCTTTCTACATCACCAAATTGTGTTGTGTTATAAACTTAAACTAAAGCAACTGCTTGAAAATCCTTTTCCCAAAACTGGCAGCAAATCTGAACACCAACAGGAAACTGAGCTAGTCAGAATATGCATGCATTACTTTGCAAAGGTAAAGGAACATCATCCAAATGCACTTAAACCATAATTGGAGTGCGTATACTTTGGTGTAATAATTGAAGAATATTCAAAGTGGAGGAAATATGTGATGACTTGTTCAAGTTAGTAGATTCGTAGAGAAGAGCAATGTTTAAAGGCTGGCTTTAACTCAACTGTACCAGATAAAATGTGAATCAAATGCAATTATACTTTTTCTGAAAGGACAGAACATTGAACGTGAGTCAAATGGACAGAAAATGTGTTGCACAAATTTGGAGAAGTGGTTAAGCAGGAAGCTTGAAAGGAATCCACAAGCAACAAAGTCTTTAATGTCAAATCATTACTGAATCAGATGGATTAAAGCTACCCTAAGGCTATTGGAGACATTGGGGATTGATCATGACAATGTAAAATATCTGATTGTTCATAATAAATTGGCTCTTTCCTCCACTGGGAACTACATTGATGCGTGGAGGTGCATTGACTTTGTCCAATCAAGAACAAATATATCTGGGGAAAAAAAGTTGATATCTTTTATATTATTGGCTAGCTTACCTCACTGCATTTCACTTTTAACTGGCCCTCCAAAGCAAACTATTGTCAAACTTCAACTCATTTGGTACACTGCTGCTAGACTTTTAACTAAAACCAGGATGAGGGAACATATCAGTCTCACACTAGCTGCACTGCGTTAGCTTCCTGAATCTTTTAGAGAAAGTTCTCTTCCTTGTTTATAAAACTGTTAATGGTTTGGGACTGGAGTACATTGCAAAATCACTTTTGTTTTATACTTCAGCACAAGCTCTCAGGTCATCTTCAGCCAGGCTGTTAAATTTAAACAATCTCCCTCAAAAGATAATTGGCAGGTTGTCATTTTGAACTACATTCCTAAACTGCATAACTCAATGCCTAAAGCTATAAGTGATGCACATCACGTGACACTTTTAAATGCCAGCTAAAAACTTACTTATTTAACATTGCTTTTAACTATCATCTTTTGGCTTTTATTTACATATTAAAATATTTTTTATTTTATTTTTCATATTTGTACTTTTATCCCATTATAAAGCACTTTGGACTACATTATTTGCAGGATGAGTGCTCTATAATTTTTTTTCTCTTGGCTCAAGCTGGTAAAAGCCGAGGAATGGGCATAGTCAAGCACACTCATTTCTCAATTATTAGGAACTTTTGGACTATTCTAGTGGTGTTAATATTGTGCTTTTCTGAAGCTTTAAAGAAGTATTGTTGTGTAGGCCTATTTGTTTAATGCTATTGTGTAGTTATTTTGGGATGATACCAGTTGTAGGTATCACCATTGGGACAATGTATGCCTTGTTCATGTTCCATAGTCTTTCAATTTCCTTTTTAAATTCAGCACATTTTGGATGTTTTTTGCTCACTAATTTCTGTATGTGTGTTTGGAATGGCTATATCTATTAAGCAAGTTGCTCTTGTTCTTTTAAATATTTACCCTGCCTCGCCAACAAGTGACTGCTCATGATAATTGAAGCCCGCCAAAAAGTCCCAGATGACCCCAAGCTCTTTTTAATCACCTGAAAATAACCTTTGCTAAATATGACATTTTATTTAAATATTAGGATGATGAGTATTATCTGTAATATAGTTAATTCTAGGGTAACTATCAATTATAAAATTTTATGGAGATGGATAATTGCAAGGGGCAGCTACATTCCTATTAAATTTAAAATTAATTGACTTAAATGCCATACAAGAGGCTTAAAATCACTGACTTTCTTACTCAGGGTACATGTGATGAACAGCCCTGATGGGCCAAGATTTTTTTGAAACAATTGCAGGTGTATTCATGTTTAACAGCAAGGGACTGTGTTCTTTTTTTTAAAAAAAAACATTTTTCAATATTTCATTTTAAAGATAAAGTGAATCTAGCAAGGATTTGGTGGGTGGAAAGAGGATCTAGCATCTGTCGGATCACACGCATTTAAACTTTAGCCCAACCATATCACCAATGTGCAATTTAAATCACCACAGGATTAATCTGCCTAAACAGGTAGCTTGGTATGAGAAGCCTGAAGTGATCTAGTTTTTCTATGGGTCTTTGTCTTCCATTTTCATTAATGATTAAGTTACCTTGGATTATGTGAAACTGCTCTTCATCTCAATCATGATCAAAGTCTTTGGCTGCCATGCTTTCTGGCACTTGCGTTGCCAAACAATAAATAATGCACAAAGCTAGCCAGAGTGGTTAGAAGTCTGGTTCAGTGGTTGTGGCTTATTGTAAAGTTCTGTCTGGTTTGCTAATGTCCTTTAAGTTTGAGCAATTGTTATCCAAGTCTGTCCTAGCCTATATGTTACTTCAGAACCATTGCCCTTTGAGATGTCCAAATAAATTGTAACAAATTAGTGAAAAGATTATAAAGTAGCCAGAAAAGAACTCCAAGAAGGGAATTAGGAAAGTCAGGAGGGGACATGAAAAGTCCCTGGTAACTTGGATTAAAGAAAATCTCAAGGCATTCTATATATACGTCACAAGCAAGAGGATAACTAGGAAGGGGATAGGACCATTCAAAGATAAAGGGGGGAACTTTTGCTTGAATGCAGAGGATGTGGAGAGGCCCTAATGAATACTTTACATCACTCTTGACCAAAGAGAAGGATAAGGAGAATAGGGAGATGTAGAAGAAATTTTGTTACTAGCTAGTTACTGTGGGGTTAAAGAGTCTTTTTACAGCAGCCTTAAACTGCTGCTGGAGGGCTGCTAAATGACTAACTAGCTTGAGAAAGAGTAATCAAAGCCTAATCATGGTGTTCTGTTTCTTTAATTGTACTGTGTAATCATTCTTGCTTCAAGGCTGCAGGTAGAAGTAGCCTTCGAATAGATAAGGAAATAGTAACCTAATTATACCTTTTTCTGTACTGTGCTAAAACAAGGTTATTGGGCAAAGAAATTATCTACTTGCATGTTGTACTTCACAAGCATGCTTGGAAGCTTTTGATAACATACACTGACTATATAATGAGAAAAGTCTGTGTACTCAAGAACCCTGCTTTAAGAGGTTGAGCTCTCTATGATGTGTATTATGTTATAATAAAGACTTTCAAAGGCGATCTCCCTTCATGTTCAAGTAATACCTTTTCTGCAACAATCGGGACTTTTTGTAAGGCACATAAAACACAGTTCTGTAGGAAGGACCGGGGAGAAGGAATTGGAAGAGAAAGTACAAAGGAACAGAGAAGGGATAAGTCCCGGGATATTTGTCGCAAGTGTGGGAAGAAGGGGCATTGGGCTAGGGAGTGTTGAAGCATCCCTTATAGAGAACCTACGCAGCCCACCGAGACAAATGAAAGGGAAGGTCCCTCCTTTACTTATAATCACCTTTTTCCATCAGAATAGGGGGGCCCAGGGGAGGTGGTGATGCAGGGGGTGGTTATATCACTTTCCCAAAGCTCTGAAATGCAACCCATTGTAACCCTTAGAATAGGAGACACTCGTTTGCGAGCCTTGGTGGACACTGGTGCTACCCTGTCCTCTGTACTCCCCCTCCCTGGGATTACCCCTAAGCCAAAAAAGGGTGGTAACCATGGGAGTAGCTGGCATTCCCCTGTCAGAACCCCTATCAAAGAAGGTCACTTTGTCTCTGGGAGACAATCGTATAGAAGAAACTCTGATAGTATCCAAAATTACTCCCTTTCCCCTTTTGGGATGCCAGGCTCTTTGCAAACTAGGAGCCACTATTTATTGCACCCCTCAGGGCATGTATATGGATGTACCTTCACACCGGACGCACCAGTTAACGTCCATGCTCCTTACCTCTGAAGTTAAATCCAAGCCAATATTATACTGCTGGCAGCTCTGGGGCAACCCCTATGCTGTTAAGATGTGCAGCCTAAGGCAACAACTTAACAAATTGACGCCATTGTCTCAGACTGAAGCTTTGTGGGGCCTATTGCAAATGGTACAGTATCACTCCTTGCACTGTATGGCGTGGTATACAATGGAAGATAACCCTGAATATCGGGGAAAGATGCACACTTGTGAGGGGCAAGAAACTAAAGTAAACTCAGAACCTTATCTCAACTTTGGGAAAGAAGGATTGGATATCCCAATATGCCTCTCTGCAGAACAACAATCCCTGTTCTGCCTTGACTCAGCACCTCATTTGACCTTTGCCCTGTGGCCCCCCCTTATCAGGCAAAACAGATGGGCCCTATGATCAGGCGGTTGCAATCTGCCCCCATTATCGATGGTACTGGGGATTTCGAGTGGTACGGGCCTGAAGAAGGAAGAGTATATCTGCCGGGAATTTGAACAGGAGATCAATGCTGAGTGTATTGATATGGTTGGGTATTTTGATCTAAAGGAGGAGTTAGCATTGGGTTTCTTGGGGACCATTAGGATGGGTAAGTCCCCACAGCCTAACGGAATATACCCCAGGTTATTGGGAGAGACGAGAAGAGATTGTGGGGTCTTTGTGTCCTTTCTAGCGAAAGGCGAGGTACCAGACACATGGTGAGTAGCTAGCGTTGTTCCATTATTCAAGAAGAGAACCAGGGATAATTCCGGAAATGAAAGGCCAGTGAATCTCAGGTTATAGGTATGGGATTTACCGAGAAAATTCTTAAGGATAGGATTAATGAACATTTGGAAAACTGTGGTCTAATTAAAGTGAACCAGCATGGATTTCTGTGGGTCAAGTCATGTCTTAATAACTTGGTTGAGTTTTTTGATGAGGTCATGAGGGTAACTGATGAAGGTAGTGCTGTGGATGTTATCGACATGAATCTTAGGGAGGTTTTTGACAACCTCCTTCATTGGAGATCTGCCAAAAGATTAAGACACATGGGATCCATGGTGAATTGGCTGTTTGGATTCAGAACTGGCTTGCCCATAGAAGGCAGAGGGTAATGATTGAAGGGACTTATTTTAGCTGGAGGTCTGTGATTAGTGGTATTCCACAGGGTTCTGTACTAGGTCCTCTTCTGTTTGTGATGTTTGTAAATTACCTGGATAATATTGTAGATAGATGGGTTAGTAAGTCTGCAGATGATACAAATATTGGTAGTGTTGGATCAGAGCATAACTGACTCTGTTCTTCTCTTGTTATACTTCATGACTGTGTGGCTAAGCACAGCTCCAATCAAATCTATAAATTTATCAATGACACCATCGGTGTTGTCAGAATCTCAGATGGCAGTGAGGAGGTGTACAAAAGTGACACAGATCGGCTGGTTGAGTGATGTTCAGAAAACAACCTTCCACTCAACACCAGCAAGACCAAGGAATTGATTGTGGTCTCCAGGAAAGGGAAGACAGGAGAACACACAGCAGTACTCATTGCAGGCCAGCAGTGGAAAGGACGTGCAGCTTCAAGTTCCTGAGCATCACCATTTCAGAGGATTTGTCCTGGGCCCATTGCATTGCTGCAAACATGGCAAAGGCACACCAGCAGCTACACTTCATTAGGAGTTTGAGGAGATTTGGTACATTACCAAAGATTCCAGCAAATATCTACAGATATATGATGGAGGACATTCCGTCAGGGTGCATCATGCTTGATAGGAAAGCTGTAATTGCAGGATCAAAAAAAACTGCAGAGGTTTGTAGACTCAGCCAGCTGCATCCCTCCCCACCACTGAGGACTTTTTCAAAGGACTACCGTACCCCAGTGTTATCCACTCCTGCAGCCCTCCGTTGATATACTGCACTGTACTCCAGTATTAAATGGTGACAGACCTGTGCCCACCACTGCTGTACTCCAGTTACACTGTTGAAAGACTTTCCCACAGTACTGCAGCCATGCTATGGCGATACTTGATACCTCTGCAACACAAATGGACTTACAATTGGATGTAGACCTGAACCTGGAATTGGGTTGGGAAGACCTATCCAAGCGTGACATGGTCTTTACATCTTTGGCCACAGGGGAATCTTGGCTCCCAGTATAGGCCCATTTTGTCCTCTAACCCTGGACCAAATTATCATCAGGTGGATCCTAGATTTTGGTGGTCATTTGGGAAGGCATTAGATCCTACTATTGGTCTTCAGTTGCAACTTCCACAGCTGTTCCAAGTCACTATGTACTTCTAACTGAATGGTGACATCATAAGAAACTTGTGAAGCTCCATGAAATTTCTAGAGGCATCCCTGAAGACATCATAGGTTCAGTGGGAAAGTACCATCCTGAGCCCAGAGGCTTATCACCTTAGCAGCAGATGCATGCACGCCTGTCCAACAGCTACCCTGTTTTATTGGGTTGGTGAGGGGTGGGGGGTTGCCTGTCTTATATACCTCTTGCTCCTGGACCTGTTGGTTCCATTCATTCATTCATTTGTTCCCCTCCCCACATCCTCCCATTCCATCCTGTGATATCTTCATCAATCCTCCTTCATTGTCCAACTATATGCAGGAGTTATAATGACTCCAGGATTTGAATTATCCTTGGTCTGATGTTTATGGTCACGGATTAATTTCCAAATGTTCTTCTTAATCAATGAATCACACCCATCCACAGTCAAAATCAAAGACTTTTATTAGTGACTAATGACAATTTGATATAATTCATATAGAACAATTGTGACTTAATTAGCTCTAGTGTTGCTCCTGTGGCAATTCCCCTTGCACTTCTCAATACAAAATGACTTGATATTCATCCATAATGTTATCTGCAATTGTACTTCATTTGAAACACATACAAACATGACACATGGTATTCAGCAGATCACAACAAGTGTACTGTTGGATGTTTTTCCATGGATAGCAGTAAAAATTACCACAGAACTACACCAGACTCTCAATACCTTTGGATCTATGCATGTTTTGCACTTGGTCCCTTTAGATCCTGCTCCTTCTCTCCCCCTTTGGCTCTGTCCCTCATCTCTTGTCAAATAGCTCTATAATATCTCATTCTAGATTGACCTTCTGCTTCTCTTCTGCTGCTAAGAATACAGGATGGTTATTTATTTAATCCCAAACGGCACAGTATTGTAGCAGTTGGTACATGCTTTACATACAGCCCAGCCGGGTTCAAATCCTGCTGCTACCTGTAAGGGGTCTGTACATTCTCCCTGTGACCTCATGAGTTTCCTCTAGGTGCTCCCATTTCCTCCCACAGTCGAAGGACTCCTCCACTTTGGAATGCTCTTTAATCATTACACAGAAGTATGCAAAATCCAATTCTGGCTTAATTGCATTTGGACTCTGTTCCTCTACCTTCGCAAAGTGATGCTTGCATTCTCTGGTCAGCCCAGTTTTCTGCTGGTGTTCACAATTGCTACCATTTTGGGGAAAAGGATTGTGAATCGGTTGCTTTAGTTTAAATTCATAACACAATGCAATCTGGTGGTGTAAGTTGGTAGGGTAATTGGTCATTGTAAATTGTCCCATGGTTAGGCTAGGGTTAAATCAGGTGATTGCTGGGTGGAGTGGCTCAAAGGACTGAATGGGCCTATTCCATGCTGTACCTTAATAAATCAATGAAAAAATAAATAATTCCTATTTGTATAGTCCATTTACAGGAATGCGAAGAACTACTCCATTCTAACCTGGGCAGGCTGGTCAAATGTTATCAGCCACTGTCCCCTTTCTCTATTATAATATTTCAGAAATTCCACAAAATTGGCATTCATACCCTCATTACCTCTGGCACACTGGACTTGTGTTACTAAGAATATCTTGCTCTAATTCTGTTGATTTGTGCTAGACAGATACAATCTCTACTTCAAAATCATAATTCCCAGACATTTACGAAACCTTGGAAAATCAATTCCAATCCAAACATTACTCTTCAAAAGTTACTCTTGTTCAGCAGATATAAGAAACAATCTGAAAAGTAAAGTACAACTTACGATTAATCAAGTAAAGGATCCTGATATGGAGGATTCATAGGGTTCTCTGAATTTGCTCTGTGTTGTATAATTCTCCAAAATCCACATTGAATGGAACCTCTGAAGGATACAGTCTTATACTATTATTGACATCAGCATTCCAAAACAAAGCTCAGAAATTTAGATAATTACAAGATCATTGAAAATTACAATCAACTGTAATACCTTCATTAAAAGAAATGGCTAACAAACTCTTATTCGTGAAAGAAAACAGTCCAGCCTGCCTTTGATTAGGCAGAATCAATGCAGCTTTCATGCATCGTTTTATCAGTGGAAAAAGAGACAATTTATTATGAGCATTGAGATATTTTATATTATCAGGATCAATCTCCAATGTCTCCATTAGTTTAAGGGCTGTTCCCATCCATCTCATTCAATAATGATTTGATATGAAGGGCTTTGTTGTCTCATGGATTTCTCTGAAGCTTCCTGTTCAGCCACTGCTCCAAATGTCTGCGACACATTTTCCGTTCACTTGACTCATGTTCAATGTTCAGTCCTTCCAGAAATAGTGTAATGGCATTTGATTCAGATTTCATCTGTTGCATTTGAAATAAGCCAGCCTTTAAACGTATTGTCTGCATCTCACGTGGACTAATGCTTACTAACTTCAGCAGCTTGTCATATATCTCCTCCGCTTTGGAATAGTCTTCAATCTTTACACAGAATTGCGCAAAATCCAAATGTGGCTTGACTGCACTTGGACACTGTTCATCTACCTTTGCAAAGTGATGTTTACATTCTCTGATCAGCTCAGTTTTCTGCTGGTGTTCACAATTGCTGCCATTTTGGGGAAAAGGATTGTGAATCAGTTTATTTAGTTTAAGTTCATAACACAACGCAATCTGGTGATGTAAGAAGATGCTGTCTGGAGTTATTCCCAATGCTTTCTTCAACAGGCCAATAGCTTTCTCCACATCTTTCTCCAATCTCCAAAATTTTGCCGCATACCGAAGCACGTATGGAAAATCAGGTGTTTTCTGCAGTGCTTCTTCAACTAATTTAGTTGCTTCCTTTTTTTGATTAAATATTCGTAGTTTGAGAGCCATCAGAACCATGGCCACAGTGTCATCTGAATCAAGTTGCAGTACACGACGTAGATGCCTTACTGACTGACTTTGCTGTCGATTTGCAGGAGTTCCAGAAATTGATTCGAGACGAAACAGAGCAGTGGCATAGCCCATGATCCATTCTGTGTTATCAGAATCTTTCTCCAGAGCCTCCTCAAAACATTTTTTTGCCTCCTCATAGTAAATACTATTACCAGAAGTTAACAATGACCATCCCTTCTCCCCGTATACCTCAGGGGTCATTGCTGTATAGCGAGGGCCGTCACTGAGCCGTTTACAGATCACCTCCAGCTTGTCGAGGTAGGACTGGGCCTCGGTCAGTTGTCCCATGTGGTAATGCACCCAGGCAAAGTTTCCATAGGTGATGATGCTGCTTCTTTCAAATTTATCTTTGTGGTTCTCCCTCAGAATCTTTTCAGCTTCCTTTAAATTTTGAATTGCTTCCTCACATTTGCCCTGTATACAGTTTACAAAAGCGAGTTGGTTGTAGGACATAACTTTGTATTTCACATCAAATTTTAGAGAATCTTGCATCTGTATTCCACATCATTCACTTGAATGGTTTCCTTCTGAGGGCCCCATGTGAAGTGACACGAAAGCTGATCGAGCTTCTCTTTCAACAAAACTCTTTGTGTGTTGCTGTAATTGGAAAAAAAAAATCATGAAATTTCATTTCAGACCAGATCCTGAGGCAGGTCTGTCCTGCAGTTCCATAAATAGCAGCAGACATTTTAAGTGCATTGATACGGAGGCAAGTCTACCCTCTGATGCAGTTTTGTTCAATGAGACAGTGAGGAGCTAGAAACTCTTAGCAGGTCAGGCAGCATCTGAGCATATGGGAACTGTCAATAGGTGAATATCGGGAATTGATTCATGCATTGAGCCAGGAATGTGCTTCTTGAACAGCCCAGGCAGCCGACCCGGTGGCTTCACTCCGCCACTAGTTGTCCTTATCAATTCATTATTCAGTTGGAGAGAAGACTCAGAGGCCTCGTTTTCGCTTGATCAATTCTTTACTTAACTTGATCCGAGAAGAGGTAACCACCATACGCTTCTACAGCACCTGGCAATCAGTTCTCCCTAGCACAGGCACAAGGTTACATTTATATCCAGAAAATAGGGTTTCAGTTAGCGCTTGTTTCCCCTGTCCACGCTTATGACAGTTTTGTGGTTAGCAATTTCATCATGGTCACAATAGCTTCACGTGCAGAGGTACAGGTCAGTAAGCACCTCTATTCTAAGAAATGAGCATGCAATTGCAACATCCTAACCGTGCCCGGTTCTGTTGTCTAGTTCCCGCCCCTGCTATATTTTCCAGGTCACATACCCCATTTAACCCTTCCTATCCCATACTCTAACTCCCTTTTCACTTACACATAGTGTGCTCAGTGGAATCGCAGGTGGTTGTGAGGCTCCCATTATACAGGCTGTCTGGTCTTATGTATCAAGCCTGTGCTAGATTCAGGAATAGGTGTATAGAGGAGGTGACTTTCACCGATGATAGGTCATGGTGACTAAAAGATGCACACTCTGAGCTGACTTTAAATGAGCACATTAACAGTGAGCCAAACTGGAAGCAAGTTTCACCAACAGCTCTAAATGAAGCTGAGTTATACAGACTAATCCTAGTTCTTCCTCTCATGATTCAAAATTCCACCGCCATCCTGATGAGGAGTCTCCTGCTAGGTGGGTCAACATACCACCTAACCCCAAAAAAAATTGCAAAAAAAATTTTATCATCGTTTATTGTACTATTCCGATGACACCCAAAAAATTCATGAAGGTATGGAAGCTCCCAAGCAATAACACCACATTCCTGATTGGGCTATCATCTGGAAAAGCATTTGTTATCTCAGAAGCCTTCCAAAATAGTGGTTGATCAAAGTTAAGGATAGCCGGCATGTTGTGTTTTGACACAAGTTTGCAAATGTAATCTAGTTCTGGCGATAAAACGCACCCTGCGGGTATTCCCATTCACATTTTATACCACAATTACGGCTCTACCATTGTTAGAAACAGACGTGTGGGTCCGATTCTTTTCATTGGCGGCCATTTTTTTAATGTCAGAATTTTTTACTTTCCCGTGTTCCATTTCTGTCTGACTTTTAATATGTTGTTCAGTATGTCTGCAAGTACAAGAAATGACCATAAAAATTTTTTTGCAATTTTTTTGGGGTAGGGGTATTTTGGCGCTATATTGACAGCATTATGCAAGGCATGCTTCCATTGTGATGTTAAACCAAGTCAAAACCTATCCATTGCTTTTGTGGAAGAAAGCTTAAGTCTGAGGATGAAGGGTTAATAAAATCATGAGAATAGCAGAGTAGGAAGCAGATGGAGTCTGTATTACTCATACCAATTAACAATAAGTCCCGTTAGAAATGAAGAACCATTGGCCTTCAAGGCTACTTGATTAAAGGCTGGTTTTCTTGATTAATGGGGAAATTGAGTGTGTATGTGGGAGACCCTATGTCCAATTTTGTGAACGGTATGGAAGCACTTGGAATCTTGCTGACAGAGGCTAAGCAGAAACTCGGGACCTCTGCAGATTGCTGAATTGCATGTATTCTAAAGTATAAAAGACCATGCTTATGATCGCTTGAGCAGAATCATAACTGGCTCTCTGTGATCATGTAATAAACTAATTAAAATGAATACCATTATCTGTGTCTTTAAGTCTAATGGGCAATAGTCATTTTCTCTGATGAATCTGATGAAGGGGATGGGATCTCTGTGATACAGGATTCCAACGAACACATCCATGAAATGTGCTTGAAAGATAAAAGTCAAGATCGGACAGTGAGGCTGCCTTGAAAGAAAGGATTCAAAACTGGGATTGGAGAAAGAGAGCCATTCTGGACCAGCCAGTGACCAGTCCCTGAGTTCGGGTACAGAGCAAGAAGGGATTTGGAAGAGTGGACAAGACTCGATATAGATTGTAGATTATTTAGATCAACATACATAAAAGTTGCTGGTGAACGCAACAGGCCAGGCAGCATCTCTAGGAAGAGGTACAGTCAACGTTTCGGGCCAAGACCCTTCGTCATGACTAACTGAAAGAAGAGCTAGTAAGGGATTTGAAAGTGGGAGGGCGAGGGGGAGATCCGAAATGATAGGAGAAGACAGGAGGGGGAGGGATGGAGCCAAGAGCTGGACAGGTGATTGGCAAAAGGGATACAAGAGGATCATGGGACAGGAGGTCCGGGAAGAAAGACAAGTGGGGGGGGGGGACCCAGAGGATGGGCAAGGGGTATATTCAGAGGGACAGAGGGAGAAAAAGGAGAGTGAGAGAAAGAATGTGTATATAAAAATAAGTAACAGATGGGGTACGAGGGGGAGGTGGGGCATTAGTGGAAGTTAGAGAAGTCGATGTTCATGTCATCAGGTTTGAGGCTACCCAGACGGAATATAAGGTGTTGTTCCTCCAAACTGAGTGTGGCTTCATCTTTACAGTATCTTCATCTTTACTGCCTGGCCTGCTGCATTCACCAGCAACTTTTCTGTGTGTTGCATAAAGATTGACAAATAACTTTTGTGCAAAAGACAACAGATTGTGCGCACAAAATATGCACCCCTTTCTGTAGACTTTTCCGTTCCTGAGCATGGGTGTCTCCATACCAGGCTGTGATGCAACCAGTAAGGACATTCTCCACTATGCACCTATAGAAACTTGTCGATGTTTTTGGTAACACGTCAGATCTCTGCAGACTTTTATAATTATGCCTTTATTGTGATGGCACTTACAAGCTGCTCCCAGAACAGATCCTACAATACGATAACAACAAGGAAATTAAAGTTACTGACCCTCTCGATCTCTGATCCTCCAATGAGGATCCCCTCATGGACCTCCAACTTCTTCCTCCTGTAGACAATCATCAGAACTTTGGTTTTGCTGACCTTGAGTGAAAGCTTGTCGGTACAGCACCATTCATCCAAATTTTCAGTCTCCCTCCTATATGTCGATTCATTGCTTCCTTTTAGAACCATAGAACCATAGAACACTACAGCACAGAAAACAGGCCATTCAGCCCTTCTGGTCTGTGCCGAAACATTATTCCGCTAGTCTCATTGACCTGCACCCAGTCCATAACCCTCCAGACCTCTCCCATCCATGTACCTATCCAATTTATTCTGTTACGTACCCTGTAACTGGGTTGCCAAACCAGCAGAAATGGACCACTCAGTTGGAGTCTGGATTACTGGAACTAAGAAAGTTTTATTAAAGAAATAAGCAACACAGTACTCTAATAGTAAGGATATAAATGCAACAGGTTAGCAATGAATAAACACACATGTACACAGAACTAGGATAATAGGGTCAATCAGCTCTATCGCAGTCTAGGGGTAAAATGTTCAATCACAAGTGACAGAGTTCAGTTTAGTTCAGTTCGCAGTAATCGCCATCGTGCTGTTGGGGAGAGAGAGAGAACGAATGAATATGCAAATCAGATTCCAAACAGACCTTCGATATTCCTCACAGTTAGCTTTCGGGCGAGCCCTTTGTAATGTCTTCTGAGGTCACCGACTGTGACCCCTCTGTTTCAGATACGATCGTTCCTCTGCGGTGAACCCAACACCCAGGCAAGGGTGGACACACACACCAGGTTCCCGCCGACCGAATCTTTCCACCTTGTGCGTCTATGGCTGGTCCCGTGATCTGTCCTCCAAAAACTCCCCCCGACTTGTGGGGGCACACCGCTTCCAGGGTCTCGTTACCTCGTGGTGTCATGTGTGTCTTGCCCTAGCGAACCTGTCCCTTTTTATCCCCCTGCTGGGGTATCGCCTGTCCATCACACTTCAAACAGTTCAGGGTTCAAAAGGAGCCGGTTTTGACAATACCCAGACCGGTGTCTCCTTCCGTTAAGCTCTCTCGTCTCTTCATTAACATTTCCAAATGCTGCTCCATTGTCTTACTTATATCTCCCTCCTGAAGACAGGTGGCAGATCAACTGTTGATCCCACTGGTGCTAGCACAGGACCGTTAACATCTTAGTCTATGTGTACCTTTGTAACCTTCTTTCGTCACACCCCTCCCCTTTAAGGATTTTTACCAGGGTAAAAATTATAAGCATGAATACATTATTAGATACACACAAATATACATCTTCATCAGCTATTTGGCTAATACAGAGAATTTTAAGTTGTCAACACCTGGACAGACAGTCAGCAATCACATTTTCCATTCCTTTTATATGTGTAATTTTTATATCAAATTCCTGTAGCACCAGACTCCAACTTAGCAATCTTTTGTTTTTATCTTTCATAGTGGCCAAAAACACTAATGGGTTGTGGTCAGTGTAAGTTACCAGTGGTTTCCGTGCCGGGCAAACATAAACCTCAAAATATTGTAATGCTAGTATGATGGCCAGTAACTCTTTCTCCACAGTGGAATAATTTCTCTGATGGATATTTAATTTCTTAGAAAAGTAAGCGACTGGGTGCTCAACCCCCTCTTTGTCTGTCTGCAACAGCACCACCCCGGCAGCTTCGTCGCTAGCATCTGTTGCTAGGGAGAAGGGTTTTGAAAAATCAGGCGCATTTAGCACAGGATGGTGACACAGAATCGCCTTCAGACTCTCGAAGGCTTGTTGACAAAGGTCGTTCCACACAAAGTTTGCATTCTTTGGCAAAAGCTTAGTGAGAGGGAGGGTAATATCCGCAAGGTTTTTGCAAAACTTCCTATAGTACCCCTCTATCCCCAAGAACCTTCTCAGGGCTCTCTTGTCTGTCGGGGTGGGAACCTCTGAGATATCCCGCACCTTAGCCTGCATCGGAGCCAGCTGCCCCTGTCCTACCACAAATCCCAGATAAGTGACCTTCGTGTGGCCGAACTCACTTTTTGCGAGGTTCACTGTCAGGTTGGCTTTGGACAGCCGTTTAAATAGCTCCCCCACCGCCACAATGTGGTCCTCTCACGTGTCACTCCAGACCACTAAATCATCAATATACGCTTCTGTGTTCCTTAATCCCTTTATTACTGAATTAATCATCCTCTGGAAGGTCCCTGGGGCGTTTTTCATGCCAAAAGGTAGAACATTATACTCTTATAAACCGGAGGGAGTGACAAATGCTGAGATTTCTCTAGCCCGGTCGGTTAAAGGAACACACCAGTACCCTTTCAGCAAATCTTGAAATATTACTGAATTGTCAAGCAGAATTTGCATGCATGTACAGTACATAGAGCTTAAAACAGCTAGTGTATATTATATACAACTGATGCTAAATACTTCATTGAGGTTTAGGTTCCTGTCAACCTTCTTTTAAAAAGTTCATACTTGTGCAATAAAAATTCCCATGATTTTGTGCCACATTGGTTGTTAAGTTCATTCACTAATTGAATCTTTATTTATGTAATATTCTAGCCTGTAAACATTGTATTTTGTTATGACCTCGTCTCATACTATCCAGGCTCAGGAGACCCCTCTTCTTTTTCACAACCACGAGTTTGTCTTTTTCTTCTCCCTTTTTCCATTTCCCATTCTGGCTCCCCTCTTACCCCTGCTCTTCTTCTCACTTGCCTATCACCTTCCTCTGATGTCCCTTCACCTTTCCTTTCTCCCAAGGTAGAATCTCTTCTCTTATCAGATTCCTTCCTCTTCAACCCTTTACCTTTTCCACCTATCACCTACAAGCTCCTTACTTCATCCCTTTCTCCCACCCACCTGCATTCTCCCTCACCTAGCTTCATCTATCACATTCCAGGCATTCCGTTCCCTTCCCCCCCACCACCCCCCACATTCTTATTCTGGCCTTTTTCCCCTTCTTTCCAGTCTTGATGAAGGATCTGAGCCCAAAATGTTGACTGTTTACTCCTTCTATAAATGATGCCTGACCTGCTGAATTCCACCAGCATTTTGTGTGTGTTGAAAAAGTTTGTTTATAATTGCTGCAATTACAAATGATGGGCTTTGTTTGAAATTATTTGGTCTATTTATACAGTATAACTTTTTTTTTGTTCACAGATTGTAAGGCTTTTTGCTACATTAAATCTTGGGTTGGATCCATTGGCTCTCAGTTGATTACAGCTCGGTGTAAGTTACTCATGCAGACATCCCACCCTGCAAAAACTCATTTCAGGGAGGTAGCACCCCCGCCCCCCGCAACCCCATATCCCCCCCCACCGGTCGACCTCCAAGGGTGTATGTAATACTTTGTTCAGTGATTTTGTCTAATCTGTAAACCAAGTTGGTTATATGCAGAAAATGTGACACTAAAATATGTACTTATATTATATTATCATGTTTATTCTATTACAACTTTAAGCAAGTCTGCAGGGAGTTTGGCCTCATCACGTAGGACATCAATAGAGTAGCTCCTTAGCAGCTAGCCAGCTAGTTTAAATAATGTTAGCTATGCTAATGAATGAATGACACCTGTTAAGCTCACCTCAACATGTCTTTTACATTTTAACCCACCATGGGCAATAGAAAAGTCACTGTTGCAAACAGTGCAGCGAGCAACACTGTCATTATTTTTGAGGTCGACTGTAAAGCCCGCCCACAGAGAAAACTGATAGGTCTACTTAGCATGAAGAGAGACCAATCAGGATGCTCGCTCTCACTTCCCCTCTCAAAAAAATCGATTTCCGGGATATTGTATATAATTTCCGGGGGTCAAGGAGCCACTGTCAATATGCGGGAGACTCCCGGAACTTCCAGGAAAGGTGGGATGTCTGCTCAGGCATTCAAACCTCCCTTACTTACTCAGCAATAAATATCAGCTTCTTATTTGCCATCACCTCTTTAAATGAACAGAGTGAACAGATCTAGGTGTGCTTATCTTTTTATGGTATTAAATAACATGATTATCAATTACATTTCAACATTCAACACCATCATCTCCTCAGTTCTAATCAATAATCTTCAAACCCTCGATCTCTATACTCTGCTCTGCAATTGGATTCACAACTTCCTCAGTCAATAGGAACTGGTGATAACATCTCCTCAATGACAGTCAACAGAGGTGAACTTCAAGGATGCGTGCTTAGCCCACTGCTCTACCCTCTCTGCACTCATGACTGTGTGGCTAAGCACAGGTCCAACACCATCCATAAGTTCACTGACGACACAACGGTTTTGACAGAATATAAGATGGCAACAAAGAAGAGTACAGGAGCGAAATAGGTCAAGTGGTGTCACAACAACAACCTTGCGCTCAACGTCAGTGTGGCCAAGGAATTGATCGTAGACTTTAGGAAGGGGAAGTTGAGAGGACACACGCTAATTTTCATGAAGGGGTTAGTGGTTGAAAGGGTGAGCAGTTTCAAGTTCCTGGGTGTCAACAACTCTGAGGATCTATCCTGGGCCCAACATATTGATGCAATTGTGACAAAGGCACATCAGTGGCTATACTTCACTAGCAGTTTGAAGGGATTTAGTACGTCACCAAAGACTCCAGCAAATTTCTACAGATGTACCATGGAAAACCTTCTGACAGGTTACATCACCATTTGGTATGGAAGTGCCAAACCACAGGATCAGAAAAGACTTCAGGGGGCTGTAGACTCAGCTAGATTCATCATTGACACAAGCATCCCCTCCATTCAGGACATCATCAAAATGTGGTGCATCAAGAAACGGACATCCATCATTAAGGACCCTCATCATCCTGGACATACCCTCTTATCATTACTACCATCAAGTTGGAGGTGCAGGAGCCAGAAGTCCCACACTCAATGTTTCAGAAACATCTTCTTCTCTTCTGTCATCAAATTTCTGAACAGTCCATGAATCCATGAATGCTACCTCATTATTCCTACTTTTGCATTTTTTTTTATGCTTTTATTTTAACTTATAGTAATTTGTTACACTCAGTGTACTGCTGCACAAGACAACATTTTCATGATTTATGTCTGTGACAATACACCTGACTTTGTTTCTGCCATCCACACCCTGAGGAGATACATGGCTTTGCTGAACTTCAATTGAAATAGAAAAGGCGTCATCATCAGAAAACGTGTTAAATCATGCATTGTTGATAAAATATAAAATAAGGAACATTGCATTGACTCCAGTCACTGGACCAAATGTTATATTATGTAAACATTGCCTCTGTTTTTCATTCATAAACATTTCAGTCACAATATATTTTCTATATTAATAGTGGAAGACCCTAGAATGCAATTCCTTCCCCCTAAGACTTTGCGGTAGGTGCAGTGAATTTCAATGTGGTTTATAGTCCTGAGAAGTTGCAATGTGCCAGTCTACAGCATTCAGTCCCATTGACTACAAGTTCAGCAGATTTTGAGCAGACCAAAGTGCATCTTTCACCGAGTTGCTCATCTTCCAGTAGTTTAAGAGCATGAGTCCCTCAGAAAGCTGTAGAGCACAGAATCCAGTCATGCAGCTGCTCAGAACAACCCTTAACAAAGACTAATGCATCCCTTTGTAGCAAAAGCACCACCTTTCAACTGGAGACGAACGATGCCTCAGCTGCACCACCCCGACCTACATGGCCATATGTGGTGAGATTGAGACTTGAGAAGTGCCTGAAGGATTTGGCAGAGGGCCCCTCTCACCAGTATGTGTGCTTTTTTTTGTGTGCCATACTCTGCCAGAGCCTCGGCGACCACTTTTTCAAGTGGTTGTCTTGGGGAAAGATTCTGTGAGTAGTTCCCTACATCCTTCTCACAGCACAGTTTTCTTTTATGAGGCCGAGTTGCGAGCTTGACACTCAACCCGGCACGGATGAAAGCATTCCCGGGAGTGGCCCAACTGGATTCGAACTCGGGAACCTTCACTCCGGAGTCCGGCGCTGATGTCACTGCACCACCAGCCGGCTATGTATGCTTAAAAGTTCTAATGTTGGTAAGAAAGAACTACAGTCTACAAATCAGTGGATTCAAACAAGTTAAGGACAGTGGAAGGAGACAAACTATTTGTCTTTGTTCTTGTCATGTGCTTGAAGGAGATGGAATTGGCCATTTTGTGAGACTGTCCTTGCAGCCTCCCATTTTGTGAACTCTGAACTGACTCTGGCTCTGGGACACTCTAATTAGCACAATTGAAAGTGAACACAAGGAATTTCTGCTGCTGACCTGTTAAACCTGAGAGCATTCTCAAATCAATTGTGTATTATATATATAAAGGCAGGTTTGCAGAATTAATTGCATTAGGCTTAGGGTCTAGACCTGGTTTGACTGTTTGAAACTAGTCAGAGCTGAAGAGAACAAAGAGCCGTAAATGACCAGTTATCACTTCTGGATCAGAGCCAATAAGAAGGTATTAAAGGTCAGTCACCTGACCCTTTGCCAGTAACACTAAAAAGTAGCATTTGAACTTGTAAGGCATGAGATATAAAATAAATGTTTTCAGATACAAGATAGTGATGACTCTCTCTAGAGTCCCACCATCATGGATGAGAGGTGCCCCACAACATGGAGATTCGAAATGGGACTACGAGAAACACATGGCTAGCAGAGACTCATTTTTACTGTCATTACGTTTTCAATTCTTTGACTGTTCATGGGGGGGGAGGTCTGGAAAACTTAGAAGTTGTGCAGACAGGTATTTGTTTGTGTAAATCCACGTGTTCTTCCATTGAGACATAAAGGTACTTGTTCGTAATTACAGATTCTCTCTGTGCCTCCCTGATTGTTATTACTAAGGGATAGATCATTGTAACAGAATTGATGCCCCTGGGTGGGCTTGAGGATAAATCTCCCATTGAGTCAGCAGGAGACTTAAAACAGACCATGTGGGTGAGAAACAGAGAGATTAAGCGCTAATTTAGCTAGTTATTACTGACTCAGGATGAAGAATTGAAGGAATTCTACAAATTCAGAGGACTTGGATTGTTTTAATTGGAGGGGATTTCTCCTGAAATATGTATTGGGGAAATGGCCACAATACGGCGAGTATGCTAGTTACACTAGCACTGAGGGGAAAACTGCTAGGAAAGTATTTTTTTTAAGATTGATCAGGGGAAATTGTTAGACAAGGAATTTAAATGGCCACAGGAACAATAGCGGTTGCCTGTTTGATTGAGGATTTAAAAGGATTTCGGCAAAAAGCTGAAGCCAAGCAAGAAAGATTACATCAGGAAATTCTGAAATGTCGGCAAAGAGTCTAGGCCAAGTGAGACAGATTACAACAGGAATTCCTGAAATGGCGGCAAAAGGCAGAAGCCTATAGCAAGATATCCTCGAATATCTTTGAGAAACTAGAGTGCATAGATTAGAAGACAAGAACAAAAGGTTCCAAAAGGAGGTAGAAACCATTAAGGGTGCTACTACTGTGCAGGGAGGGACAGAGAAGTATGGATTTGGTCATATGAACCAGTTCTCCGCAGCGATATTGTTCAGGGGCGGATAATCAATGCAAGGACGGAGCTTGCCATCTTTCTTGCTAACAAAACGGAAGTCTGCTCCTGCGGAATGTTGATGGACGGATAAACCCCATGGCCAATGCCTTCTTGATGTATTCCACCACGGCCACCGTTTCAGGATGAGAGAGGGAAAAGAGCTGGCTCCAGACACGACCAGTGCCAGGGAGGAGGTCTCATGGCTGGTGTGGGGCAGGCAGGAAGGTGGCCTTCCTTTTACTGACGACCTCATGAAGATCCGTATATTCAGCTGAAATTCCAGACAGCTCCACATCCAGGAGGGGATTCATGGAACGAAGATTGAGCTGGAGCAGGACAGGTAGACAGGCACTCTGGTCCCCACTCATGGAGTGCGTTAGGAGACTAATCAATCTGTGGGTTACGTCGGGATAAATGGAGGAGGCCAAGCACCAGTGCCAGTTGAGGCGAATCACCAGATAGAAGGTGAGTTCCTCACTATGGTAGCCTTTCAGCTCAAATTG
The DNA here is from genome assembly GCF_030028105.1 of Mobula birostris. Lineage (NCBI taxonomy): Eukaryota > Metazoa > Chordata > Chondrichthyes > Myliobatiformes > Myliobatidae > Mobula > Mobula birostris. The sequence goes on from NC_092390.1 coordinate 34,858,096, forward strand.
GAGGGTTTCATTGGAAAAATGGATCTGGCTAATGCCCAGATTGCATTGATCTTTTCTCTTAATTCCTGAGTCGGAACACCCCATTTTTGAGCCGAAGAGATGTCCATAAGATTCCCGGCTGCACCAGAGCCGATAAACACCCTAAGTTCACGAATCCAAGACTCCCACAACAAGGAAGCTCTGAGCATTACACAATTAGGGGAAGCTGACTGCAGAGAGAACCAACCCACCAGAACTCCCCTTCCTGCTTACGGGTATCCTCTTTTAGGCTTCTCCTTGGACTGAGTGCTGGGTGGTGAGGGAGAGGCCAGAAAAGATGGTGATCAGATGGCATGTAGGAAGCTTGAGACATTCTTTCCCTGCGCCACTCAGTTACCCAGTCATTAACTCAAATAGCCAGATTAATCAGGTTATCCAGACTTTCCTGCTCTTCACAGACAGCGATCTTGTGCCGGACCCCTGTGTTCAGTCCACGCTGGAAGGCAGTGATGAAAGATCTCTCATTCCATCCCATCTCTACTGCAAGCATGCGGAATTTGACTGCATAGGCCCTCATCATCCCTCTGCCTTGATGCAGGTCCAAGAGTCAGTGGGCAGCCTCCTGACCCTGTACTGGAAGATCAAAAACCTCCTTTAACTCTGCAACGAAATGTCGGAATGATTGGGCTGCAGGGTATCCTTGCTCCTGTAAAGCATTGAGCAGGCTGAGTGGAGGTCCTTCTTGGAAATTGGCCATGTATGCCAGTTTTCGCGCATCATTACCAAAATGACCAGGCTGAGCTTGGAATGTCAGCTTGCATTGGGTAATAAAATTCCTGCAGCCATTGGGATCACCAAAGTATCTGCCTGGTGGTGGAATACTTGGTCCTTGTAAGGACGTGGCAGTCTGTGATGTCCAAAAGAAGGAGTCAGTTCTGGACCGGCACAGGGGCCAGGTCTGGTCCGGGTGCTGGAGTGGGAGAGATTGTCGGGGTAGCAGAAAAGGAGGACCTGTAAGATGCTGGGAGTGAGACTGACATGGCCAGAGGCTGCTGAATTGCATTAGCGAGAATGCTAATGGCTGTCAGCTGACACTAGCCATCCACATAATGCTGGTGGACCACAACAGGCCAGGCAGCATCTAGAGGAAGAAGTACCATCGACATTTCGGGCCAAAATCCTTCGTCAGGACTAACTGAAAAAAAAAGATAATAAGAGATTTGAAAGTGGAAGGGAGAGAAGGAGATCCAAAATGATAGGAGAAGACAGGAGGGGTAGGGATAAAGCTAAGAGCTGGAAAGTTGATTGGCAAAAGGGATACAGAGTTGGAGAAGGGGGAGGATCATGGGACAGGAGGCCTAGGGAGAAAGAAAGGGGGAGGGGAGCCCAGAGGAAGATGGAGAGCAGGCAAGGAGTGATTGTGAGAGGGACAGAGAGAGAAGAAAGAGATATAAAAAAGGGGGGGAATAAAAATAAATAAGAGATAGGGTAAGAAGGGGAGGTGGGGCATTAACGGAAGTTAGAGAAGTCGATGTTCATGCCATCAGGTTGGAGGCTACCTAGACGGAATATAAGGTGTTGTTCCTCCAACCTGAGTGTGGCTTCATCTTGACAGTAGAGGAGGCCATGGATTGACATATTAAAATGGGAATGGGACGTGGAATTAAAATGGATGGCCACTGGGAGATCCTGCTTTCTCAGGCGGACATATCAGAATGTCCTGACGAAGGGTCTCATCCCAAAACGTCGACTGTACTTCTTCCTATAGATGCTGCCTGACCTGTTGCGTTCCACCGGTGTTTTGTGTGTGTTGCTTGAATCTCCAGCATCAGCAAATTTTCTCGTACTAGCCATCCACAGTGAGTTCTTGGATGGTAACCGTGAGAGCAGAAATCACAGACACCTGCTGTGAGCTGTTGAACAGCTGTGGCAAGGGATGATACCCTGTTCTTCCAGGTGAGACTGGGCTTGGCAACATGAGATTATCTGCCTCATTGCTTCAGTAACTTCACTCAGAATAGATTCAATTGCCTGTAGGTTGACCCCTACCTGATCAATGAATCTCAGGGCCAAGGTCAACTGCTCTCCCTCTGCTGGGTGTCTTTGGGTGTCCATCTTGCTTTTAGTACGTTTGGATATGGCCCAAGTACTGAGAGAGAGAGACACTGAAGCAGGTTGATAGGGCACAGAATTTAATGTGAACAGGGTTTTAAGGGAAATGAGAACATTAAACATCGGGCCAACAGGGTTGTTAACTAAAACTCTCAAATGGAAAACTGGTTTATCTTCCATGGCAAGTTTAGCTGCCAATATCCTCTATCTGAGTGGTGACCCCCCCCCCCACCGCCACCAACAACCAAGGAGAAGCTACTTCCAGCTAACAAAGTTGTTGTTTAAACACAGTTTATTTCTTTTCAGTAATACATATGTTTGTATTTAAATCCAAACAACATTCCTAAAACATACTTAAAACTGAATAAAGGAGTGTTATCATATGAAGGATTTCCAAATTACAAACTATTTCTAAAACAAAAGCATTTCCAAAACACAGGTATAATTTCTACAACTAAAAGTACATACCCATGAGCCACAGAAGAATTAATCATCTGTCACAGAAATCGAAGGCAGGGTAACGGATTCTAATTCGCTCCATTTTCTGTCATTCTTGATGTTCTTGGAACTTTCTTAATAAGCTTGAACTGTTCTCTACATTTATACTTTTTCTCTGCCACTTGAGTGACTTCACATACCTTTTAATATGTGGTCTAAGACCTTCTGGAGACAGTGATCCCAAGTACACGCAATTAATGCTGTGAAGATGACTCTTTGACTACATATATGTTCCAACTAATAACAGATCAGCTATTTGATATGCTAAGTGATGATATCAATCTGGTCTGCAAATCTCCTTGAACTAAATAACTTAGCCAGCATTATCTAGTTTCAAACAAGCTCAATTATCATACCCCATTGTCATACCATTCACCCTTTGAGCAATGAGTCCAGATGCCGTAGGCCAGCAAGTCTGTGGCTCTATAGACAGTGCTTGCTAGCAAAGCTGTCCTTTAAACTTCAAAGTAATTACTTCTTACCATTAAGAACTGAAGACTGGCTCACATTTATGACAAGCAGCTAAACAAAGAATATTAGTTGGAAGTTTCACTTACACAAAAACCAACACTTTGATCTTTAGAAGTGGCAGCCTCTGTGTTTAGAAAGCTGAGTTTGGTGAAATAGAAAAGGCCCCCTGGCCCAAGACAGTGAGTATTCATCAGAGTGCAAAATGAAGACAGGTGAATGGATGAATAGATACAGTACTTTGCAAAAGTCTTAGGCACATCTATATAGCTAAGGTGCCTAAGGCCTTTGCACAGTACTGTATATTATGTCTTTCCAGTTACCAAATAACCCTTAATGGCTTAATACTTTGTACTGAGCTAATATGAAGCTATGTACATTTATTTTTGATTCCCAACCACCTTCCTATTTTAACCATTATACAGTACTATGCAAATGTCTTAGGCACCCACCCCTCTTTTTGTCTCCAGTCCTGCTGGAGGGTCTCGGCCCAAAACATGGACTGTACGTTTTTCCATAACTGCTGCCTGATCTGCTGAGTTCCTCTTGCATTTTGTGTGTGTTGCTTGTATTAGGCACCTTAGCTATGTATACGTGCCTGTGACTTTTGACAGTACTATTTGATAGTTAGATATTTGATACTTGAGAACATGAATTGTAGAGTCCTTAAAGAAATGTAGGAGAACATTACTTAAAGCATTGTCTATGAATGTAAGAATGAAAAGGAATTGCACAGTTTATTCTTGTAAATATTTTTATTATGAATAAAGTTTGTTATGGTAAATTAAGATGTTTTCAGGATAAATGATGCCACAACAATAATCTTTGATTTAAAGTCAGCAAATCCCCACACATTTCAGAGGTCGTACCCTGCTGGGCCTGTTTAATACTGTGAATTAGCTTCTAGTACATTAAGCTGTTGCTGAATACCTTTGATATTTGTTTTAAGTTAATCTTTTTTAATTCCTACTTATTTTAAATGTCTGAGTTTCAGGACCAACTAATCAGAGTACATTGATAGTATTTAGCTGTTCAAGTTTAAGTTTATTGCCACCTGACTACACATATACAATTATTGCCACCTGACTACACATATACAATTAGATGAAACGACATTCCTCAGGACCACGGTGCACCCACAATTCATATATCACACACAGCGCATAAAACAAAATATTACCATAAATAAATTAATAAACCTCCTTCAAAATGCATGTAATACTCAGCACAGGTAAACGGGAAACGATACAGTAAACAGCTCACTGGCAATACAGGGTATTCATTAGTCTCACAGGCTGGAGGAAGGAGCCAATGACCAGTCTACCAGTCCTAGACCTGATGCTTCCGTACCTCCTTCCTTACAGTGGTGGGTCAAAGAGATTGCCGGATGGGTGGGAGGGATCGTCAACAATGCTTCAGGCCTTTCATCTACAATGCACCCGGTAAATATCACAAATAGTGGAGAGGGAGACCTCAGTGATCCTCTCAGCAGTTCTTACTATCCTCTGAGAGTTGTGGTCCAATGTCTTCGAGCAGCAGTCCCCAACCACCGGGCCGCAAAGCATGTGCTACCAGGCCGCGAGGAAACGATATGATTTGGCGATATGAAACGATATGAGTCAGCTGCACCTTTCCTCATTCCCGGTCACGCCCACTGTTGAACTTGATCCCTGCCGCGCCCCCCCCCCACCCCCGTCGGCCAGTCCGCAAGAATATTGTCAATATTAAACCCGTCCACGGTGCAAAAAAGGTCTACACAATCTTTTCACATATGGCATCGGGGTATTCTAATAATCCATCTGGTAAACCTTTCCCGCATTTCCTCTGCACCAGTGCAGATACTGTTTTTAGCTAAGGAGACCAAATACTCCAGATACATTTGCACCCTGGTCCTATGTGATTGTGATTTACTCCTGTACTCAAATCCTTTTTGAAACAAAGGCCAGCATAGCACTTGTCTTTAAAGCTGCCTTCCTAATCACTTGCCACATCTGCATTAAGTGACTTGTATACAACAAAGCCCCTGACCCTTTGAACATCAACACAGTTCAATATCTCCTACATAAAACTATTTTCTGGACATCCATGCTCGCCCCATCTTCCCGCAGCATTAACACGGATAGAGTTCCTCTTGTCCTCACCTACCACTCCATTTAAATCCAACGGATCATTTTTTCCATAACCACCGCTATCTTCAAAAGGATCCTGCTACCAAACACATCTTTACTGCCCCTCTCCCCCACTCTCTGCTTTCCATAGGGATCAGTCCTTCTTTGATTCTCTTGTCCATTCATCTTTCTCTGCTAATCTCCCTCCGGACACATATCCCTGCAAGTGGCGGAATTGCTACACGTACCCATTTAACTCCTCCCTCACCTCCATTCAGGGTGAATCCCAACATAGAATAGAGGACCACTTTGTTGAGCACGTCCAATCCATCCAGTAAAAGCGGAATTTTCCAGTGGTCAACCATTCTAATCCCTATCCTCATTCCCGTTCTGACACGTCTGTCCATGAACTCTTCTGCCACAATGAGGCCACTCTGAGGCTGGAGGGGCAACACCTCATATTCCGTCTTGGTAGCCTCCAACTTGATGGCACGAACATCAATTTCACCGACTTTCGGTAACATTTTTTCCCATCCCCCTTCCCTCTTCTTTAGTTCCCTACTCGGGCCTCTTACCTCTTCTCCTCACCTACCTATCACTTCCCCATGGTGCCTTTCCTTCATCCCTTTCTTCCAGGGTTCACTCTCTTCGTCTTTCAGATTCCTTCTTCTCCACCCCTTTCCCTTTTCAACCAATCACTTCCCAGCTTTTTACTTCATCCGCCCTCCCCAGCCCACTTAGCTTCACCTGTCACCTTCTAGCTTGTCCTTCCCCTCTCTACCTTCTTTGTCTGGCATCTTCCCCTTCCTTTTTCAGTCCTGTTGAAGGTCTCGGCCCGAAGCATCGACTGTTCATTCCTTTCTATAGATGTTGCCTGACCTGCTGTGTTCCTCCAGCATTTTGTGTGTAGTGCTCTGGATTTCCAGCATCAGCAGACTCTCTTGTGTTTATAATACTCTGCTTTTCTATTTTATTACCAAGGTGGATGACGTCAGTTTTTCTACTTTTTTTTTATCTGCCCACTTGCTCATTTATCTATATCCCTTTGGAGCATTTTCGCATCCTCCTCCCTACTCAGATCCCACCTACGATATACAGTATCTCTTCCGAAATCTCCACTTTCCTACAAGAACCCTACAGGAGGTTAAATTTATAGCAAATATTATAGAGTCTGGAAACAAGACTAAGGATCTAACAGGTCAAATGTTTCACAGATTCTAGATTACTATCAATCACCAGAGAATGTACGACAAAAACCACAGCAATGCATCAGCTACAGATATCTTGAATGTAAGATGCCTCAAGGTGTTTCAAAGGAGGAATAAAAAGGAAAAAGACATCATGTCAAATTGTGTTTTAAATCTGAGATATTGAAGTTAATGTCAGCGAGTGAACAGAAGTGAACACTAGATCCTCTGTATAATTCTCACTCATTGCAAAGCATGTGTTTTGCAAAATTAATAACTTTCATACACTGAGGCCTTTCCTGTTCATTTCCAATGGTCCCCAACCACCGGGCCGCAAAGCATGTGCTACCGGGCCGCGAGGAAATGATATGATTTGGCGATATGAAATTATATGAGTCAGCTGCACCTTTCCTCATACCCTGTCACGCACTGTTGAACTTGAACACCACCGCCCCCCCCCCCCCCCCCGGGTTGGCCGGTCCGCAAGAATATTGTCAATATTAAACCGGTCCGCAGTGCAAAAAAGGTTGGGGACCCCTGTCTTAGAGCTTCTATGCAATACAATGACACAGCTGCACAGGACACACTCAATGGTACTCCTGCAGAAAGTTGTTAGAATGGATGGGCTAGCATTTCTCAGCCTTCTCAGAAAGTATAGACATTGCCGTGCCTTCTTAGGTGGTGAGGAGGTGGTGTGGGTCCAGGTTAGAGCATCTGATTTGTGCACACCAAGGAATTTTGTGCTCTTCACTCTCTTCCTGGCAGAGCCATTGGTGTGCAATGGAGGGTGGTCAACCTGTGTCTTCCTGAAGTCCACAGTCATCTCCTTTGTCTTGTCCACAATGAGACAAGTCATTGTTCTCGAAGTATTTGGCAAGCCTCTCTGTATGCCAACTCATCATTGTTGCCGATGAGGCCCTCTTTGTCTTACAGGTATATATTGTACACTAACCAGTGTCTCCCATTCCCTCTCTTTGAGGGGGTATCTGTACACTGACTGGTGTCTCTCAGCCTTCCTCTCTGATGGCAATATCTCTGAGGATCTATCCTGGGCCCAGCATAGTGAGGCATCTGCAAACAACGCACGGCAGCGGCTGTATTTCATGAGTGTTTGAGGAGATTTACTACGTCACCAAAGGCACTCACAGGTTTCCACAGATGCGATGTGGCGAGCATTCTAACTGGCTGCATCACCGTCGGTGTGCTGGGGGGCTGTGATGCTACAGCATAGGATCAAAGTAAGCTGCAGAGATACCTAATCTTAGTCTGCTCCATCATGGACAATAACCTCTGAAGTATCCAGGACATCTTCAAGGATTGATGGCATAAAATGGCAGCATGCATCATTACTTACCCAGGACGTGCTTTGCTCACTTTGCTCCCATCAGGGAGGAGATACAGAAGCCTGAAGGCGCGCACTCAGTGACTCAGGAACAGCTTCCTCCCCTCTGCCACCTGATTTCCGAATGGTCATTGAGCCCGTGAACACTACCTCACTACTTTTTAAATTTTCTGTCTTTGCACTACTTACTTATGTTGAAACTTTACAAAGCACCGGTGAGGCCTCACTTGAAGTGTTATGATCAGGTCTGGACCCCTTATTTCAGAAGGGGAGTGCTGAAACTGGAGAGGGTTCAAGGGAGGTTCACAAAAATGATTCCAAGATTGAATGGCTTGTCATATGAAGAGTGTTTGATGACTCTGGGCCTGTATTCACTAGAATTCAGAAGAGCGACAGATGATCTGAATGGTGAAAGACCTTGACAGAGTGGATGTGGAGAGGATGTTTCCTGTGGTGGAAGAGTCTAAGACCAGAGGACCCAGCCTCAGAATAGAGGGGTGTGCTTTTAGAATGGAGATGAGGAGGAACTTCTTTCGCCAGAGAGTGGTGAATCTATGGAATTCTTTGCCACAGGCAGCTGTGGAAGCCAAGTCTGTATGTGTATTTAAGGCAGAGGTTGACAAATTCTTGATTGATCAGGGCATGAAGGGATATTGGGAGAAGGCAGGAGACTGAGGCTGAGGAAAATTGGATCAGCCATGATGAAATGGCGGAGCAGACATTGTGGCCCAAATGGTCTAATTCTGCTCCTGTATCTTATAGTCTTAGATCAGGGGATTGCTGGGTGGTGTGGCTCGAAAGGCTGTAATGTAAAATGGTTTGTATTGCTTGCCATGTGCATTGCCTGTCCCTGGTGTCACAAAGATGTCAAGAGACAATGGGTAGCATTCCTCAGACTGACACTCAGCATCTGACCCCGGAGCCCTGCTTGAGGTGTGGAACCCACTCCCTCTCCATAAAATAAACTGGGGCCCTGAGAGTCATTCAATTATCCTCTGGATCCAGATCACCGAAGTCGCGTGGACCTGAACTCCCAGCAGTGAGGTGGTGTCTGATAGGTCAATGAATATTCAAATCGAAGTCCTAATGTTGCCAATGTCAGAAGTAAAGGGATACATAGAACAGAAAGGTTTGTTCCAGAAGTTTAACTCAAACATTTCCTGTCTCCATTGCACACCAATGGCTCTGCCGGGAAGAGAGTGAAGAGCACAAAATTCCTTTGTGTGCACAAACGGGTGATCTAACCTGGACCCAGGCCACCTCCCACAGAATCACTTAAGAAGGAACAGCAATATCTGTACTTTCTGGGGCTCTCCGATCTTAATTCTAGTTCCTTGGCGAGAAGAGCGTGCTTAAGGGTTAAAATGGAAGCAGCGGACTGTTGTCGCCGCCTCGCGTGAATATAACGTTACTCGACTTTGGAATACATGGGGACTTGTCCATGAAAGGGTTAATTTCTAGCGAGAAAGTTGCTGTTTCCGAAATTGAGTTTCGATTTCCGATTTCAGATCGTGATCTGTGGACCTCCTCCCAGCCTGCAGACTATAAAGCTGAGCAGAGAACGTGTTTGGTTTGTCCAGTGACCAGCTCAACACGGTGAAGCGAAAATCCCGAGCAGCAGCATGAGGTGAGTTAAACCTTGAATTTACACCGTGTTATTAAAAATCTATACATTCTAAGAAAATGATAGTAACGTTATGCACAACTGAATCAGTCAAACGTAATATTTGTTCTAGGATCTTTAATTATTTAGAGTAAGGATTTTGATCTGTCTCTGTTTTTCTTAAGCATTTTTTTTGGGGGGGGGGGTAGTACTTTCTAGTTAAAGACCTTGAAAATTTAGCTTGATCCCGGGATCTCTGAACACTCGGATATGTGGGGCGAGGCATGTCTACGGCATGGAAACACCAAGGTTTAGGAGTTGGGCGTAATATCTGTTTTCTGGTTTACTTAAGTGTAAGAAGAGAGGCGATGATATGACTAATGGAGTATGCACTGGGGAATTTGCTTTTCACTGTTCCGAGCATTCAGGCGTGGATGCAGCTTCAGGACGAGTGGTTGGAAACCGGAGAAGAACTGTCGCCCGATTGTTAGGTCCCGATGTACGATTTCGATCCGAAATGTTGCCAATACCTTTATCCCCCGGATGCCTGTCAGTCAGCTGAATCCCTCCAGCAGGTGATTTAGGAAACTAGTCCGATGTGAGTGTGGGAGTGAGTTTCAGAGACAATGTCAGATGTCTGTCGATCGATGTACCCCTGGTGTGATCTTCACCTAGGAACGGTCCAACTGTTCCTTGGCCAGGAGCCCATTCTCTACCCTCCATAACTTGAGTTCCTTCAGTAATCTGCTGCACTCGTTTGTGTCTACCCTAAATTCGATCAGATTCGTGCACTTTGAAATCTATGATGCGACTAATTTTACATGTATTTGATATTTCCAGATGCACCTCTCCAATTATGAGGAAAGGATGAGTGAGCTCGGGCGCTTCTCGATGCGATTTCATAGTGCTATATATGATGATAGGAGGCACGGATAGAGTTGACAGCCCGTGCCTTTCTTTCAGAGCGGAAATGGTTGATGCCAGAGGGCATAAATTTAAGGTGACTGGAGGAGAGTATAGTGGGATGTCCGAGGTAGTTTTTTTTTTACACAGGTGTAGTGTGTGGAATGCACTGCCAGGGTGGTGACAGTCGCAGATATATTAAGGGACCTATGTATGAAAAAAACATGGAAGGCTATGTGGGAGAGGAGCATGAGATTGACTGAGGAGGTGGTCAAAAGGTTGACACAGCGTCGTGGGCGGAACAGCCTGTTCTGTTACTTTTAAGACAAGTTCCTATTTCAAATTCAAGACCGATCAACTTGCCCTCTGTATTTCTATTTGGGAACGACATCAGCTGTCTGTAAATCCTCTGGATTGGCTATCTCTTCCATGGAACTTTGATATACCAGATATACAATCCAGTTAACTCCTCAGTTTTCTTGTGCATATGTGATTCAGTTGCATCTGTCCTGGAGATTATTATATAGAAACATTGAAAGCCTACAGCACAATACAGGCCCTTCGGCCATCAAAGCTGTGCTGAACATGTCCTTACCTTAGAAATTACCTAGTGTTACCAACAACCCTCTGTTTTTCTGAGTTCCAGGTACCTATCCAGGAGTCTCTTAAAAGACCCTATCGTATCCGCCTCCACCGCCGTCGCCGGCAGCCCATTCCACACACTCACCACTCTCTGCATAAAGAATTTACCCCTGACATCTCCTCTGAACCTACTTCCAAGCACCTTAAAACTGTGCCGTCTTGTGCTAGCCATTTCAGTCTTGGGAAAAAGCCTCTGACTATCCACACGATCAATGCCTCGCATCATCTTATACACCTCTATCAGGTCACCTCTCATCCTCCGTCGCTCCAAGAAGAAAAGGCCAAGTTCACTCAACCTATTCTCATAAAGCATGCTCCCCAATCCAGGCAACATCCTTGTAAATCTCCTCTGCACCCTTTCCACATCCTTCTTATAGTGAGGCAACCAGAACTGGGCACAGTACTCCAAGTGGGGTCTGACCAGGGTCCTATATAGCTGCAACATTACCTCTTGGCTCCTAAACTCAATCCCATGATTGATGAAGGCCAATGCACCATATGCTTTCTTAACCACAGATTCAACCTGCGCAGCAGCTTTGAGTGTCCTATGGACTCAGACCCCAAGATCCCTCTGATCCGCCACACTGCCAAGATTCTTACCACTAATACTATATTCTGTCATCATATTTGACCTACTAAAATGGGTTGAACTTAAGTGGGTTGAACTCCATCTGCCTCTTCTCAGCCCAGTTCTGCATCCTATCAATGCCCCACTGTAACCTCTGACAGCCCTCCACACTATCCACAGCACATTCAAACTTTGTGTCATCAGCAAACTTACTAACCCATCACTCCAGAACAGATCCCTGAGGCACAACACTGGTGACTGACCTCCATGCAGAATATGACCCATCTGCAACCACTCTTTGTCTTCTGTGAGCAAGCCAGTTCTGGGTCCACAAAGCAATTTCCCCTTGGATCCATGCTGCCTTACTTTCTCAACAAGCCTGGCATGGGGTACCTTGTCAAATGCCTTGCTGAAATCCATATTTCATATATGCCTTGACAAAGCTCCACCATTCAGGGCCCCAAACAGTCCTTCCAGGTGAGGCAACACTTCACCTGTGAGTCTGTTGGGGTCATCTGTGGCATTCGGTGCTCCTGGTGCGGCCTCCTCTACATCGGTGAAACCCGACACAGATTGGGGGACCGCTTCGTCGAGCATCTCCGCTCCGTCCGCCACAACGGACAGGATCTCCTGGTAGCCACCCACTTCAACTCTGCTTCCCACTCCCATTCAGATATGCCCATACATGGCCTCCTCTACTGCCATGATGAGGCTAAACTCAGGTTGGAGGAGCAACACCTCATATACCATCTAGGTAGTCTCCAGCCCCTTGGTATGAACATAGAATTCTCCAACTTCTGGTAATTCCCTCCCCCTCCCTTCCTCTATCCCTATTTCACTCTGCCCCCTCCCCCAGCTGCCTATCACCTCCCTGCTTCCCCTTCCCCGCCCCTTTATCTTTCCCCTTACTGGTTTTTCACCTGGAACCCACCAGCCTTCTCCTTCCCACCCTCCCCACCTTCTTTATAGGGCCTCTGCCCCTTCCCCCTACAGTCCTGATGAAGGGTTCCAGCCCGAAACGTTGACTCATCGTTTCCACGGATGCTGCCTGACCTGCTGAGTTCCTCCAACGTGTTGTGAGCAGAAGTTGGTCATCCAGCCTATGGAGTCTGCCCCACCACTTGATCTTGGTTGAACTATTATCCCTCCACCCCATTCTTCTGCTTTCTCCCGTAACCTTTGACAACCTTACTGGTAACCAGAATGAGGGGTGGCAAAAGAGAAAAGGAGAGAGAGAGTAGAGATTACCAGAATTTAAAGAAATCAGTGTTCACACCTTCAGGTTGGAGGCTTACTAGTGATAAGATGAGGTTTGCTCCTCTTCTTGATTTGGGCTTCATCATGGCAGTAGAGAGCACCATGGACAGAAAAGTCGGAATTCAAAGTTGAATTGAAATGAATAGGCATTGGAAAATCCTGCAATTGAATTGAATTGACTTTATTTCTTACATCCTTCACATACATGAGGAGTAAAAATCTTTACGTTACATCTCCATCTAAATGTGCAATGTGCAATCATAGTAATTTATAATAAATAGAACAGTCAATGTAATATAGAGTACACTCAGGTTAGCGTGAGTTCATCAGTCTGATGGCCTGATGGAAGAAGCTGTCCCGGAGCCTGTTGGTCCTGGCTTTTATGCTGTGGTACCATTTCCCGGATGGTAGCAGCTGGTGTAGATTGTGATTGGGATGGCTTGGGTCCCCAATGATCCTACGGGCCCTTTTTACACACCTGTCTTTGTAAATGTCCTGAATCACGGGATGTTCACATTTACAGATGAGCTGGCCTGTCCGCACCACTCTCTGCAGAATCTTGCAATTAAGGGAGGTACAGTTCCCCTACCAGGCAGTGATGCAGCCAGTCAGGATGCTCTCAGTTGTGCCCCTGTAGAAAGTTCTTTGGATTTGGGGGACCACACCAAACTTCCTCGACCGTCTGAGGTGAAAGAGGCGCTGTTGTGCCTTTTTCACCACACAGCTGGTGTGTACAGACGACATGAGGTCCTCGGTGATGTGGAAGCCGAGGGACTTAAAGCTGTTTACCCCCTCAACCCCAGATCCATTGACGTCAATCGGGGTCAGCCCGTCTCTATTCCTCCTGTAACCCACAACCAGCTCCTTTGTTTTTGCCACATTGAGGGAGAGGTTGTTTTCTTGACTCCACTGCGTCAGAGATGCGATTTCTTCCCTGTAGGCCACCCTGTTATTGTTTGAGATGAGGCCAGTCAATGTACTGTCATGGGCAAACTTAATTAGCAGTTTGGAGCTGTGGGTGGCGATACAGTCATGGGTATACAGAGAGTAAAGGAGGGTAGACAGTGGTAGACAGAGCAAAGGTGCTAATGTAGCAATCCCTTAATCTGTGTCAAGTGCCACTGATGTAGGAGATGCTGCACTGGGAACACCAGATACAATCAATGACCCAGACATCTATTCTTTTTGCTCTTTTTGCATTACTTTTTCAATGTTATATTTCTTATTGAAAAGAATAGTTTTTTAATTATCTATTGCAATGGACAGTTGCTACAAAACAACATATTTCATGACATATTAAACCTGGTTCTGATTCATACTCAGAAGTGAAGGGTCGCCTCACCTGGAAGGACTGTCTGGGGCCTCGAACGATGGTGAGAGCAGAGTTATAGCACTTGTCATGTTTACAGGGATAAGTACCAGGAAGTAGATCAGTTAGGAGGAATGAGTAGACAAGCAAGTCACGTAGAGAGCAATCCCTATGGAAAACAGGGAGGAGGAGAAGGGAAGTACGTGCTTAGTGGTAGGATCATCTTGGCCCAGAGGTTGGTTCTGGACTCCTTGTTATTTGTTATCTACAGTGCTGTGCAAAAGTCTTGGACACGTGTACATGGCTAGGGTACCTAAGATCTTTGCACAGGACCGTATTTGTCATTGTAGGACACAGAAAGTGTTTGTAAATCTGGCAGGAGCAAATAATTTTGGGATTAGAGAAGGTGGAGTGCAGCAGGAGGTTTGTAGGACAAGTGGCAGAGAAGGAGTGTCAGGGGCAGGGAACGACCCGGGTGTAGACACATCCAGCCCTGATACATGAAGCAAGGTCACTTGATTCCAAACAGTTGATTTATTGGCCACGCAAACACGAGGAATTCTGCAACACACCTCAAAGTTGCTGGTGAATGCAAACACGAGGAATTCTGCGTATGCTGGAAATACAAGCAACACACCTCACACCTCATTGGTCATTACAGAATATATCTCTGGTGCTTCCTGCTCCCTCCCCTCTTTCTCCCTCTACTCCCCTCTCCCTGCCCCCTTCCCACTCTCAGTCCTCAATAGAGACCCACGTCAGAATCAGATTTATCATCACTCAGGTCTGTCATGATTTTTATTATTAGATTAGATTATGAGGACACGCAGTCCTCTTTTATTGTCATTTAGTAATGCATGCAATTTTATAGCAGAAGATTACGTAAAATTACTACAGTACTATGCAATAGTCTTAGGAACCCCAGCTAATCGACATATAGGTGCCTAAGGCCTTTGCACAGTACTATTAATTATTTTGATTAGCATATGAGAGGAATAATTAGTAAATTTGCAGATGACATTAAAACAGGTATTATAGACTGGGAAGAGGTGTGTCAAGATTTTTAGTGGGACCTTGATCAGCTAGGTGGGTAGGCTGAGGAATAACATAAGAAATTTAATTCAGATAAGGACAAATTTATATTGAATGGAAGGGCCAGAGTAAACAGAGGGAGATGAGGTGTCATTTAAAGTGTCACAGATACAGCACAGAGAAGAAGAGTTTTGGCATGCTGGCTTTCATCAATTAGGGCACTGAAAATAGAAGTTTTTTGCAATTATACAGAGAGTATACCTAGGACCCAGCCTGTCTAACCTCCCCCCGTAATTCAGATCCTTGAGTCCTGGCAATATCTTTGTAAATCTTTTTTTTGCACTCTTTCCAATTTAATCACATCTTTCCTACAACAGGGTGGTCGAAGCTGAATCCAATGTGCTTTCAACCCTGAGAAAAAGACATTGGCTGTTCACTGTATCTATGCCTTGTAATCTTATTAACATCTGTCAGGTCTTCCCTCAGCTTCTGCAGCTCCAGATCAAACAACCCTTGTTCGTTCAGCCGTTGTTCTTACCACATGATGTCTAATCCAGGCAACATCCTTGTCAACCTCTTTGCACCCTCTCCACATCCTTCCAATAATGGGGCAACTGAAATTGAATGCAATCATTCAAACTGGCCAAGCCAGACTGTTTGTAAACTGCAACATAACTTCCTGACTCTTGAACTCAATGCCTCAGCTAATAAAACCAAGCATGACCTACACCTTCCATACCACTTGATCAACTGGTGCAAACACTTTCATGGAGCTTTGGGTTTCACCCCAAGATTCCTCTGCACTTCAACACTGTTAACGGTGCAGCCAGTAAACTGCGTACTGTCCCTTCATATTTGATCTCCCAACAACTAAGCACCTCACACTTGACCTGATTAAACTCCATCTGTCATTTCTTTGCCTAAATCTAAAACTGATCTCTATCTCACTATATCCTACGGTAATCTTCTGTACTATCCAGAAATGCCAACAACCGTTATCTCCTCTGCAAACTTACTAACCCAGCCATCCACATGTTCATAGCAGAGGGCCAAGTACGATCATTACAAAACATCTCCAGCCAGAAAAACACCCATTGACTACTACCTTCTGCCTTCTATGACAAGACAATTCCGAATCCAAAGGGCCAAACAACTATGTGTCCCATGTCTCTCAAACTTCTGGACGGGTTTCCCATTTGGTACCTTGTCAAGTAACCTTAATAAATTCTTAATCTGTCAATAGCTATGAATTTTTAATGAAACCATTAATAACAATGAGCTGCAACTGCCCAACAACCCACCCAGCCTAATCACAGGAAACCACGCAGGTCAATGCTCTTCTCATTGCTGTCATCAGCAAGAAGGTACAAAAGCCTTGAGACTCGCACCACCAGAGACAGGAACATTATCCTTCTGATAGTGGCAACAGAAATTGAATGCAATACTTTAAATCAGCCAAACCAGAGGTTTATAAAACTGCAATGTAACTTCCTGACTCTTGAACTCAGTTCCTCATCTAATAAAACCAGGCATGCCCTACACCTTTCTTACCACTCGATCAACTTGTGCAACCACTTTTATGGAGCTGTGGGTTTCTCCCCAATGTTCCACTGCACATCAACACTGTTAAGGGTCCTGCCTTTGTTCGCCTCTTTATTGTTGTGGAGATAGTTTACCACAATTTATCACAGAAAGTTTTATTAATCATATTTCTTGCTTTATGAATCACCGGTAAACTGTCACCCAACTTCATTAAAATGAAAACCAGAGGAGATGTTGTTGCCAATCTGAACTGACTGGGGTTTGAAGTGAGGAAATCCAGGTTCCAACTGCACAAGGAGATATTGAGGCCAAGGCCTAGGAGTTTATTGATTAGCTTTGCTTGGATGATGGTTTTAAATGCTGGGCAGTAGTCGATAAAGAGCATCCTGATGTATTCAGCTTTGCTGTCCAGATGTTCCAGGGTTGAATGAAGAGCCAATGAGATGGCATCTGTTGACCTGTTGCTCTAGTAGGCTAATTGGAGCAGATCTAAGTCACTTCTCAGGCAGGAGTTGCCATGCTTCATCACCAACCTCTCAAAACACTTCATCACAATAGATGTAAGTGCTACCGGTTGACAGTCTTTGAGGCAGGTCACCATGTTGTTCTTGGGTACCACTATAATTGAAGCCTTCTCGAAGCTGCTGAAGCGAGAGGTTGAGGATCTCAGTGAACACACCAGCCAGTTGATCAGCACAGGTCTTTAGTATGTGGCCAGGTACCTCACCTGGGTCAGATGCTTTTCATGGGTTCAGAGACTTAATTGGAGAACGTGGGAGTTCGTGATGGTTCCCCCATGTTTTGATGGTCAAAAGGAGCATAGAAGACATTGAGCAAATCTGGAAGCAAAGCCCCAGTCTCCCATGACCCTTTATTTACCTTTCTAAGAGGTGATAGTATTCAAGCCCTGTCACAACTATCGAGCTTCCTCTGTTGATTCATTGGTCCAGATTTTCCACTTCACCTGTGAGAAGGCTACTGAAGATCATACCTGGACTTTTCTTGGTCACCAGGCCTGAATGCCTCTGATCTAGCTCTCAGCAGATTTCAGATGTCATGGTTCATCCAGTTCTAAATGATTTTGTGGGGGCACACTCATCTACAGCTGTTTTAATAAAGCCCATTACAACTGTGGCACATCCATTCAGATCCCTAGATGAGTCCTTGAACACGACCTAGTCCACAGACTCGAAGTAATCCCATAGCTGCTCCTCTGCATGCCACGACCACCTCCTTGTTGTCCTAATCTTTGGGGCTTTGCTCTTTAGTCTTCTTGTATGCAGGTAGGAGAAACAGAGTGGATCATAGGAGAAAGGGAAGGACAGTGAATCCAAGGGAGAGGTGATAGCCAAGTGAGAAGAGGTAAGAGGCCAGAGTGGGGAATAAATAAGAAGAGAGGAGGGGGAGGGAACTTTTTTTAACTGCAGGGAAAGATGTAAACTTATCAAAGTCAAATAAAATTAATCATTCCCACATTTCTATCCCAGTTAACCCCTTTTGAAATGGGCGTCGTGACCTTTTCCATTTAACAGGTTTCTCTGAGTTGGAAGAGCAAGAAATAAAACTAGATAATGAACTTAAAGAATACTGTGCCTACCTGGCTGAGCTGCATAAAGAAATGCCAGAGAGATTTTAGGATCTTCTCTTGATCCTAATTCCAGATTGGGTAATAAATCCATTCCTGAACATTTATAATGAGGAATTAACAGGCAGGATGGAGGAAGAATTGATCCCGCTACAAATGACTGAGCTGAAACCAAGGTTCAAAAAAATCATATCAAGACTTTTGGTTGCAGAAAGAAATCTCTGAATGTTATCCTGTACAGGTGGACCTTCACTAATCCGGCACCATTGGGACCTGAGGAGTGCCGGATTAGTGAAAATGCCGAATTACAGAAGGATCACATTAAGCATAATCAGTGCTGGATTAGCGAAGGAACCGGATTACAGGTAGTCGGATTAGTGAAGGTTGACTGTACTATGGAAAAAGGTCAAATTGTTCTTTTATTGCCTTTCCAACATCGTATTTAGTGGAGTGCAGTTTCAGTGCTGTCACCCAACTACTTTTAAAGCGATAAGACAACTGCAAATTACTGAACCTGGGACCTAAGACTCCTAAGCGACATTCAGCCTGATGTTGAGAAGCTGATATCACTACACCGGGCCCCTCCACCTCACTGAAAGGTGAAAAAGCAATGAAACAGTGAATAATTGGACTACTAATGTACACTCTAAAAATGTTGATGAAAATACTTTTTACTGTAATTAAATGAAGCGATAGTCTCAATTGTAGCTTTAAATGTATTTGAATTTTTTTGCAATTATTTGTCACTGCTTTGAATTTGCAGTTCCTATTTTCTTTCATCATGCATCGTAAATCAGAATTCTTTATAGTTTTTATTTAATGGTCAGAAAGGGAGAGAGGGGCACTGGGGATGTGGTCTAGGAGCAAAGGAGGCTGTAATCCCAAGAAGTATATAGCATAGTGCCGGAGAATTTTGCACTACTGTATTTGTAAATGTGGAGCGGAGATTGAGTTTGTAAATCTGATGGAAGCAAAGGATATTGGGAATGGTGAGGTTGAAGTGCTGCGTGAAGGGTTAGGACAAGTTGATAGAGGAGGAGCGCCAGAGATGGGTTACACCATGGGTGAAGTTACACCCACCCCTGAGACATCAGGCAAGGCAATTTGATTCCAAACAATTGGTTTATTGATCATTACAGAATGTCTCTCTGGTGGGCTTTTCCCAACCATGATTCTCCTCTCCCTACCCCCTTTCCACCCTCAGTCCATAATAGAGAGCCATATAAGAATTAGGTTTATCATCACTCACATATGTCATGAAATTTGTTTTTTTTTGTGGCATCAATACAATGCAATGCATAAAATGACTATAGTACAAAATCCTTAGGCACCCTAGCTGTATATGTACATAAGACATTTGTACACTACTGTAAATCATTAATATAGATGATAAAAACAATGGACACAGCAATGGTACCACACCACTAGTCACAGGCCTCCAGTCAAAACGATAACCACACTGGCTTCTCCCACTATGACATTATCGGACCCAATTGACCAGTTTATCATGAATGCCAAGGAACTTAACCTTCTGGATCAGCCTTTCGTGTGGGACTTTGTCAAAGGCCTTGCTAAAGTCCATGTCAACAATGTCCACCACTTTTCTTTCATCAGCCTTCTTGGTAACCTCCATGATCAGCATAATTTGGCAAAGCCATATTACTTACATGGGAAGGTGTACACATTCACAGGGAATGTTAGTAGGACTTTGCTAAATATTAGGTGGGATTAACAGTGCTGTATAACTGTATTTGGCAGTCATCAGGGTCTTTTCTCATGCAAAATATTAACAAGCACATCTGGAAAATCTTAGTAGACTTCACAAATCAGTTTCATCTTGTTTAAGTCAACTGCACCCTTTATCTTCCAGCCACCGTATTAGACTATTGGGGGGAGAAACTTCTAATTCTGACTCTAGCACAGGCTCCAGGCACAACATCAGAAAGATTGTACAATGAAGCGTGGTGCCACTTGCAATATTACTGGATGCACCATCAGTGTAGTGAAGCATCTGTCTGCTGAGAATACACATTCCCATCCTCAGTACATGAATCAATTCTTCATATTCTGTTGATGACCTGAAATATTAATGCTTTTTCTCTCCTCATATGCTGCCTGGTGTGCTGAGTGTTTCCAGTAACTACAGATAATGCATGAAAGGGTGGACTTGCCTCAGCTGATCATTTTTGTTCTCTTAAAGCAACACACCAAAAGATTCGTTGAAAGAGAAGCTTAATCAGCTTCAGTGTCACTTCACGTGGACCCCCAAGAAGGAAACCATTGACTTGGAAGATCTTATGTATAGATTAGAAGATGCTATCCACTTTGCCATCAAATATCAAGCCACATCCTACAACCAGATGGCTTTTGTGAACTGCTTGGAAGGTAATCATGAAGAAGCCATTAAAAACTTAAAGGAAGCTGAAAAGATTCTGAGGGAGAACCACAAAGATGAATTTGAAAGAAGAAGCATCGTCACCTATGGAAACTTTGCCTGGGTGCATTACCACATGGGGCAGCTGACCAAGGCCCAGTCTTACCTCGACAAGCTAGAGGTGATCTGTAAACCGCTCAGTGATGGCCCTCGCTATACAGCAATGATACCAGAGGTGTACGGGGAGAAGGGATGGTCATTGATGAAGACTAGTGCTGAGTCCTATGAGGAGGCAAAGGAATGCTTTGCAAAGGCTCTGGAACAAGATCCTGACAATACTGATTGGATCATGGGATATGCGACTGTACTGTCTCGTCTGGAAGCATTTTCTGGAACAACAGAGCATCACGAACGGAGTCAGTCAGTGAAGCACCTGCGACGTGTACTGGAGCTTGATCCTGATCACTCTCTGGCCATGGTGCTGTTGGCCCTAAAACTGCAAAAGTTCAATGCAAAGAAAGAAGCAAATGAATTGGTTCAACAGGCATTGCAGAAAACCCCTGATTTTCCATATATGCTCCGCTATGCAGCAAAATTTTACAGAGTTGAGGGAGCTGTGGACAAAGCTATTAATCTGTTGAAGCATATATTAGAATTCACTCCAAAATCCTGTTTCATACATCACCAGCTGGGTATGTGTTACAGATCTAAACTCATGCCACGGACAGCCGATCCATATCACACACATCTTCGTTACCATGCACTTCAACACAAAACTGAGTTGATCGAACAATGTAAATACCACTTTGAAAAGGCCTGTAAGTATCGTAAAAGGTCAGCTATTCTACCACATTTGGATCTTGCAGACCTCTATGTAAAAATTGGAGACCACTCTAGAGCAGATGAGATCTACAGTTTTCTTCTGAAACTACAAGATATTCACCCAGAAAATATTCAGGTGGTATGTTTACGTGCTGGATCATTTGAACTGTATCACAGAGGTTCTGAATCAAAAGCCATCAAGCTATTCCTAAAAGGTTTGAAGATTGAATATAACTCAAATGAACGGAAAAGATGTCGTTATGAACTGGAGAAGTGGGCAGATAGGAAACTTTGCAGGAATCCATGTGACAGCAAGGCCCTTGGTATCAAAGGGTTACTGTTTCAGCAGAGTGGGAACAAGGCTAAAGCTATTCAATACTTTGAAGAGGCTTTGGAGACTGATCATGATAATGAAGACTATCTGAGTGCTCTTTGGGAATTACGCCTTTCCTTGAAGGGCCAAGATGATGCTTGAAAGAAGCAATGATTCTGTCTGATCTAAGGAGTTGTTTTGTGATGCCTTTGTTTCACTTAATGTATTCATGTAGCACCTTCTTCAAATGAGATATTACTAGTGAAATCTCAAAAATACCCTTATTGCAATCAGTCTCAGTCTCTCTGCTGTATTGAAGAATGCTGATGACTGAAGTATACGAAATAAATCGCACTGATTCTACAATTTTACTCCTGACTTACTTGACTCCATAACTGTGAGGTGAAGCAAGGTTGGATATACGAAATTATTCTAAATGGAGCCAAATGCACAAACCTGTGGAAGAACCTTTGCACATTCCTACTGTACTTTATCTCTTTTACTTGCTAATCCTGAGGTGTATTCTGCATTTCAGTTTGTAACACAAATCCTACTGAAGACATGTAGATTTTGAAGAATGATAAAGACCATTTTCAAATGGACACGTCTTGCATAAAAGTTTCACAGCAAAGATTGGATCTGAGTAGATTACGTGAAAGAAACACCAGCAAATTCTTTACAATACCTATCCAGTCTGCTGACAGCACCTACAACTGCTTCAAAAGGCAGTGCAACAGCTAAAAAATTTTTCAATCTCGTCTTCAATCTCAGGCAGAGTGGTTAACTCAGCGGTCCCCAACCACCGGGCCACAAAGCTTGCGCTACTGGGCCGTGAGGAAATGATATGAGTCAGCTGCACCTTTCCTCATTCCCTGTCACGGCCACTGTTGAGCCATTACACACGCGAGGTCATTACCCGCGCGTCATCCATGTCAGCACAGGAAGGAGACCAACTCCTCGAGCTTGCAAATGACGGTGGGCTGAAAGTATGTTTGACATAACATCTCTGCCGGCATTCTGGATCAAAGTCAAGGCTAAATATCCTGAGATAGCCACAAAAGCACCAAAAACGTTGCTTCCAACATATTTCTGCGAAGCGGAGTTTTCTGCAATGAATGCAACGAAAACTAAATTGCGAAATAGACTGGACTCCCCTCCGAGTATTGCTGTCTCCCATCACCCCTCGATAGGACCGTCTTGTTGCAGGAAAACAAGCCCAGAGCTCCCACTGATTCAGCGATATTGGTGCGTTGCAATGATTTTACATGTTCATACGGGGAAAATATGCGTTGTGTGTTTAATATCCAAATGTTACTTAAAATGTTATGATGCTATTGGCTTATATAACCATATGACAATTACAGCACGGAAACAGGCCATCTCTGCCCTTCTAGTCCGTGCCGAACGCTACTCTCACCTAGTCCCACCGACCTGCACTCAGCCCATAACCCTCCATTCCTTTCCTGTCCATATACCTATCCAGTTTTTCTTGAAATGATAATATCGAACCTATTTCTGCCACTTCTACTGGAAGTTCGTTCAACACTTACTTCAAGCTCCCCTGTCCTCCCCTGATAATTGACTTATCACTATATTCATGTGAGGAAAATATGCGCTGTGTGTTTAATATTAAATTCATCAGATAAACCCTTTTAGAAACAAAACTGAGTGTATTAGCCACTTATCACCTATATTCCAGTCATGATTAACACCCCCCCCCCCCCAGAACAGAATCGCCAAAAACGATTTGCAGGGAAAAAAATTGGCAGGCGCATGCATTGGCAGGTTACGCATGCGCACTGGTGCCCGCGCAAGGCTTCATGGTCATTGTAGTCTTTCTCGGGGTAAACACAATGTACTTGACTGCTACTTTTGTCCGTTGGTAACCCTACCTCCCCACACCCGGTCTGCCGGTCCGCAGGAATATTGTCAATATTAAACCGGTCCGCAGTGCAAAAAAGGTTGGGGACCCCTGGGTTAACTGCCAAGGACTTGGTCTGTAACCATAGGGCACCAGGATAACATAGCAGTTGGTGTGATGCTATTGCAACTTGGAGCGTTGGAGTTCAGACTTCAGTGTTTTCTCCCACAGTCCAAAGACGTACAAGTTAGTGGGTTAACTGGATACTGTATATTGTCCTGTGATTAAGCTAAAGTTAATTAGGTTGGTTGTTGTGTTGTAAAAGCCGGAAATTGGAACTAGATGGGAGAATAGCTCATGGTGGAGTGGCGGAGCAGACTCGATGGGCCGAATGGCCTACTTCTGCTCCTTTGTCTTGTGATCTTGTGCAGTACAACTCGCTGGGCTGGTAGGACCTGTATTGTGCTATATCTCTAAGTAAATATAACAATTAAAGCCCAGATCGGAAATGCCCATGGACTCATTTATGCAACCAGATGAGTAAGGTCAAGCATTTGACTGGTCCACCGATAACTGAGCATTGATTTCTAAGAGGCAATTCCCATAATTAGACAGAGCAAATTAGCTGCTAGTTTGAGGTGGCTGCTGATGAGATGTTTGTAATCAGAGAGAGGGTATTTACTACATGTTTGAGATCAGCTAAGCTTGTGTTCCACAGGTTTTGAGTTCAAAGTCCATTTCTTATCAAAGTATGTATACTATATGCAACCTAGAGATTTGTCTCTTTACAGGCAGCCACAAAACAAAGAAACCCAACAGAACCCCATCAAACAAAAAGACCATCAATGTGCAGAAAACAAAACAAGACATGCAAACAATAAAAGTAAGCAAATAACATTCAGCACTGAAGTTCACTAAAGTGGGTCCACAGCCACAAAGGCAGCCATCACTGCAGTTGATCCAGGAGCTGGATAGTTGCAGGCCGCAGCCTCAGTTCAGAGATGACTAAACCTCGCTGAGCAGTGAGCTGAACACCGGCCCATCTGTCACCTCCAGCCCCGACACGCTGACCTTTTCAATTCGGCCCAGCACTTAAATCGGCTGAACCTTTGGTTGTCCCTCACACTCGGGTCTGGGCCCTGCCACTTCACCTCTGCCAGCTTGCTTTGGTTCTGCTGCATTGAATCGCCTCCAAGTCTGCACCAACAATGGCCAAACATTGGCTCATTTCCCACTCAAAAGGTCTGAGCCCCACCAGCTCATTCGGCCTGTACCCACCATGCTGCATATAGGGGTGCAAGAGCCCTTAGAATACAAGCCTTTGTTTACAAGATGCCAAGCTGCGGTCTCTGATTAGGTTACAGCTCAGACTTTGTCCTTCTTCCCAGTTATTAGGGATGGATTTGGGGACAGAGAGGGTTTGTGATCGGAATAGGGTTTAGAGACAGAGATGTGGAGGGTATTAGATGTCAGGCTGAATCTGAACCCCTGCTTCCCACTTGAAAGCCAATGATAAGAACACAGGACACCCATGGTCAGATGTCAGGCCTGTGGACCAGTACAGATGAGGACTGATGGCCCTCCTCCCCATAGTCTGACTAAGGGCTACATTCCTAGATGGAGGTTGTCATGTCACATTGATTCAGACCAAGGGTCCAAGAGACACTTCACTGGAAGTGTCTGGCAGAGAATTACATTGGCTGATGAACGTTGAGTGGTCTTTCCATTATCCACATCATCCAAAGTCATCTGGACAAGTGGAAAGAGTGAATGGAATCATCAAGCAACAACTGACTACGTATCATGAAGAGGGGAAACCATGGCCAACGGCCCTTCCTATGATTCTGTGTCACACCACAGCAACTTCAAAGAAGGAAACTAAATTAAGTCCATTCACGGTAGTAACAGGATAACCGATGTCTCTACCAGGGTACCTATTCATAAGGACAATCCGAAAGGCTGTAAGACCATAAGACATGAATCAAGCCCATCTAGTTTTTTCCACCATTCCATCATGGCTGATTTGTTATCCCTCTCAGCGCCCTTCTCCTACTTTCTCCCTGTAACCTTTGATGCCCTGAGTAACCAAGAGCCCATCAATCTCCGCTTTAAATATACTCAATGACTTGGCCTCCTCAAATCTGGTTCATTACACAATGCCAATCCAATATTGCCTTTCCCCTACTGGGCTCAACCACAAGCTGCTCTAAAAAGCCATCTTTTAGACATTCTACAATTTCCCTCTCTTGGGATCCAGCACCAACCTGATTTTTCTAATCTACACGCATTGTTTTCCCATTGAAAACAGTACATCCTGGCTACTGTTTGGAGGCCTGTATGTAACTCCCTTGCAGATTTTTAACTCTACCCACAAGGATTCTACATCTTCTGATCCTGTGTTACCGCCTTCTAAAGATTTAATTTAATTTTTTTAACCAGCAGAGCCATCCCACCCCCTCTGCCTGTCCTTTCAATACAATGTGTGTTTTTGAATGTTCACCTCCCAACTATAGTCTTCGTTCAGTCACAACCCAGTGATGCCCACATCGTCATATCTACCAGTCTAAAACTGCACTACGAGATCATCTACCTTATACTGCATGCATTCAAATATAACGCTTTCAGTCCTGTATTCATTGCCCTTTTCAAATTTGCCCCCATGTTACACTTCACTTCATCCCACTGACTGCAAGTTTGCCCTGTCATCTGCCTGTCTTTCCTCACACTCTCACCACACACTGCATCTAATTGTATACCAATTGCCCCATCGCCAGCCCTATCACTCTGGTTCCCACCCCCCCCCCCGTCAAATTAGTCTGAACCCTCCCCATGACAATAGAATATTCTATAAATACTGTTGATGCTTTCATAACTTGGGGTGAGTTTTTGGTTACTTTATACTTAACAAAGGTCCCACGAGTTTTTCTGCCTCTGAATTTCAGATATAATTCTAAACATGTGATTTAGAATCGGGAGGGTGGGGAATGTTATATTAAAGTATAGAATTGTTATTTCATTATTGTGCGCTTCCTTGTATTTTTATAAAATTACTTACCGTATATACATGCAATTGTTCAGTGGATTTTCCAGTGATTGTGGTACAATTGTATCGGTATTTTCCAGAAGCTTCTCTGTTTTCAGTAGCAGGCATCATACCATTTGAACATAGCTATTTTATAGGTTAACTGTTATCACTGGAATTTGTGTTTTCCCTAGTCTGAGTTTGAGGTGATAACGAATGATTTTTTTTCTTTGTTTCCTCAGCTCCTCTTTCTTGCTTGTTTTTCACTCTTGTAACACTTAATAAAACAATTATAAGCAATAAGTTTTATGCCTCATTCTTGACTTCTGAAGAACCTTTAGGTCACAAAGGTATCAGGTTCCAACAGTACCTAGCGCCAGATATCTCACTAAATGTCTCGTCACCTTCCCTCTACACACCCAGCTCTGAGTCAGGTTCTTGAAGCAAAATGTCAACAATCCCTTTGCCTCCACAAATGATGCTCAACCTGCTGAATTCTTCCAGCCATCTACTTTTTTGTGCTCTCAAAACAATCTCAATGCTGGAGACCAGGAATACTGTGGAGCACGGGAGGTGATTGATAAGTTTGTGGTCTAAGGTAGGAGGAGTCAATTTTAGAAAATCTAGCACATTTATTTTTCAACATAGTCCTCTCCTACATTTAGAGCAAGAAGGGGGCATGAGAAGGCCTTGGCGAGTAGGGTAAAGGAAAACCCCAAGGCATCCTTCAATTATGTGAAGAACAAAAGGATGACAGGAGTGAAGGTAGGACCAATTAGAGATAAAGGTGGGAAGAAGTGCCTGGAGGCTGTGGAAGTGAGTGAGGTCCTCAATGAATACTTCTCTTTGGTATTCACCAATGAGAGGGAACTTGATGATGGTGAGGACAATATGAGTGAGGTTGATGTTCTGGAGCATGCTGATATTAAGGGAGAGGAGGTGTTGGAGTTGTTAAAATACATTAGGACAGATGAGTCCCCGGGGCCTGACGGAATATTCCCCAGGCTGCTCCACGAGGCGAGAGAAGAGATTGCTGAGCCTCTGGCTAGGATCTTTATGTCTTCGTTGTCCACGGGAATGGTACCGGAGGATTGGAGGGAGGCGAATGTTGTTCCCTTGTTCAAAAAAGGTAGTAGGGATAGTCCGGGTAATTATAGACCAGTGAGCCTTACGTCTGTGGTGGGAAAGCTGTTGGAAAAGATTCTTAGAGGTAGGATCTATAGGCATTTAGAGAATCATGGTCTGATCAGGGACAGTCAGCATGGCTTTGTGAAGGGCAGATCGTGTCTAACAAGCCTGATAGAGTTCTTTGAGGAGGTGACCAGGCATATAGATGAGGGTAGTGCAGTGGATGTGATCTATATGGATTTCAGTAAGGCATTTGACAAGGTTCCACACGGTAGGCTTATTCAGAAAGTTAGAAGGCATGGGATCCAGGGAAGTTTGGCCAGGTGGATTCAGAATTGGCTTGCCTGCAGAAGGCAGAGGGTGGTGGTGGAGGGAGTACATTCAGATTGGAGGATTGTGACTAGTGGTGTCCCACAAGGATCTGTTCTGGGACCTCTACTTTTCGTGATTTTTATTAACGACCTGGATGTGGGGGTAGAAGGGTGGGTTGGCAAGTTTGCAGACGACACAAAGGTTGGTGGTGTTGTAGATAGTGTAGAGGATTGTCAAAGATTGCAGAGAGACATTGATAGGATGCAGAAGTGGACTGAGAATTGGCAGATGGAGTTCAACCCGGAGAAGTGTGAGGTGGTACACTTTGGAAGGACAAACTCCAAGGCAGAGTACAAAGTAAATGGCAGGATACTTGGTAGTGTGGAGGAGCAGAGGGATCGCGGGGTACATGTCCACAGATCCCTGAAAGTTGCCTCACAGGTGGATAGGGTAGTTAAGAAAGCTTATGGGGTGTTAGCTTTCATAAGTCGAGGGATAGAGTTTAAGAGTCGCGATGTAATGATGCAGCTCTATAAAACTCTGGTTAGGCCACACTTAGAGTATTGTGTGCAGTTCTGGTCACCTCACTATAGGAAGGATATGGAAGCATTGGAAAGGGTACAGAGGAGATTTACCAGGATGCTGCCTGGTTTAGAAAGTATGGATTATGATCCGACATTAAGGGAGCTAGGGCTTTACTCTTTGGAGAGAAGGAGGATGAGAGGAGACAGGATAGAGGTGTACAAGATAATAAGAGGAATAGATAGAGTGGATAGCCAGCACCTCTTCCTCAGGGCACCACTGCTCAATACAAGAGGACATGGCTTTAAGGTAAGGGGTGGGAAGTTCAGGGGGGATATTAGAGGAAGGTTTTTTACTCAGACAGTGGTTGGTGCGTGGAATGCACTGCCTGAGTCAGTGGTGGAGGCAGATACACTAGTGAAGTTTAAGAGACTACTAGACAGGTATATGGAGGAATCTAAGGTGGGGGCTTATATGGGAGACAGGGTTTGAGGGTCGGCACAACATTGTGGGCCGAAGGGCCTGTACTGTGCTGTACTATTCTATGTTCTATGTTCTATTTATACACAGTCCAGCAGTCATGAAGCATACCTCCAGAAAGTGCCCACAGCAGGGGTGATTGATAAGTTTGTGGCCTAAGGTAGAAGGAGATGAGTTATATGGCTCTCGTTACATCCACATGCAGGTCAACTCTTTGAGTGAAAATGCAGAAAGTTTGAAGTTAATAACTCATGTGCATGGAGCAAAAATCCTTCATGTTTTTCTTTCCTTTCTGGAAATCCCTTTATACACTTACCTTGCTCTTTGAAGTCCACAACACAATATGGACAATAAACTCAAACGTACATCTAAATTTCCACTGTCCAATTACAGACATGTCACACAGGATATATTGAAGCAGTAACAGGACATCTGCCATTGTAGAAGACTAGCTCAGTACTAGTAACACACACAAAATGCTGGAGGAACTCAGCTGGTCAGGCAGCATCTGTTGAAATTAATAAACAATCACACAAAGAACATAACATCATTCCGGACCCATTCTCAGCGCACTAGCTGTGAGGTATTCAGCCTCAGGTAGATACCTTCATTCCCTCTTTACTCATTCTAACGGAAAGAAAAACGTACTAGAAATTTACTTAGACCCTTTGTTTCTGTGCTTGCTTTACCCTGTTGAGCCAAAGCCAGACTACACTAGCGCTGACCCACTCTGGTTTAAGATGGAACTATTGAAGGCATGCAACAACTCACTGGTAGTTTAAAAGGCAAGAAATTCAACTAAAAACATTACTAATAACATTTTCATCAAAGTTGCTGGTGAACGCAGCAGGCCAGGCAGCATCTCTAGGAAGAGGTACAGTCGACGTTTCAGGCCGAGACCCTTCGTCAGGACTAACTGAAGGAAGAGCTAGTAAGAGATTTGAAAGTGGGAGGGGGAGGGGGAGATCCAAAATGATAGGAGAAGACAGGAGGGGGAGGGATGGAGCCAAGAGCTGGACAGGTGATTGGCAAAGGGGATATGAGAGGATCATGGGACAGGAGGTCCGGGGAGAAAGTCGGGTGGGGGGGGAACCAGAGGATGGGCAAGGGGTATAGTCAGAGGGACAGAGGGAGAAAAAGGAGAGTGAGAGAAAGAATGTGTGTATAAAAATAAATAACGGATGGGGTACGAGGGGGAGGTGGGGCATTAGCGGAAGTTAGAGAAGTCGATGTTCATGCCATCAGGTTGGAGGCTACCCAGACGGAATATAAGGTGTTGTTCCTCCAACCTGAGTGTGGCTTCATCTTTACAGTAGAGGGGGCCGTGGATAGACATATCAGAATGGGAATGGGATGTGGAATTAAAATGTGTGGCCACTGGGAGATCCTGCTTTCTGTGGCGGACAGAGCGTAGGTGTTCAGCAAAGCGGTCTCCCAGTCTGCGTCGGGTCTCACCAATATATAGAAGGCCACATCGGGAGCACCGGATGCAGTATATCACCCCAGCCGACTCACAGGTGAAGTGTCGCCTCACCTGGAAGGACTGTTTGGGGCCCTGAATGGTGGTAAGGGAGGAAGTGTAAGGGCATGTGTAGCACTTGTTCTGCTTACAAGGATAAGTGCCAGGAGAGAGATCAGTGGGGAGGGATGGGGGGGACGAATGGACAAAGGAGTTGTGTAGGGAGTGATCCCTGCGGAAAGCAGAGAGAGGGGGGGAGGGAAAGATGTGCTTAGTGGTGGGATCCCGTTGGAGGTGGCGGAAGTTACGAAGAATCGGGAAGATTAAGCCAAAACTGATTTGTAGAAAAAAAATTGGCACGTACACGAATGCGCACACAGGTGCCCGCGCAAGGCTTCACGGTCATGGTTGTCCTTCTTGGGGTAAACACAAGTGTCCCATATTTGACTGCTACTTTTGTCCCTTATTTGGGAGTGAGAAAGTTGACAACCCTATGTGAGACTGCCCCCTGGCAGCTGTGCTTTGTG
Organism: Mobula birostris; assembly: GCF_030028105.1. Classification (NCBI taxonomy): domain Eukaryota; kingdom Metazoa; phylum Chordata; class Chondrichthyes; order Myliobatiformes; family Myliobatidae; genus Mobula; species Mobula birostris. The sequence goes on from NC_092390.1 coordinate 34,889,051, forward strand.
TATGCAAGCTTTGTGGCTACTTGCCCCACTAATATGATGAACCGAGGCCTCTGGCCTACTGCGGGCTGCTCTGGGGATATGGATCTAAGGACTCAATTTGGTTCGGGATGCTGTTGCTCCTTTCTTTTGTTTGCATGATTTGTGTTTTTCTTTTCTCTTTCTTTGTGAATTGGGGAGTGATCTTTATTTTTTTTTTATTTTTTTCTGAGGGGGTTTTGCTTTGCAGCTGCCTGTAAGTAGACAAGTCTCAAGGATGTATAATTTGTACATTCTTTCAGACATCCCACCTCTCCCGGAAGGTCCGGGAGTCTCCCGCAAATTAGTAGTGACTCCCTGATGCTCGCAAATTATATACAATGTCCCGGAAATTGATTTTTTTTGAGAGCGAGCGTGAGAGAGCGCGCGAGAGAGCGAGTGCAAGAGCGAGAAAGCGAGCACGAGTGAAAGCGACCACGAGAGAGAGAGTGAGAGCGAGAAAGCAAGCCAGAGGGAGTGAGAGAGAGAGAGAGCAAGAGCGAGAAAGCGAGCGCGAGTGAGAGCGACCACGAGCGAGAGAGCGCGCGCGCGATAGCTAGAGCGAGAGCAAGACCAAGAGCGAGAGAGTTCCAAAAAAAGTCAGAGTGGCAGAATGTTCCAAAAAAAGAAAATATAAAACGTACGTCACCCCAGACTACACTAAAGTGTACCCCTGCCTAATAGGGGTCAAAATAATTGCAGTGTTGCTCGCTGCACTGTTTGCAACAGTGACTTTTCTATTGCCCATGGTGGGTTAAAATTTAAAAGACATGCTGAGGTGAGTTTAACAGGTGTCATTTGTTCATCAGCATAGCTAATATTATTTAAACTAGCTGGCTAGCTGCTAAGGAGCTACTCTATTGCAGACATCCCACCTCTCCCGGAAGTCTGCAAATTGATGGTGCTACCTCCCTGAAATGAGTTTTTGCAGGGTGGGATGTTTGTTCTTTGATAATACATGTACTTTGAAGCATAAATATCTGAATCTAACAACAGCTGCTCTGCCTACACCTCCATTCTTTCTATCGGCACCATGTTGCTAGCAGCTCACCAATAAAGAGCCGTTATGCATCTGAGCTCTTTTTTAACCTCACAGTGATAAGGAGTCTCCCATTTCAAATCTGTGCATGAATCACAAAACATCTATTGTTTACTCTCTTCCATAGATGCTGCCTGATTTGCATTTTCTCTCTGTTGCTCAAGATTTCCAGCATCTGCAGAATCTTGTGTCTGTGACTTGCTCCTCCACTGTGAAATCTCCTTGAGGTATGCCTACCCCAAAGAACATTAAATTCTCTCTTCGAAAGCAGTGTAGTGAGACCTCCGTCTCACTGCTCCTCCTTTGTGATCTCTGCTGCTCTCCGCTTCCTTGTCCTATCACCTGCTGGTTTTTACTCCTCGCCCTCTCTCCACTTTCTTATTCCAGCTTCTCACCCCCCCCCCCACCCCTTCCTTTCCGGTGCTGCCGAAGGGTCTTGGCCCAAAACATCGGCTGTTTATTCCCCTCCATAGATGCAGCCTGACTCGTAGAGTTCCTCCAGCACTTCATGTGTGATTCACAAAAATTAGCAGGAAGGTGCAACAAGTCCTTGGCATATCTGCCTTTATTGTAAAGGGTTTGGAGTTTAGAAATACAGAAGTTTTATTGCATTTGCACGGCATGTTGGTGAGGCCATATTTGGAGTATTGCATAGAGTTTTGGCCCCTTTACTGTATTTAACAATGAGTATAATAGCACTGGAAGCAGTCGAGAGGAGGTTCCCCAGGCTAATTCCTGGTTTGAGAAAATTGTCCCATCAAGAGAGGATAAACAGATTGGGTCTGGATTCATTGGCGTTCAGAATAAGATACTAAGGGGATTGATAGGGTAGGTATTGATAAGTTTTCACTAGTCTCAAACAAGGGGGACACACTTACAAGGGACCAGTCATTTAAAACTGAGGTATGTAGAAATTCCTTCTGGCAGGTGGTAATGAATCTTTGGAATTCTCTGCTCCTGAGAGTTGTAGAAGCTGGCCTATCAGAAGTGAATAGATAAACGACTGGGGAATTGAGCATTGTGGGGATCTGGAAAGAAGCCCTTCAGCATATCAGCGTGATCATCTTGAGTAATGGGGCTGGCTTCAGAGCCCAGGTGGCCTACTCCTGCTGGCTTTCTGGTGTCCGGGTACAATTAGAATTTATTGTATCAAGGCTCTTGACTCTTTGGAATTTGCTACCCCAAAGTGATGAAGAGGTGGAGTCTTTGAACATAATCAAGGCAGAGGTCAACAGGCATTTGAGGTACAAGTGAATCAAGAGTGTGGGGAGAAAGCTGGAAAGTGGTGCTGAGGCCAAGACTGTAACGGCCATGACCTTCACGAACAGCGGAACAAGCCCAAGAATGCAACTGGCCTACTCAAGCTCCCATTTCTAGTGCACTTGTGACTGGTAAAGCTCTATTCTGTCTCCCCACTCTCTCTCTCTCTCTCTCCCATATTTATTCCCCCCCATCTTTCCTTCCTCACTTTGCCTTTCCCACTGCCTGCTCTTCCCCACCTACATGATCCCTGCAAAAATATTCGCAACAAATGCACTCAGAGTGGAACAAAGTGCTCCTTCTAGACCTACCATTCTTGAAGCATTCAGTTTTGCATAAAAACATGATTTTTGTTTGCATCATTTGACTCATATTATAGGCACCGTTAGTCTCGTGAGACCATGGATTCGCGCCTTGGAAGGTTTCCAGGGCGCAGGCCTGGGCAAGGTTGTATGGAAGACTAGCAGTTACCCATACTGCAAGTCTCCCCTCTCCATGCCACCGATGTTGTCCAGGGGAAGGGCACTAGGGCCGATACTATTTGACTCATAACATCTCCGGAAAAGCTTGCAAGATTACTCTGGATCAGTGCAAATTGTGACAGATACAATCTATGTGAAATATCAGTTTTTCTCTGAGGAAACTGCTTAGAACAGGTGGGCATGGATGCTAGTGCCTTGTCTTTAATGATATCCTGATGAGAACGAGTGAAAGGATTTAACGTAGCAAACCAAGTACGTTTGTAAAAAATTTCCCAGTTTACTTAGTGTGATTGTGTCAACCCCGCCTCTCCCCCCAGTTGATGACAAAGGCAAGAGATTTTGCATATGCTGGAAATCTTGAGCAACACACACAAAATGATGATGGATCTCAGAAAGTCAGGCAGCCTCTATGGAAGGAAATAAGCAGCTGACATTTTGGATAGACACACTTCATTGGGACTGATGAAGGGTCTTGGCTCGAGTGTCCAGTTTATGATAGAAGGCTTTGAGCAGTCTAAGAAGAAACGCTTGGCAGGCCATGTGTGTATACTAATCATCACTGGTACACACTCATTTTTTTTAATGAATGCTTGACAAGAAGAAATGCCTAATCTGGCCAACAGAGGGCGCAACAGAAGTTTTCTATTTATCACTTCTCATAAATCCAGGTTGGGAAAATCTTGGCAAGAACTGCAGTCCGTGAAGAAAATCATCAGCCTATCTTCCGCATTTGGATAATTCGCATCACATAACGGAGCTCACATCCAGGGCATTTATTTGGTTTTCATTCTCCATTAGTATGAGTTTTCCTCTTCCATAACTTGTTAGCGGCTGCAGCACTTCACCAAGTTTCCTGATTCCCTTGTCAGGGCGATTGGAGAATTCAATTTTTGAAATCTGCCACTGCCTCAGCGATGGGAAATAAATTAGAAGAAAGAAGACTAAAGGAATTGAAAGTAAGTTAAAATGGTTCGAAATGAATGGAAGGCATTTGGCTGAGTTTGAATGGTTTAGCATCAGAATTCTGTGCACTGCACAAACTAGTATCAATGAAAGACCAAACATAGTTGAAAATCAGGATCTTCACATAGAAACATAGAAAATAGGTGCGGGAGTAGGCCATTCGGCCCTTTGAGCCTGCACCACCATTTATTATGATCATGGCTGTTCATCCAACTCAGAACCCCGCCTCAGCCTTCCCTCCATACCCCCTGACCCCCGTAGCCACAAGGGCCATATCTAAAATATAGCCAATGAACTGGCCTCAACTGTTTCCTGTGGCAGAGGATTCCACAGATTCACCACTCTCTGTGTGAAGAAGTTTTTCCTAATCTCGGTCCTAAAAGGCTTCCCCTCTATCCTCAAACTGTGGCCCCTCGTTCTGGACTTCCCCAACATCAGGAACAATCTTCCTGCATCTAGCCTGTCCAATCCCTTTAGGATTTTATACGTTTCAATCAGATCCCCCCTCAATCTTCTAAATTCCAACGAGTACAAGCCCAGTTCATCCAGTCTTTCTTCATATGAAAGTCCTGCCATCCCGGGAATCAATCTGGTGAACCTTCTTTGTACTCCCTCTATGGCAAGGATGTCTTTCCTCAGATTAGGGGACCAAAACTGCACACAATACTCCAGGTGTGGTCTCACCAAGGCCTTGTACAACTGCAGTAGTACCTCCCTGCTCCTGTACTCGAATCCTCTCGCTATAAATGCCAGCATACCATTCGCCTTTTTCACCGCCTGCTGTACCTGCATGCCCACTTTCAATGACCGGTGTATAATGACACCCAGGTCTCGTTGCACCTCCCCTTTTCCTAATCGGCCACCATTCAGATAATAATCTGTTTTCCTATTTTTGCCACCAAAGTGGATAACTTCACATTTATCCACATTAAATTGCATCTGCCATGAATTTGCCCACTCACCCAACCTATCCAAGTCACCCTGCATCCTCCTCACAGCTAACACTGCCACCCAGCTTCGTGTCATCCGCAAACTTGGAGATGCTGCATTTAATTCCCTCATCCAAGTCATTAATATATATTGTAAACAACTGGGGTCCCAGCACTGAGCCTTGTGGTACCCCACTAGTCACCGCCTGCCATTCTGAAAAGGTCCCGTTTATTCCCACTCTTTGCTTCCTGTCTGCTAACCAATTCTCCACCCACACCAATACCTTACCCCCAATACCGTGTGCTTTAAGTTTGCACACTAATCTCCTGTGTGAGACCTTGTCAAAAGCCTTCTGAAAATCCAAATATACCACATCCACTGGTTCTCCCCTACCCACTCTACTAGTTACATCCTCAAAAAATTCTATGAGATTCATCAGACATGATTTTCCTTTCACAAATCCATGCTGACTTTGTCTGATCATTTCACCGCTTTCCAAATGTGCTGTTATCACATCCTTGATAACTGACTCCAGCAGTTTCCCCACCACCGACGTTAGGCTAACCGGTCTATAATTCCCCGGTTTCTCTCTCCCTCCTTTTTTAAAAAGCGGAGTTACATTAGCCACCCTCCAATCCTCAGGAACTAGTCCAGAATCTAACGAGTTTTGAAAAATTATCACTAATGCATCCACTATTTCTTGGGCTACTTCCTTAAGCACATGAATAGCAGAGGCTGTGATTTTTGTTTCTGTGTGCTTGCTGCACCCGATGCACGAACATATCAAAGACCCTGTCTGTGGCATCCTGTATCAGACCTTTCAAAGATCTGGGAGATTTGCATCCAGTAAAGTCCTGAGGTGGCTGAGGAGGCTCATATAGAATGCATAGGCTCCACCAAAAGAGGGGCTGGAGATGCTTCTTGGAGTGAATGCTTTGGTCGTATGGGAGATGCTGTGGTCCCAACAAAGTCTACAAGGTTCTCAGCACCATTCTGGATGATGCTTCTCCATTTTGATTAACTATGGGCCAGGAGAATAGGGGTGATCACATATACATATATAAAGTCAAGAGGGGCATGGATAGCATGAATGAACAGTCATTTCTCCCTGGTGTCCGAGAATCAAGAACTAGAGGATAATGGTTCAGGTTGAGAAGGGAAATATTTAGTAGGAACTTGAGGGCCAGCTTTTTGCATCCAGAGTGGCCATTATATGGAATGAGTTGCTGGAGGAAGTTGTTGGGGCAGGTTCATCACTGACATTTAATGAATGGTAGCATAGTGGTTAGCACAAAGCTTTATAGTACAGATGACCCCGGTTCAATTCCCACTACTGCCTGTAAGGGATTTGTACATTCTCCGTGACTGCATGGGTTTCCTCCGGGTGCTCCGGTTTCTTCGCACAGTCCAAAGGCCTACCAGTTGGTAGGTTAATTGGTCATTGTAAATTGTCCCGTGATTAGGCTGGGATTAAATCGGGGGATTGCTGGGTGGTGTGGTTTGAAGGGCTGAGAGGGCCTTTTCGGCATTGTATCTCAGTCAGTAGATAAAATTAAAGGGTACTTGGGGAGGTATGTGGATAAGAAAGCTTTAGAAGGATATGGGCCAAACACAAGCAAGTGGGACTAAGTTAGATGGGAATCTTGGTTGGTATGGACAGGTTGGGCCAAGGAGCCTGTTTTTGTGTTGTGCAATTCTATGGCTCCATTGATGAAGATGGTATATTTTAACAAGAACGTTTGAGAATATTCTTGGAAGTGCTTCCTCTGACCTCCTGCTAAGTATTTGCCAGGAATTTGGTGCTGGGTTCATAAACAACATGGTGTGCCATTCAGGATTGACAGGAGTTTCATTGGAGCTTTTGCTCTCAAGGCATTGGCCTGGAAGAGGTTTGTTCATTCAGCCAATGGATTCAGAGAACTTTTTAGTGGTACATTTCTAGGTGACAAGTCTCTGAAGCATACACAGAGCCAGCTATCATCATTGCTAGGCAAACCATGAGGTCTTGATTCCCAACGTCAGGGTGCCAAAATGCCACTTGAACATTTTCAGTGGCCTATGGTTGGTTTAGTAGTCATGGAAACAGGCACCCCCAGAGCTGGTGGATGACTTACATAAGCAGGTGACACAGGCAGTACTACTCTAAGGGAAGCACCTACCAGGCCCACAGTAACCTCATTTCAGTTGTGTACACTGCAGTGGCAAAGCAACCAAACGAAAGCTCTCCCATTGTAGATGTATAATCCCTTAGGCCCCATCTGTGCATTATTGAATTAACCACTGCCAGGCCTGCAAAGCAAACATCAGTTGCCCTGCTGAAGAACAGCCAATTTGTCTTTTATTTAATTTTTTTATATTTATTTAGAGACACAGCATGGAATAGGACCTCCCAGCCCTTCAAAGGTTCAAAGGTTCCTTTTACTATTAAAGTATCTATGCAGAATACAACTCAGAGATTCATCTTCTCCAGATAGCCATAAAGAGAAACGATGGAAGTCATTGAGGTCCCCCTCCTGCATGAAAAAGAAAAAGAAACTAAACTCGCAAACCCAAACCCTACCCCACCCCAACCTCTCCCTCACACAAAAACCAACAGATTGCCCACCCAGACACAGCAGCTAAAACATCAAACCCCTAATTCCCCAACCTTTCCCTTGTGCAAAATCTAATGGATTGCCCACCAGGACACGGCAGCTAAAACATCACACCCCTAATCCCCCAATCTCGTCCCACACAAAAAAGGAGAGTAACCTCAAACACCCAACCCCTCCCCCACCCGCCAATCGGTAACAAGAAAGAAAGCACAGGAAACACTGAAGGAGACCGATTCATAAACTAGTCCACGCCAATAATGATCACATATGTCTCAGAATTCCAAAAACATCCTCCATCAGCTTCGAGGGAAGTCCACAGCTCAAACTCAGTCCTTGTGCGCCGCCAGCGTCCGCAGATTTAATCCGAATCACAGGACAACTTACAATTATGAATTAACCGACAATGTCTTTGGACTGTGGAAGGAAACCAGAGTGCCTGGGGGAAATCCACACATTCCATGGGAAGGACATCAAACTCCTTACAGAGGATGCCAGAATTGAACTCTGAACTCCAACACCCTGAGCTGCTGTAGTGTCACACTAACCACTATGCTACATTGGCACCCTTGGGGGGGGGGGGTGAGGGGCCAAACAAGCCTGAGGACCCACACCACTGGGTTTAGTAACAATTATTACCCATCAACTGTCAGGCTCTTGAACCAGAGGGGATAACTTCACTCAAGTTCACTTGCCCCGTCTTCGAACTCTTCCCACAACCTCTGGACTCACTTTCAAGGACTCTTCATCTCATGATCTCAATACTTATTGCGTATTTATTTATTTTCCTTTTTGTATTTGCAGTTTATTGTGCTTTGCACATTGGTTGTTTCTCCATTCTGTTGGGTGTGGTCTTTCATTGATTCTCTTGAGTTTCTTGTGTTTACTATGAATGCCCACAAGAAAATAAATCTCAGGGTAGCATACGGTGACATATATGTACTTTAATAATAAATTTTCTTTGAACTTTGATCACTGCTAGGAAGTTCACCAAGGAGAATCTCAATGGCTGGTCTAGAAGTTCAAAGGTGCTTTCTTTTTTCCTGAATGGTATGTATGTCTTCACTGAAGGATCAATGGTGCAAAGTTCAATAGTCCGTGAGTCAGGCAGTATCATGGGCACTGAACAACCCTCACACAGGGAGGGGAAGGGGCTTGCCTTCATGCACCTTGCCTTTGTTGAGTGAACAAGTCAGGTAAAACTGGGGTCTGAGTCTCAGGGGTGGGGGTAGGTGCATGTCACGGGGCAGAGGGCCTTCCTCAGTAAAACTAGATGAAATCTTACTGTCCATGTATCAGAATCAGCTTTAATATCACCAGTGTATGCCGTGAAATTTATTAACCTTGCAGTAGTAATACAATGCAATACATGATCATATAGAAAAAGGCTGTTCATTACAGTAAGTATATAGATGTATATTAAATAGTTAAATTTAAAAAGTAGTGCAAAACCAGAAATAAAAAGGTAGTGAGGTAGCGTTCATGGGTTCAATGTCCATTCAGAAACCGGATGGCAGAGGGGAAGAAGCTGTTCCTGAATCATTCAGTGTGTGCCTTCAGGCTTCTGTATCTCTTTCCTGATGGTAATAATGAGAAGAGGGCATGTCCTGGGTGGTGGGGGTCCTCAAGGATGGATGCTGCCTTTCTGGGTATCGTCGCTTGAAGGTGTCTTGGATACCACAGAGGCTAGTGCCCATGACGGAGCTGACTGATTTTACAACTCTCAGCAGTTCACTTTGATCAGTGCAGTTGCTACCCTCCCCGCAAACCACCCCCCCATACGAGACAGTGATGCAGCCAGTCAGAATGCTGTCCATGGTACATCGGTAGAAATTCATGAGTGTTTTAGGTGACATACCAAATCTCCTCAAACTCCTAACAAGATGTACCACTTTAAATCCCTAACTTACGTAACTGTAGAAAACTATTTAAACTAAGTTGTGAAGATACGACAAGTAAACAAGTTCCATTTAATAAAAAGCAAAATTAGGTCACAACAATCATTTGAAAGAACTTACTTCATAAAACTGCAGATATATAGATAAAAAGAGGAGCAAATATGGCTTCAATTAAATCATTAGAATAAAAGTGTTTCCTAATAAGTTTAAAATTTACAAATCTGTACTTGAATAATATTTAGCTTAATATTGAGTGACATGAAAATACATTTGTATATGCACCCTTTGTGTAAGTAGTTTCTATCAGCATTGTAAAATGATTAAACTATATTTATGCATTATTTAGAGACTTTTGGCAATGGTGTTGGACAATTCCTCTTAGCAGCATGTATAGATAACAGTAGTGTGGAATGAATTATATCACTTGAAATAAACATCTCCTGTTTAACTTCAATATTGTAGAGTTTGATATGACTGATGCCAAGTATGATATAGATATTGACTATGTGACCAACTAATGTGCGAGGTTTATGTGATGTGAAAGTGACCTGTTACGTGAATGTTTGCAACGTGAATGAACTCGCAGGGTGAGTAAACTGCAGGGTGTATGTGATAAGAAAGTACTTGTGATGTGAAGGATGCAGCTTGCGTTGTTTATGCTGATGTGTGAATTTCAGAAGGTGAATCTCATGTGATGTGAATGTTAGCTGGTGATGTCACTTAATGCGACTGATGATGTGTCTGCTGTACCTGATACTCACATGGAATTGCATATCCAAAGGTGAAGGTGAGAACTTCCCAAAGCTTGATACAATTCCAAGCAACCAGCTTTGATACAGCAATGGTTCTGTTTTCCATTAACCCCAATTCTGGAAAGTGCTCCAGTGGACAGGACTAGTGGCAAAGCCTGTTTTTGACATCAATAGTAACGAAGGCTTATACACAGAACTGTGCCTCAAAAATTTATTAATTTTGTTTTGATGAGGTAGCCAAAAGGATAGACGAGGGTAGGGTGGTGTACGTTAGCTATACGTACTTTACAAAGGTCTTTGACAAGCTGCTACAAGAAGTCTAGCCTGGAAGGTTAGATCACATGCGTTCCAGGGAGAGCTAACTAAGTGAATATATAATTGGTTTAATGGTAGGAAGCAGAGGATGATGATGAAAGACTGTTTTTCAGACTAGAAGCCTGTATCAACTGGTGTGCTGCAGGGATCAGCACTGGGCCCATTTATATAGACAGAGTGGCAGAGGTGGACACTGGAGAGAGGACCAAAGGGCTCAGAGTTGCTGTAGACACTAAGAAGGGGTGTGCTGAAAATGTCAGTACTGTGCACAAGTCTTAGGCACATATATATAGCGAGGGTGCCTAAGGCTTCTGCACAGTACTGTATTTGTCAACGTGGAGCGGAGAGTGAGTTTGTAAATCTAGTGAGAGCTAAGGGTGTTGGGAATGGTGAGGGTGGGGTGCTGTGGGAGGAGTGTGGGGACGGTGACAGGGGACTGCCAGGAAAGGGGGGAGGCGGGGAGCACTGGTGCAGACACACCCAGCCCTGCCATGCCAGGAAAGCTCATTTGATTCCAAATAATTGGTGTGTTGATCATTACAGAATTTATCTCAGGTGCTGCCTGATCCCTCCCCTCTTTTCATCTATGATTCCCCTTTCCCTGCCCTCTTCCCGCTGTAGAGACCCGTATCAGATTTGTCATTGCTCACATAGGTCATGGTTTTTTTTGTGACAGTAGTACAGTGCAATACATAAAATTACTACAGTACTGTGCAAAAGTCTTAGGCACTGCAGAAGGTCATAAAAAGAAATTAGTTTTTTTGTGGTAGCCCAGATAAACTCAATATTTTATATTCTAATGGGTCCCAATAAAAGTATAATCAATGTTAGATTCCTTTAAGTGGGACATAGAGATGTTTCTTTCCTTCTGACAGTGGTTCACACTGGACTTGATTCTAAGACACTGGGTACTTAAAAAAAATGGAAATAAATGGTTGGTATTTCTTTAAGCGGAATATAATTCAGTTTAAACCACACCAGAAATTAAACTGGGCAGATTCAGTGACAAACTGGACTGCTCACACAGCAGATTTCACATCAGGCAGGTACAATTAACGTACTCCATTGCTTAGTGACATTGTTCAGTGGTGCAGCTAGCGCTGGGTGATCCTGAAACAATCAGAAAGTAGTTCCCTATGCTCAAGTGAGATTTTAAAAGGGCTTCCCTGAGCAGCTCCCTCCTCTGCACTGGAAATCTGAATTATCGCTCTCCCTGTGACTGCGTGGGTTCTCCTAGGTGCCCCCTGTTTCCGCGACATCCCAGTGCCATACTGGGTGATAGGTCAATTGCCTACTATACATTTCCCTTAGACAAACTGTGTTAGGGGAAGAAATGGAGGGTGTTAATGGGTGTGTGTGAGAATAGGTTGCAGAGACACAGATGGTGTAATAGAATTGCTCTGAGAGTTGTCGTAGAGGGTGATTGCTCACCTTTTGTATTGAAAGGAAAAATATGGACTGGCAAATTTGATTATTTAGGTAACAGAACTGTTCATATGCTAGTGTTAAAGCTTCAAAGGGCTCCCATCTAAGTGGAGTTAAATTGTGAAAGCAGGAAAACAGTCTGTCAGAACAAAAACTATACTAGTGAAAGTGAAATTCTCTTCAGGATTCAAAGAAAATTGACATGGTGTCATTAAGACCTAGCTGAAAAATAAACAACTTGTTCTTTAATGCATAAAAGGGAGAGGTGAGTTTAATACTCTTTAAAACACACACCTTTAAAGTTCTTCTATGATTCCTATCTCAGCCAAAGCATTTGTTGTACTCACGTGATACATTACTGTGCCAGACATCGCAAACTGCAATGTACAATTTGAGAGTCAAAAGCAATTCAATCCAAGAAAATTTCAATATGGGAATTAGGGGAGCTCAGTTCAGTAGGTCAGTTATTCTGGGTGATCACAGCTAATAATTCAACTTTATTCCTTGTCCCTTGATGTTTTTCCTGAAAAAAAACTGCCAATGTCAAGAAAGTGACTATTGATTCTATATTAGCATGTGTAATGAGAACTAAAACTGACACTTAGAAATCTTACTGGAAACACATAGTCACAAATGTATCCTGGTTTGTTTCATAAAAAACAGGATTTTACAGCAAGAGACCTGTGGAAATGCAAGCTGGCTAGTCAAGAGGGATATGTGGAATGTACAAGGGAAATCAGAAAATTTAAAGAAATAACTATTTTGAATATAAAAATACTTTGGCATTGAAAGAATTAACAAAATATTTACTGATGCTGATGCAATTTCAGATTGTCTACACAAAATGGTTTCCATGCTTTGAGGATCTTCAGAAGCCACCAAATTTGTTACTCCTGATATTTGAATAATTCTATACAAACTCTTGTCGTTATATCTGATTGTCTGATGCAGTCTGAAAAGTGTTAGGGTCTGACTCTATGACGGTAGTTTGAACGTCTGCTGAATTTCTGCATTTCTTTATCCAATCAATTGAAATCACCAAAATAGAACTGAATGTCATGGACAATCCACTGACAAGAAAGGCTGCTGTGTAACTTCCTGTTGTATCCACCAACCAACCTGAAAAGAGAAAACCAACTGTCCTCAATGCATACAAAGAAACATCACACCCACACTAACACCACAAACACAAGCAGTTAAGTACATCTCTACAAACTTTGTAGCACTAACAATGACAAATTCCATTATCAATGGAAACAGAAGCAGAAATTAAATTTAGATATAGAAGCATATCTGGGGACCAATTACATCAGCACCACAGATGGATAATGTGATTCACCCTCCAGTAAATCTAGCAAGTGGACTTAAGCATGGTTCAGCCAGCATTTCCTATACAAACATGGTTTGAGAGGCTGTGGGGGAACCACACTTTCATTCTCCTGTATCTTTCATCCCCGCTATTGACAACAAAGTAATGCATTCCAGCATTAGTGCCTGGGGTGGTGGTAGAGGCAGAAATAAGACTTTTAAGAGGCATTTAGATAGGCACATGAATGTGAGGAATAGCAGGATATGAGCATTTTGTAGGCAGAAGAAATTAGTTCAATATTTGATTATCAATTTAACTGGTTCAGCACAACATCGTGGGCCATAGGGCCTGTTCCTGTGCTGTATTCTAATCCTCAGAAGCGATGTCAGACATCCCACCCTGCAAAAACTCATTTCAGGGAGGTAGCACCATCAATTTGCGGGAGACTCCCGGAACTTCCGGGAGAGGTGGGATGTCTGCAATAGAGTAGCTCTTTAGCAGCTAGCCAGCTACTTTAAATAAAGTTAGCTATGCTGATGAACAAATGACACCCGTTAAACTCACCTCATCATGTCGTTTACAGTCTTAACCCACCGTGGGCAATAGAAAAGTCACTGTTGCAAACAGTGCAGCGAGCAACACTGTCATTATTTTTGACCCCTATTAGGCAGGGGCACACTTTAGCGTAGTCTGGGGTGATGTACGTTTTATATTTTGTTTTTCTGGAACACTCTGCCATGACGCTCTCTCTCGCACGCACGCTCTCTCCCTCTCCTGGTCGCTCTCGCGCTCTCTCGCTCTCAAAAAAATTGATTTGCGAGATATTGTATATAATTTGCGGGCATCAGGGAGCTGCTATTAATATGCCGGAGACTCCCAGAACTTCCGGGAGAGGTGGGATGTCTGCGATGTTTGAATAAGTTTGGCTGGAAATCACTTGGTTAATGTGTTAATTTTTGGGTTCTGGAATACATGGTTGGGTACTAAAATCACTCAAATTAATTAGAATACAGACCAACTATATCAGCTAACAGAAGAACTTTTCCTGGTGACATATTGCAAAGATATTGTGGGATGGCAGAGACTGGCTGAAACATATTTACAAATTGTAAGAAATCAGTAAAATTCACCATCATATTTAGAATTAAATCATTTTAGGAAGTCATGGAACATAATACTGACCTGCTATTGGTGGACCAATAAGATAGGGTATCCCATGGATAAAATACACTATTCCCAGAGCAGAGGAGAGAAAAGCATTTCCTGCTATATCTGATGTTACTACTGGGATGAGGGCAACATATGCCCCATCAAAGTATCCATAAAATACTGCATAGGGAACAAGGAGTGGAAAAGATCTCAGAATAGGAATGAACAGGGAGGAGAGGCCATCCATCCCAATGGTTAAAATGTACAAGTATTTGCGATATTTCTTCAAGCATCTGCGGATTTAAAGAGAGGCACAAGCCAGATTAAAATATATCTGTACATCGGTCAACAAATAAAATCATAATGATTTGTTTTTACTACACCAATTTTGCAGAGAATCATAACAATATTAAAATACTATCTAGAAATAATTAGGGTAAATCTTGGAAGATTAATTTTGACAGCAAAGTTTGCAGAACGTAATCCGTAAATACAGCAAATGTGTTACATGTACTAAGACACCAGTGAACTGAAGATAAAGCATTGAACCATTTTAAGAAGCAGCATGGGGAGGAAAAGCTGACAACAGCTCAGTAATCACAAATTTGCTCGTTTGGGCAGGAAAGTACTTTAACTGTAAAACAAAAGTGCACATTTCCTCAGTGTATAAGGCAGAATTTTATCAGCTAAGTAGATCCTCAGAACAACGGCAAAATACTGCAGATACTAGAAACCTGAAGTACAAACAAAAATACTGGAGGTATTCAGCAGGTCCAGCAGCATCTGCAGAGAAAGAAGCAGCGTTAACATTTTTAGAAAAGTTAAAAAACTAAGTTCAAAGTTAATTTATTATCAAAGTACATATAAACTACATATACTACTTGAAATTTATTTTCTTGCAGGCATTCACAGGAAAATAAAGAAATATAATAGAATTAATAAACACTATACATTAACAAAGATTGACAAATGTGCAAATGGCAAACTGCCCAAAAACAAGTAAATTAATAAATAAATAATACGGGAATAATGGTTGTGGAGTTCTTGAAAGTGAGTCCGTAGGTTGTGGAATCAGTTCAAAGTTGAGGTAAGTGAAGTTGTCCACACTGGTTCAGGAGCCAGATGTAGTGTAGTGATTGTTCCTGACCTCGTGGTGTGAGACCTAAGGGTCTGTACCTCTTGCCTGATGGTAGTAGTGGGAAGAGAGAATGGAATAGATGGTGAGAGTCCTTCATATTGGATGTTTTAAGTTGCAGAGATGCAGGCTGGGGGGTGGGGGGGGGGGTGTTGGAGAGAACAGGAGTATCTGTGATAGAGTGGAGAATAAGAAGTTCTACTTAAAACATGCTTGTTTTCCTCTGGAGAAAATGTACTACCTGGATAAGTCTGTCCTCCATCTGATCTGATCACATCAGAAAGTTGCCCACGATTTCAAGTGAAACCATCCGTGTTGTGCTGAGCTGTGTCCGCAACTCTCTGCAACTTCTAGTGTTGATTGGCAGAGAAGCTGCCATACCAAGCCGTGATGCATTCGAATAGGATGGTTTCTGCGCTGCATCGGTAAAAACTGGTGACCGTCAAAGGGTGCATGCCAAATTTCTTCAGCCTTCTGAGGAAGTACAGGTGCCGGTGAGCTTTCTTGGCTAGGGCAATGTGGCTGGACTAAGACAAGATAATGGCGATGTTGCAGGGTAATGTAATTGGTGGAAACGTACTCAATTCACAACCACTGACACTGAGTTGAGTTGGGATTCACTTTAAGAGGCTGGTCTTACTCAATGACATCTTACCTTAAGCTCGGTTATCCGTACTTTGTGTTCAGGTTTTGGAGTGCAGTAACTGAGTTGTTATGGTTTTCTTAAACATAAAACACCTCATGTCACTTCTAGGAACGGGAAGCTCTCAATCCTCCTTAATTCAACGATATTGATGTAAACAGGAGCATATGGACCACTCCGTTCCTGAAGTCAGTAACCAGCTCATTTGTTTTGCTACCTTTGACAGAAAGGTTATTGTAATGGCACCATGTTAGTAGGCTCATCCTCTCCTTCCTGACCTCTGACTCATCATTATTTGAGATATGGCCCACTATGGTGGTATTATCTACAAACATATAGTTGGAGTTACAGTAGAAGCTGGCCATGCAGTTATGCACCAGCATTGATAATAATTGTGGTGAAAGGTATTGTGAGATTTCACAAATCCACCTACACTTGTACTGCAACACACACATAATGCTGGTCAGCAGGCCAGGCAGCATCTATGGAAAGAAAGTGCAGTCGATGTCTCAGGCCGAAACCCTTCGGCAGGACTGAAGAAAAAAAGATGAGGAATAGATTTAAAAGGTGGAGGTGGGAAGGGAGAAACACAAGGTGATGGGTGAAACTGGGAGGGAGAGGGATGAAGTAAAGAGCTGGGAAGTTGATTGGTGAAAGAAATACAGGGTTGGAGAAGGGGGAGTCTGATAGGAGAAAACAGGAGGCCGTGGAAGAAAGAAAAGGAGGGAGAACACCAGCAGGAGACAAGGTGTGTGTGTGTGTGTGTGTGTGTGTGTGCGCGTGCGCGCCCTTAACTCCTGGTGGAGTCGTCGGGACGCTGTCATGACAAGCTTTTTTGGTATGCTCATCGTACGGCGTGTCTCTGGCAGCTGAAACCTGGCGGAGCCCATACCTCTCCAAGTTTTTTTTTAATGAGGTTGAGTTGTTAGCTCGACGCTCAACCCACACACGGATGGAGAGCGTGCAAGGGAGCCGGCTGGATTCGAACTCGGGACCTCTCACCCCAAAGTCCAGCGCTGATGCCACTATGCCACCAGCCGGTTCAGGAGATAAGGTGAGAGAGGGAAAAGGGGATGGGGTGGGGGGGGGCATTACCGGAAATTCGGGAAATCGATGTTCATGCTATCAGGTTGGAGGCTACCCAGACGGAATATAAGGTATTGTTCCTCAAACCTGAGTGTGGCCTCATCGTGACAGTAAAGGAGGCCATACGTAAACATACCAGAATGGGAATGGGAGGTGGAATTAAAATGGGTTGCCACTGGGACATCCCGCTTCTTCTGGAACACTGTATCTCTGCTTGCCGTCAGATACACATATTTGTACCAACCCCATTTTCCAGCACTTGGCCTGCAGCCATCTACGCTGTGATGTTTCAGGTATTGATGTACAATCTTTGCTGCCTGTCCTCGTTGCTGCCACCCTCGTCGTGGAGTACACCCGGTGCTCAGCCATCCAGGTTACGCTTCACAGCTGGCCGCGGCATCCTTTACCAAAAATGAGCAGCCTCTGGAGCAGCACCGCATACGGGTTATCAGCAAGGCAGCAAAGGGCCGTACAAAGTGATCAGACAACTCAGGAGAGGAGGGGCTAACTAGGTTGTGCACCCCGTTCATGACTTCTATTAACTCATTTAACCAGTGCCAATGGCTCTACCACATGAGAATAATATGCAAAATGCAGAAGGCAAACACATCAAAGAAAATATCAAGCACATCTAGAATCAAAGAAGTGACCAGAAGACCAACAACCTGTAAGTAGAATCATACACCAAGGAGTCAGGCCACTCTGCCCATCGTGTGTGTGCGAGCCATCAGGTACATATCCCATTTTCCATCACTGGACCTGCAGCCTTCCATACAGTGATGTTTCAGGAACTTAACTAAGTGCTTCTCAAATGCTTCAAGCGTATGTTTCTCCACCATCTCTTTGGACAGTGTATTCTAGATTTCAGTCATCCCCTGGACCCAGAAGGATTCCTTTAATGAGTACTATGCAGTCTTTTTTGCTACTGTTTTAGCATCTGGGGTTCAAAGTGCATTGGCTGATAGACCACTAGGCCACTAGAATAAGGGCTCACCTTGAAATCAGCATCATTGGTAGTATGTATCTGCCAGACTCTGGGGAATGATTACGCTAATATTTTACCTGTCATATTAGCCCACAAATGAAAGACCACATTCCAAGTGCCTTATTCAAATTCTAAAGACACTGTGATGCTAGAATATTGAGTACTATCAGTTAAGTTACCCTTCCTAATTCCTGAGACCACATTCAGCTTTAACTGTTCTGAACTGTTTCACCGGATAAATTTCTAGTGTGTGAAAAAATCACACTATTTAATCAAAAATACAGATAAGCAGCAGTAATAGTTCACTAGAAAACAGTTTAACATATCTAACATCAGAATAATTCAAAAATTCTGCCATAAAATCCTTAAAAACATGTTCTCATCTAAAGAAATTAAAATATTGGAAGTGGGGTGTTATGTGGTCATGTAGTGTCCAGAGGGAGCTCTAAGCTTTTCTATCAGCTCAGGAGCAATGCGGTTCAGCTTTGCTCAGTAGCAACTGCATACTATGTACATTTCCGATAAAAAAAACTAACAAAAGCATCAGTTCTGACTAACAACATCATCAAATATTACACCTGCTAACTTCTGCAGTTTTCTATTACTAACTTTCCCAATTTTACCCATCGTTGCTCACTGTTGAGCACGACAATGGTGATGAACATTGACAGAGTGATTCATTTTTATAAAAAACCATTACCCTTCTCTCAACAGAATTAAAAGAAAACTGCAATACATTCAGTAAATCTCAGAAGAAGAGAGAAATATTTGCTTTCGACCTGAGCTAGACATTTTGCTGTTTTTGGCCTATATCCCTCTAAACTCATTCCTAACCATGTAATGGTCTTTTTGCCTTTTAACTAATGTAATTGTACCTGCCTCTACAGCTTCCTCTGCCAGTCAGTGTTATATATTCACCGTCCACTGTTACCCTTTAAATTTCTGCCCTCTCACCTAAAACCCATCCCCTCTAGTTTTAGATTTCCCTACCCTGGGGAAAAGGCTGTGACCTTTCACTTTATCTATGCCCCTCATGACTTTATATACAGCACCTCTTTAAGATCAGGCCTCAGCTTCATGCTCTCCAGGGGGAAAAAAAATCCTACCCTATCTAGCAACTCCTTCTAACCTACACCCTCCAGTCCCAGTAACACTCTTGTGAATCCTTTCTGCACACCTTTCTGCTTATGGACATCCTTCTAATAACTGTGAGACAAGAACTGCACATAATACTCCAAGTATGGTCACACCAATGACTTGTACAGTTGTAGCATGACATCCCTTCTCCTGTTCTTGAAGCCCTAACCATGTCAAATGCCTTCTTTACCACTCTGTCTACCTGTGTGTCTTTTTGAGAAGACTAAAATACAAAAGCAAGGATGTAAATGCTGAGGCTTTATAAGGCATTGGTCAGACAGCGCTTGGGAGCATTGTGAACAGTTCTGGGCCTCTATCAATAATAAGATGTGCTGGCATTGGAGAGGGTCCAGAAGGTTCATGAAAATGATTCTGGGAAAGAAAGCATTAACATACGAGGAGTGTTTGATGGTTCTAGGCCTGAACTCGCTGCGTTTAGAAGAATGAGGGGGCATCTCATTGAAACCTATCAAATATTGAAAGGCCTAAATGGAGTGGATGTGGAGAGGGTGTTTTCTATAGTGGGGGAGTCTAGGACCAGAGGGTACAGCTCAGAATAGATGGACGTCCATTTAGAACAGAGATGAGGAAAAAAATATTTAGAAAGAAGGTGGTGAACCTGTTTACTTCATTACCAAAGATGGCTGTACAGGACAGGGCATTGAATATATTTAGGCAGAGGTTATAGATTCTTCATCAATCAAGGCATCAAATGTTTATGGGGAGAAGGCAGGAGAATGGGGTTGAGAGGGAAAATAAATCAGCCATGGATAGAAAAGTGGAGCGGACTCGATGGACCAAATGGCCTAATTTTGCTTCTAAGTCTTATGATCTTATGGTCTCTATTTACAGGGAACTATATACCTCTACTGATAGGTCTCTCTGTTCTCTAATACTCTCCAGGGTCCTCTCGTTTGGAAACAAAAATAACCCTAGATGCCGATTACAAATTCATTTATCCAACATCCTGAATGAGGATGTGACTGATGGAGAGGGATACAATGCTGTACATTTCCAATTTAAGGGTCATTAGTCCAATTATCTGTTACAAAAACAAACAAATCAGTTGCGTGATTTATTAATCTTTCCATTTATCAGATGGACTAAACTCAAGAAAACAAGCAATTTCTGCAACCATCCTCCTTCTTCTCCCAGCCCTTACGTTTCCCATTAAATTCTGGCATTCAAGTGCTTTGAAGAATCCAACTGTTCTACTCCAGAAATCCAAGCATAGTGCTTGGCATATTCAAGTGCACAATATAGCCATCTCCACTCTGCCACTAAAATAACATTTGCTTTTTGGCTGTGCATGGGTGCTGCCAACTTCTGGTCATAACAACCATGTCAGTCTTTATATTGTCTAATGATTTGTTAAGAAAATAATCTTTGAAGTCAATTAAAACACATTTCTTAAGATATTCACTTCCTGCTAAAAGACTATAGAAGCCACCAAGAAAGAAAATAGTATACTGAAGCAAGGATATAGTCAGTAAAGCAAAAATGCCTGCACAGCAGAAAGCAGAACAAAAGAATGGGAGAATATTTTTTTAAGTGAGATGAAATAAAGGAACATAAAACAATGGTAAAAAGGTGAATTATTAAGAACACCCAACAGTGGCACAACTTGTATTTATTTATTACCCTTATCACGGCAACATGTGCCAAGTAGTTGCATAGAGCTTCAGCAAAATAATCATTGATGCTGACTGACAGAGAAGTCCTCTGGCAGATAATCAGAGGTTTGGTCAAAAAGGTAGGTGTTAAGGAATTGCTTACAAAAATAAAGAGACGGAGATTCCTTGAGAAGAAACTCCAGTGCTCAGGGACTTGACAGCTGAGGACATGCCATCAATAAGACAACAATTAAAAACAGGTCATAATTAGAGAACTGCTGTAGGGTCGGTGGTGATTATAGACATAAAGGCAAAAAAAATAAGACATGGATGGACCTATAAACAAAGAATCTTTTAGGGGTAATTCAGGCATGATAAGGGTTTCTGCCACCAATGAGATGATGTAAGGGCAAAGTCTCATTGTATTTAAACTTAAGTATCCTCCTTCACTTATTAGGTTAGTAGATTAGCACAGATTGTAGATGTACACTGAAGATATGAAAACAAACCTGTTTCAAGGAATCGAATAACCTTACTGGCAAAGTAAATGTGAAATACATTCAATGGCAGATATCAGCACGGTTTGGTAATCCTCTTGTCACTGAATCTGGTTCATCCTAAATCTATTACTGCTATCGATACAAAACTCTGGTAGTGTTGGTGCCATCATAATATCTTCATAATTTGAACAGAAAATGTTGTTGCAAGACACACAAAATGCTGGAGGAACTCAGCAGCCCAGGCAGCATCTATGGGAAAAAAGTAGAGTCGACGTTTCAGGCTGAAACCCTTCGGCAGGATGCTGAGCTCCTCCAGCATTTTGTGTGTGCGTTGCTTGGATTTCCAGCATCCGCAGATTCTCTCTCGTCTGTGAGAAAATTCCGTTGAATGGATTTGGGGAAGAGAATGCCAACTCCTTGTACCGCTTTCAATGATCTTAGAGCAGGGGTTCCCAACATGAGGTCCACAGACCTCTTGGTTAATGGTGCAGGTCCAAGGCATGAAAAGACTTGGGAACCCCTGTCTTAGTGCTCCAAGTAATTTGACAGACGACAAGTTTAATCATTTTCACACAGAATACAAAGTGAACACTTTTGCTTTTTTAAACCTTACCTTCTATCTGTTAGCCAGCCGAATGAGATGTTTCCAACAATGTCCACAATGCCAAGGATTGACATTAGGAAGGCTGCTTGCTGCTGGCTGATCCCAGCACTCACGGCATATGGTACAAGATGTACAAAAGGAGTACTACAGCCATAGGCTAAGAACAGCAGTGATACAGCAAACACAAGGAAGTCTGGCGTCAGGAGGAAGGCATATTCTTTATACGACGGGCAGCAGTTGCAGAGCTTCTTTTTTACGCAATCTTTCCTGGTGGAGTTTGAGTCCACAGAATGGCAGGGCAGCGCAGGATCCTCATGTTGTGACTTGTGGGTGCATTCCTCAGAAGAATTTCTGCTTGCAACGCTGCTAGGGTTCAAAATGGACAGATCCTCGGCAAGCGAAAGAGGTCGCAGCAGAGCACCGCAGACGCAAATGTTAGCTACGAGGCCTCCGAGGATGAGCAACGCACCGCGCCAAGAGTATTCTTCAATTAGCAGCTGCACCACGGGAGCTAAAACAAGGGTCCCAATTCCACTTCCTGACATGGCCAAACCATATGCCATGGCTTTCTTGTTATTGAAGTATTTTCCCACAGTTGCTATGGAAGGAGAATAAGCTAAAGCGTATCCACAACCTGCAACAGAGAATATATTTTTAAAAATCATAATATACATAAAAAAGATATTGGTTCTGTCATACATCAGCAGTCACACACTTCCTGCCCTTCCTGTTCTGATAATCTGTAGAATTTGGGGGAAAAAAATTCTATTTCAAGAAAATACTAAACTTTCTAACTCAAAAAGAAAAATTTCCACATCATTGCTCCCACTCACTATGCCATGCCAGGAGTTCTTGTCTTCCTGTCCTTCTTGTAGCAATGTGACAGGAGTACCAAACACAGATGAATAGTTGCATGAAACTGGTTAGAGAAACAAAATAAAGAATTTGCCAATAGGGAAACATTAATATGAGACAGATCTATAAATCTAACTCTTCTAGCAATTCTCTGTTCCAGATATCCAAGAAATACGGACAGCAAAGTCATCACGGAAAATCATTCTGACTATACTGTATAAATTATTGAAGGACTTAACAGGCTAAGAGTTTCTCCTGAATTAACATGACCTATAACGATAGTCTGCCGACTGAATTCAAACAAACCTGTTTTAAATTCTAATGGAAAAGTAAAACTACAGCTGCTGGAAACCTGAACTGCTGGAAGTAAACAAATGTCCATTTGCAGAAAGAAAAACATAGCTATCATTTTCCGGAGTCATCATTTCTGAAGAACAAGACCGAATTGGTTTCAGAACCTGCAGATTCACTTTCAATTACTTTAATACTTGTGTTATTATTATTATCTTTTAATTTACACAATTTGTCTTTTTTTGCACAATGGTTGTTTGACAGTCTTTGCTTAGATATAGTTTTCCATAACTTCTATCGTATTTCTTCATTTTCCTGTAATTGCCTGCAAGATAACGAATCTCACGGCCATATGTAGTTACCTACGTGTACTTTGATAATAAATTTACTTCGACTCTGATCTCCAATCTGATGCACAATAGGAGGTCAGCTCCTATTTGGGTATCCAATTTTTTTAAGGACTAGTTTAATCGGGTATTTGATTCCTAATGTAATTAAGTCACCAGAACATTGTGGGCTGAAAGGTCTGTTTCTGTTCCATGTTCTACATTCTACGTAGAACTGGGACTGGCTCCGTTGCAGACGTAGGGTTCAGTCGTGCACAGTGTCACAAAGTTTGCAATCTGCAACCTGACAGCTTTCTAACAACTTTTACCTGAAGCTGAACAGTCACAGCGGTTTTCATTTGTTTGAATTGACTGGAAGTGAAAAGAAAGCGCAAGGCTCTTCAGATCAGAATCAGGTTTAATATCACGGGCATACGTCATGAAATTTGTTGGTTTTGCTCCATCAGAACATTGCAATACATAACAGTAAAAACGATAAATTACATGAAGAAATACACACAATAAAAAATAGTGCAAAATGAGTTAAAAAAGGAATAAAAAGTAAGGTAGTGTTGATGAATTCATTGTCCATTTAGAAATCTGCTGGCAGAGGGGAAGAAGCTGTACCTGAAATGTTGAGTGTGTGTCTTCAGGATCCTGTGCTCCTCGCTGATGGGAGCAATAAGAGTGCTGGGTGCTGAGGGATGCCATCTTTCTGATGAATCACCTTTTGAAAGTGTCCTCGATGCTGGGGAGGCTAGTACCAATGATGGAGCTGGCCGAGTTTACAACTTTCTGCAGCTTTTTCTGATACAATGCAGTGGCCCCTCCATACCAGATGGTGGTGCAACCAGTTAGAATGCTCTCCATGGTACATCTGCAGAACTTTGCGAGAGACTTTGGGTGGCGTACCAAATCTCCTCAAACTCAAAATGAAATATGGCCGCTGTCTTTGTAATTGCGTCAATATGTTGGACGCAGGACAGATCTTCAGGTGTTGTCACACAGGAACTTGAAACTGCTCACCCTTTCCACTGCTGATCCCTCGATGAGGACTAGTGTGTGTTCCCTCAACTTCCCCTTCCTTAAAGTCCACAATCAGATCCCTGGTCTTACTGACGTTGAGTGCAAGGTTGTTGTTGCGACAGCACTCAGCCAGCTCTCACTCCTGTACACTCCCTCATCACCATCTGAAACTCTGCCAACAATAGTCGTCTCATTGGCATATTTATGGATGGTGTTTGAGCTGCGCCTAGTCACACAGTCGTGTGTGCAGAGAGAGTAGAACAGTGGGCTAAGCATGCATCCTTGAGGTGTGCCAGTGTTGACTGTGAACGAGGAGATGATATTTCCAATCCACACTGGGGTCTCCTGGCGAGGAAGTCAAGGATCCAATTGCAGAGGGAAGTACAGAGGCTCGGAGTTTGTTGATGAGAACTGAGGGTATGATAGTGGTAAATGCTCAGGTGTAGTGAATAAACAGCAGCCTGTAATCAATAAACAGCAGCAATAGCTATTGCTATTGTCCAGGTGATCTAAGGCCAAGTGGAGCTAGTGAGGTTGCAACCAATGTAGACCTTTTGTGGTGAGAGGCAAATTGCAGCGGTCCAGGTCCTTGCTTAGATGAATTACCAATTTATGCTCTTCAAAAAACAATAAATAACCAAACATCACTCTGTTGTAAGTGTGTACATTAAAGTGTGTCAAGACCTATATCTGCCAGCATTACTGGTCTTTCAATGAAGATATTTTACAGGAGCCCTCTCTCTAAGAAACTGTCATGTTTCAAGTAGTTGCCTACTAACTGGAACTTACAGCCTACAGGTGTGCTAAATTATTATTGAGTCTTGCACCATAGATGTTTGTGAAATTTGCGAGAGATGTTTGAAAAGGCATTGACAGACAGCGACATAGGCTAAGATGGAACCTGCCCAATTCCCAAAGGAACCAGGCTCAACTGAAGGCAGCTGCCAACAACTTGATATGTGGCAGTTGAGAAAGCCATTAGTCTTCAACTGCAAGGCATGCAGACAACCTCCCCACACACTGTAGCAGAGGAAAGAAAGGTTATAGGGGAGAGAAAGGGAGCTCCCAGTATAACACACCAGAGACTAATCTACAGGAGACAGCTCTTGCACGCAATGGGGACCTGATGGGAGATGGCTGCTTCGGAGTGAGAACCCCCACTCATTCAAGCAATGAGGGGATTAGTTAAGTCAGGGTGACATGCACACCACTGAAGACAGCTGCAGTGAGCCATCTCAGCAACTGGATCATGTATCCATCCACTAATGCATTGCCTGGAGTCTCTCAGTTCCTACTGATGAACCTATTGATGCAGATAAGGGCACTGGAAACTGCATTTAGCAGGCCCCTAATGAAAATCATCTACTTCTTTTGCAGGCCACACCTACCTCTGCTACGCTATGATATGAAGTGAGTGGTGTGAAGCTGCGACCTCCCTAGTAGTCTTCGTCATCCTTCTGCTGGCTCATCAGGCTCCTCCACAGTCTCATCCTCTCATGGATGGCTTGGCAGCTATTACAGTGCCAGTGATCCTGGTTCAATCCCCATCACTGCCTGTAAGGAATTTGTATGATCTCTCCATGGGTGGAAATTACAATATTTCCTCATTTTGAAGGATTTAGAGTCATATCAGAGCCAAATATGTGGAATCACCATCTAAATCAAGATGATGCAGATGTTTTCTCTCACAGTTCTGAGTCTTTGGAACTACCTTCCTCAAAGGGTAGTGAAAGAAATTATGTTAAGCAAGAGGTACAAGTTTGCCTGGGGTAGAAACGACTGTGGAGTTGAGGTTGCTGCCAGTTTAGCCATGACTTTATTGATTGGTGGAACAGCAGAGTAATAGCTGTTTCTGAACCTGGTGGTGTGGGACCAAAGTCTCCTATACCTCCTGCCTGATGGTAGTCGTGAAGGTGCATGGTCTGGATGGCAGCGTCCTTGAAAGATGCTGCTTTCTTGTGGCAGCGCTCCTCGTAAATGTGCTCATTGGTAGGGAGGGATTCCTTTGATGGACGAGGTTGTACCATCATTTTCTGTAGACTTTTCCATTTCTGAGCATTGGTGTTTCCATACCAGGCCATAATGCAACCAATCAGGATACTTTCCTAAGTGGTTGCATACAATTGCTACATGTTTTTCCAATGTTCAACACGTTCTCTTGCAATTTGTCAATACATTTCAAGTTTCTTTCCACAGAGAGAGAAAAGCATATGTTTCACCAAATTGACAGTTGGAGCTAAATACTTGTTAAAGGATACAGTGAAGATTAGAGAACCTACCATATCACCTGTTCTGAAGGAGCACAAAGGATTCTGCTGTCACTGAACACAACGGCTGTGCCCAAAACATCCTCTGAAGTGCTTCATGCACGCATTGTTTAAGGAGGAAATACAAGAGACATTGACACATTGTAAGAAAATGTATTGAACAGATGGTACAGCAAACACAGAGAAAGACATGATCTGATTGTATCGAGTGCATATATTAGAATAAAGTATGTTTTTGGGGAATGAATGGATAAGGAGAGATTGCCATCAGCCATTGGTTGGATATTTCTTTCAAGAGATATTAACAGGCAGAGAAGGCATGCAATTGGATCTACAGCTTGTGCATTGTACATGGACTGTTCATCTCTGTGTGAAGTTTCCTTTAGCCACAGTACCATTGAAATAAATGATATTTAAGAAGTGCTGTCACCCAAGCTCCCAAAAGCCATACAAGGCTGCTTTTCAATTGGCAAGAATGAATTTTGCAATTGATTAGCTTTTTAAATAAAGTCCAAGGGAAGTATAGAATGATATTTTACGAGCCAAAACACAGCACAGATGATTTCTATGCCAAATTTCACCAATAAGTAACAGAAAAGTGAGCCACATATACTGCAGATGCAAAGACAGGATTGACTGAGACCTTTCCCTGTGTAATGATTCAGCAGACACTGGAAGCATCAAATATGGCAACAGTCCAATTCCTTTTCAATGAACCAGCTCTGCTACTTCCCCCGCAAGATCAAAAGTGGCCCTGCCTTTCCCTGCTGCCCAGAAAAAAGTCAGAATAGAAGTTTCACTCATTGTCTCCCCACAGCAAGAAATTTTGATATTTAACTGAGCTACAGTGAAGTTTATTTAAGAGTGAACCAGAAGTTGGAACCTAATATTCACATCTGTATAAAAGTGACAGTTCCTTGTTCAAAGTTCAGATGGTGCAGTGACAGGGGTCATACTGGTCTCCTTGTGCAGAAGTAAATAAAGTGAGGTTGAACAACAAGCGTGAGTTTTCAGAGTCCAGTTAATTGGTGAGAGCAACTACAAAGTCACCACAGAGTTATCAGCTTAGAAACTGGCAGTATTCTTTCTGGTCCTATCTTGATACTAAGGAAACAGTTTTCCCAGTAAAAAAATATTCAAGCAAAAGTAGTTTTCCCCAAATGGTGATGCCAACACAAAATAGGCAGAACTACATCTGCAAATCTTCTGTTGTTTGCTTTCTCATTCAATTATATATTAATTAAACAATACGGGACTAGCAAGTTTTCTTCATTTGACAGCTCTGTACAACCATATTTAAATGAAAGTGCAACAAAACAAAGTGACTCTGAATTTTATAACAGTAGCTGAGCAAAATATCATTCATATAATTAAGTTCATGGGTGACACAGTGGTGCAACAGTCAGTGTTGCTGCTGCCCAGTCTCAGTGACAATGGTTCCACGACAGCCTCTGTGTGCAGCTCACACATTCTCTCTGGGAGCTTGTGGTCTTCCTCTGAGTAGCCTAGGTTTCTCCCACATCCCTCAGAGGGGTAGGTTAATTGTTGACTGTAAATTGTTCCCAATGTGGACTGAGTTTTGATGAAAGATCTTTGATCTAAAACATAAATTCTGTTTTCTTTCCGTAGATGGTGCTTTCCTACTGAACATTTCCAGCAGTTCTTACTTTTCTTTCAGATTTTCAGCATCTGCACGTTTTAATTTCCAATTTACAGTGTGGTATATGTTTCTTACCAGTCAGGACTCCCAGTGAGAGATACAGATACGCCAGGCAAGTTGCGAATGAACTGAGAATGAGGCCAAGAGTAGCCAATATTCCTCCAAGAATTACCGCCACACGAGTAGAATAACGGTTACTAATTATACTCCCAATGGGAGCTAAACAGAATAGAAGACAGAGGTAATGAAAGTCATGCATTGTTGCTGCATTTGCAGGCTACATACAATAAAATCTAATAAAACAGATCACAATTCTCCATGCATTTTAGAACCAGTGCATTAAATAATACGGTCGATGCCATCATACTTTAGGACTTTTTTTAAACTGTTGGTACTATATTTATGGCTCTATTCCAACTAATTCCACTCATTTCCTTACAATATTCTGTATCTTGGAGAGTTACTCATGTATACAAAGCCTGTGAGATGCTGTTCTCCCATTGCTAAAGATATACTTAATACACATAACACATTTGATCACACGATACCATGGAGTCATGAGCACACACCAGAGCAAACAGTTGGTGGCCATTGCTATGCAACACATAGCTTAGTCCCTTGTGAATCTGATTCAATTACCGCATAGCATGACTCTAACACTGAGAAAGGATCTGAAGAACAAGACAAGCCATGCATATGCACTAGATATTGGAATCATTAATTATTTGCACATTTGCTGGGGAGCCATTAAGAGCACAGCCTCTGTGAACTTTAGGCTGCAACGTCAGTGGCGATTGCAGATCATTTTGGTGGTGAGGCTTTCTTTTCTTCCAAAAGTCAACAGAGGCTTCAATCGCTAACACACAAGAGCTCCAGCCCTCCAAGAGCAGAAAATCAGGAGCAACAGTGAATCATCCTTACAGAAGGGGGTCAGAGGGCTTGTCTCCTCAGATTTGTTTCCAAGAAGAAATACAATGCACTCAGTGTGGAGTTTGCACATTCTCACTGTGACTGTTTGGGTTTCTGTGGGTGTTCTGGCTTCCTCCCATGCTCCATAGGTGTACTAATTGGCAGATAATTAGCTGTGGTGAACTGCCCTGCAGTGTGCAGGAGAACCAGGGCAGAGCTGATGTTCTTACTTTAATATGGGCAAGTGGACCTCAATGATTGCATGACACAACCTTTCTCAGCATCCCTGTACAACAATCAATCTTTCTCAGAGTACAATACTACAAAGTTGCTTACGAGATTGGAACACACGTTTCCAGAAATTTGAATAGAAATCTCCAGTTGCAATGCCACTAGTGCTTGAGAACTGTGTGGACATGATGATGTCATTAATAGTGCAAAGCTAACCAGGGGTTTGGTCCATGAATTGGTGAGCTTGCTGCCACATGTGGACTATCACTGAAATAAGCATGGTAGCCCAATGATTTCTAGTAGCAACGTGGGGCACAGTGAACACTTTACTTTTAACAAGTGTAGTTATGGCATGAAAATTATAGACTCACTTTCAAGTACTCTTCACTCATGTGCTTGGCTTTATTTATTTATTATAAATAATAACAGTAAAATCATGAAAGAACCCACACACTCGGCGCATCGACTGTTTACCCCACTCCCATTAGGAAGCTATGAGTAGCCTTCACACCAGGACCACCAGATTCAAAAACAGCTATTCTCTCCAACCAGTGAGTCTGATCAACACCTTCACCACTACTTTATTATTTCCTGTCAGCCGTCTTATGTACAGACTAGCGTCACTTTATGAACAATCAATGTATATAAGCTATGTTATGTATTTATATTTATTGTGTGTGCACATTTTTAGTATTGTGTTCTTTATCTTGTGTTTTTGTTGTATTGCATCTGATCCAGAGTAACAATTATTTTGTTCTCATTACAGTTGTGTACAGGAAATGATAAACTTATTTGTTTTTTTTTATTTTTGCATAGTGTCTTCCTTTACACATTGGATTGTTACACTCTGTGTGCAGTTTTTCACTGATTCTATTCTACTACTTTGTTCCACGATAAATGCCTGCAAGAAAATGAATCTTAAGAGTAGCAGATGGAACATATACCTACTTTGGTAATAAATTTACTTTGAACTTTGAAATTAATTCATTTGCTCTGCAGGCCTCCTGAAACTACTTATGGTTTTATTTGGGGAAAACATCACAATAGGCATCAGCAGCTTTTAAGTGCTCAAGCCATTGCAGGAGCTACACACTTATAAATTGTATGCCACTGACACTGGATCAAGTCAGAATAAGCTGGCAGAGGACCCACACCCAATGCTATTCACCATCTCCACTTCATCTTTTAATTACTGCTGTTCAGAGTTCCCACTCCTTTTAATCATTACATCAGAGTGGTATGTGCATACTTGAAAAACAAGTGAAAGGAATCATACAACAATTGAACAGTAGATAGAAAGTACAATTATTGATGAGCATGGATTCAGTGATGCAGTAACCAAGCCATATTTTTTAACTTCAGCAATTTTTGTTAAAGCTGAAGGTTGCAAGAGGTCATTTTCAGAATCTTGCAATCCTCAGCAGGATTTTAGTCCAATTTTCATTACTATAGACAAAAAACAAGGCATAAATTCATTCTCTGTTATACATTAAACAACAATGTAATAGGCTATGCCAAGCTCTATTCAGAGTATTGGCAATACTGTTACTGAGTGGTGCTGGTGAAGAATAATTAACTAAAATCATCGAGCCTGTCTTTAGGTCAAGGATACAAAGTAAAAGCACTTGGCTATAAACCTCTGACACCAATTCACATGGTACTGAGATCAATAAAATGAAAAATGAGGTTTAAATCCCACATCGGATGTCCAACCATTATTTGAGTTTGAGCTATTTCCGATCAGTGAATGGAGGACAAGATGACGAAGCGCCTTTACGCAGGTCCACGATGGAAGACTAAAAAAGCAGTACTTTGTGGCATTTTTCGGAGTTTGAACTGCGCCCAATCAGTGAACAGGATTCATTAGCAAGGCAGGGGCAAGCGGAGCTGTCACTGTGTGAGTGGGCCGGTGGTAGAGTGGGGAGGTTCTGGCTTTTGCTCCTCAGGCTTGTGCCAGACAAGTACCTGGTAAGTTTCTTCTTCATTCCTCATTCCTCATCTATTAGGGCACAGTTAGTGCAGTGAAAATGGCTTTGTGCGAAATGTGGGAATTCTGGGAGACCTCCAGCCTCCTGGATTACCACATATGCACTGAGCTGCAGCTCCTTAGAGACCGTGTTAAGGAGATGCAGCTCAATGACCTTCTGCTCATGTGAGAGAATGAGGAGATGGTAGATAGGAGCTACAGGGGAAGTAGTCACCCCTAGGTTGCAGGAAGCAGGTAACTGGATGACTGCCAGGACAAAAGTGCATAAGGGCAGCTTGTAGAGAGTACCCCTGTGGCTGTTCTCCTCGATAATAAGTATACTGTTTTCAATACTACTGAGGAGGATGACTTACGCTATTGAGGGAGCCACTGCAACTGTGTCTCTGGCGCTGTGACCAGAAGAGAGGTGAAAAGGACTGCAGTAGCGATAGGAGATTCCATACCTAGAGGAAAAGGGATGAGATTCTGTGGGCGTGATTGGGACACCCGGATGGTATGCTGCCTCCCCAGTGCCAGGGACATGGATGTCTCCGATCACAGCATTCTCAAAGGGGGAGTGTGAGCAGCCAGAAGTCCTGGTACATATTGGCAACAGTGACAGAGGCAGGAAAGGCAAGGAGGCCCTGAAGAGAGATTTCAGGGAGCTAGGTAGAAAGCTGAAAAGGAAAGTAATCTCCGGATTTCTGCCAGTGCCACGTGCCAGGTGGGGTAAGAATAGGAGCATTTGGAGGATGAATGCGTGGCTGAGGAACTGGAGCAGGGGCAGAGGTTGAAGATTTATGGATCATTGGGATCTCCTGTGGGGAAGGGAACAACCTGCACAAAAGGGACAGGTTACACCTGAACCCAAGGGGGGACCAATATCCTTGCGAGCTGATTTGATAGAGCTGTTCAGAAGGTCTAAACTAATTTGGCAGGGGTATGGGAACTGGGGTAATAAGGCTGAGAATGGAGCAGTTGGCTTACAAACGGAGGCAGTGTGTCGTGAGACTGCTGGCAAGGACAGGCTGATAATAGGACAAAATTGCAGTCAATAGGATGAGTTGCAATGTAAAAGGGGGACAGAATCAAAAAAGATAATAAATTCAGGACTCAACATGTAATATTCGAATGCACACAGTATATAGAATAAAGTAGCACAGTAACGGATTGGCATGTATGATTTTTTTGGGCATCACTGAAGCATGACTGAAAGAAGATAATAACTGGGAGCTGAACGTCCAAGGACGCACATTGTGTTGAAAGGACAGACAGGTAGGGAGAGGGGGTGGGGTGTCTCTGATGGCAAAAGATCTAATCCAACCCTTAGAAAGAGGTGACATAGGATTATAAACTGTAGAATTGTTGTGGGTAGAACTAAGAAACTACAAGGGTAAAAACATCCTGATGGGAATTATAAACCGAACAGTAGCAAAGATGTGGCTATAAATTCCAATGGAAGATCAAAAATGTATGTCAAAGAGGAATGTTACGATAGTCATGGGGCATTTTAATATGCAGGTAGATTGGGAAAATCAGGTTGGTGCTGGATCCAAAGAGGGGGGATTTGTAGAATGCTTACAAGACGGCTTTTTGGAGCAGCTTGTAGTTGAGCCCACTGGGGAACAGTTATTCAGGATTGGGTGTCGTGCAATGAACTGGAATTGACCAGACAGTTCAAAGTAAAGGAAACCCTTAAAGGCCAGGGATCATAACGTGATAGAATTCACCCTGCAATCTGACAGGTGAAGCTAAAGCTAGATGTATCAGTTTTACAGTGGAGTAAACGGAACTACAGAGGTACAAGAGAGGAGCTAGCCAGTTGATTGGAAGGGGACACAAGCAGGGATGACAGCAGAGCAGCAATGGCTGGAGTTTCAGGGACAAATCTGGAAGGCACAGGATACATAGATCCCAAAGAAGTAGTATTCTAAAGACAGGATGACGCAACCCTGACTGACAAGGGAGCCCTTGTAAGGTGGAAGGTCCCGATGGAGCACCTGGTAAGGCTCTGAAAACCTGTGCCAACCAACTGGCAGGAGTATTCAAGGACATTTTCAACCTCACACTGCTACAGATGGAAGTTCCCACTTGCTTCAAAAAGGCAAAAATTATACCAGTGCCGAAGATCGCCCAGCAGCACTCACATCGACAGTGATGAAATGCTTTGAGAGGTTGGTCATGACTAGATTGAACTCCTGCCTCAGTAAGGACCTGGAACCATTGCAATTTGTGTATTGGCACAATAGGTCAACGGTAGACGCAATCTCAATGGCTCTTCACACAGCTTTAGACCACCTGGACAACACAAACACCCATGTCAGGATGCTGTTCATTGACTATAGCTCAGCATTTAATACCATCATTCCCACAATCCTGATTGAGAAGCTACAGAACTTGGACCTCTGTACCTCCCTCTGCAAATGGATTGTCGACTTCCTAAACAGAAGACCACAACCTATGTGGATTGGTGATAACATTTCCCCCTCGCTAACGATCAACACTGGTGCATTTCAGAGATGTGTGCTTAGCCCACTGCTCTACTCTCTCTATACCCACGAGTATGTGGTTAGGCATGGCTCAAATACCATCTATAAATTTGCTGATGATACAACTATTGTTGGTAGAATCTCAGATAGTGATGAGAGGGCGTACAGGAGCGAGATATGCCAACTTGTGGAGTGGTGCCACAGCAACAACCTGGCACTCAACGTCAGTGAGACGAAAGAGCTGATTGTAGACTTCAGGAAGGGCAAGACAAAGAAGCACATACCAAACCTTATAGAGGGATCAGAAGTGGAGAGGGTGAACAGTTTCAAGTTCCTGGGTGTCAAGGTCTCTGAGGATTTAACCTGGTTCCAACATATCGATGGAGTTATAAGGAAGGCAAGACAGCGACTATACTTCATTAAGAGTTTGAAGAGATTTGGTATGTCAACAAATACATTCAAAAACTTCTATAGATGTACTGTGGAGAGCATTCTGACAGGCTGCATCACTGTCTGGTATGGAGGGGACCAAACAGGACCAAAAGAAGCTGCAGAGAGTTGTAAATTTAGTCGGCTCCATCTTGTACCCGGAATATCTTCAGGGAGTGGTGTCTCGGAAAGGCAGAGTCCATTATTAAGGACCTCCAGCACCCAGGGCATGCACTTTTCTCACTGTTACCATCAGGTAGGAGGTACAGAAGCCTGAAGGCACACACTCAGTCAGCGACTCAGGAACAGCTTCCTCCCCTCTGCCATCCGATTCTGAAATGGACATTGAACCCTTGAACACTACCTCACCTTTTTTATATATATTACTTGTTTTTTGCACGGTTTTTAGTCTATTCAATATACGTACACTGTAGTTGATTACTTATTGTTACTTTTCTTCTATATTATGTATTGCATTGAATCTTCATTTGGAATGCCACAGTCGGTTGCTGGATCAGCCTGAAACCCAGTGAGCGGCTGTCCAAGACAGTTACAGGCAAGGACTGAATCCAACTCTCACAGCAGTATGTCAAACTGACAGGTGGTTCCTCTATCCAGAAAACTACCCACTGTCCCAGTGTCCGCAAAAGCCTTCACCTGCCTCAGGTTCCTAGCCCACGTAGTCAGCCACTGACTGTCCCCCTGTAGAACCTTATCAGGTGTTCTGAGGCTTGGCTGGCTCCGACAGGGTTATGAAACTGCTCCCTCATGGCGACCATGAATTCCTCAGAGTCCGAGCAACTCTCCGACCTGCATTGCCAATGCACAGTGGCCCAGGCCAGGGCTCTCCCAGCCAGAAGAGAGACAATGAAGGCCACTTTTCCACGCTCTGAAGGGAAGCTCAAACCCAGGTTTCAATCAAATCTCCCCAGGGTTGGAAGAAGTACCGGTTCCGGAGAGGGACCAACTGGTTCTCCCAAGCGGCTCTGGCCTTCTCCTGGCAAAAGTTGGTCCGTGGCTACCTGGAGGTCATGTAGCTCCAGGCTCTTCTGGGAAATATCTTCGCTGTGGCTGGTCACAGTGAACAAAAGACTCTGATGCCCACTGGGTCCATACTGGCTCAATCGTACTGTGATGATAGTTCTTGAAAATGGTTTGGACCCAAATGGTGGAGCATCTGAGACTGGGAGCAAGACACAGTTGCAAACTGGATCAAAAATCAGAGCACAAAGCAAACACTAGACAAAACCACTAGTTGGCTTATGATTGAGCACCAAACCTCAGTTCAGATGCTCCTTAAATGCTCAATCCTCGGTGCCCAATTCAGAAGAATGAAGGGGATCTCACTGAAACCTATCAAACGTTGATCGTTGATGTAAAGGACACATTGCACTGTAAGTTTCAATGTACATGTGACAAATAAAGTTAATCT
This sequence comes from Mobula birostris, assembly GCF_030028105.1. NCBI lineage: Eukaryota > Metazoa > Chordata > Chondrichthyes > Myliobatiformes > Myliobatidae > Mobula > Mobula birostris. The sequence continues at coordinate 34,924,763 of NC_092390.1, forward strand.
TTAAGGTTGGCAGTGTTAAGGGAATGCAAACTGGCACAAGCAAGGCTAACCTGATAATCATCCAAAAAACAAATCCATAAACTAATTTACTGCATTTTGTGCATTCTATTACCGGCATTGACAAAATTATGTAAATGTATTTTTCATAATATGCAATTTGAGGCCATAAACGTTTGTTATCTTAATTGCCAGGGCAGCATCAAATTTGCCCCCATTTCTTATTTTCTCATTAAAGTTCCTGTTGGATTTCAGTGCGTTTGGTATAAGCTGTATTCTCAGTTAATGCCCTATGGAGTGCATCAAACTGGCCAAAGATTGGTTTCTGTGATGGAGTATTTCAAACGAAGGTGAGAGTTGTAAACCACGTCAGCTCCACCATGGGCAATAGTCTCTGCAGTATCCAGGACAGCCTCAAGGGACGATGCCTCAAAGCGGCGTCCATCATTAAGGACCCCCCCTCCATCATCCAAGTCATGCCTCGTTCTTATTGTTGCCGTGAGGAAGGGGGTACAGAAGCCTGAAGGTACCCACTCAATTATTCAAGAACAACTTCTTCCTCTCTGCCATCTGATTTCTGAATGGACATTGAACTCCAGAACACTACCTCACTACTTTTTTTATTATGTATTGTGTTTTATCGCTGCCGCAGACAACAAATTTCATGATTCATGCCGGTGATATTAAAACCTGCTTGTGAAATGGATTATCTGCTCTCCCTTCAGGCTGAAGGATGTTTCATCATGGCCACTGCATTGGCATCCACCCGCTAAGCTTCACCGTGAGGGAATTCACATAGAGCGTCTTCCTAATCCAAGACTGGGTGTGACAGGATTACACAGCTCCCTTCCACCTGATCATCTGGCTGTGGGAGTATTTAATTTCTATTTGTGAGAAGTTCCTGTCGTTCACTGAAGCAAGATATTGCAGCTGCTAGAAAACTAAAACAGAAATAGCTAACCTTGGAAGTGCTCGGCAGGTCAAGTAGCAAGAGTGGGGAAGGAAAGAGTATCGATGTTTCAGGTCAAGGACCCTTATCAGAATAAAATGGAAATGCAGTCAACTTTGAAGCTGCAGAGAATGGGAACTAGGGCTGTACAGCAAAGTAGTCAGGATAAGTATTTAAAAACTGATTGATATATAAGACAGAGGTTCAACTTGAATAATTTGCTGCTATTTCCATCCTGATCTCACTTTCACATTTTAAAATGTTCCCTTCCTCCTTCCTTCCCCTCATGGCTTTCAACCATATTTCATCTCATCTGCTCTCCCTCCCCCTGTTTCCAGCCAGAAACAGGCTACAATTCTCCTCACCTTACACCTTAATTGTTGTCACATCCAATGGATCAGCCCCCATAATTCCTGCCACCTTCAGAAACACATTCCCCTCCCTGTCCAGAATTGCAATAATTATGAATCCAGTTGTCCACTTCCACAGAATATCTCCATAGAGTACATATGAATGGCCTGAACTCTCATCACCTGTCACTATAATTTGCCATCCCATTCCCACTCTGGCCTCCATCTACATTGCTGCAATGATACACAACAGAAATTGGTGAAACAGGACCTGATTTTCCATCCATCCACTTCATGGTCCTCTCCACTAGTGCACCATGTCGACAGGTGGGTTAAACCAGGGTATCCAACAGGCCTCATATCCCAGTGAGATAAGGGATGCCTATCCTAGAATGCATATAGTCACTCCACAGGACTAGACAGCTGAGATCCAATGGCCAAGAAGGTGGTTCCGCAATGCTTTGTGGAGAGCGAAGGGCACCGCAAGGCACGGAGCCAAGTCATCCACTGCCACCAAGAGCCCAGTTGTGATCACTACTCGTGCCACTGGGCCCAGACTTCTGAGGTTGAGAGAATAGAACTGTTCCAGTGCAACAACTTTTCCACTTTAAGAAGTCTCCTGCACAAGTTTCTCTGAGCACTTCACATCATAGAAGAACTGCACAAATCTTCCACCATTGGATATGGCAGACAACCAATCATCAAACCACAATTGATGCAATGGGATTTGAACTCAGTTCTCCAGATCATCAGTTAATGAACCTATAACAAAAAATATGCTACCATACCACAGTTACAGAATCACTCATAAAATAGAACATAATTGCATGAATAGGATATAATCTTTAATGCAAAGTTTTTTTCCTGAAAACTACGAATATAAAATCAGGATTGGACAGTCATAATTCCTTCAGTACATTCAAAACCTGGACTGTGGCTGGCATTTTAATTCAAAATTTTCATTTGTCGATTGTGAAAAGTCACTACATAATGATTTAATTGTAAGCCTCTAATCCAGAAGGATGGATATATTTCCCTTCAACTAGGCAAATAGGATTTGCTCGGCATTCTTTCTGTGTTGGAAATTTGTTGATACATCACCCTACAGCTGCTCTGTATCTCACTCAGCCTACAGCAGTTCACGGGTAATGCCCATCCTTATAATGAAGGTATTAACAGAAGGACTTTTTAAAGAGTTTTTAGTCAAGAGAACTGTCTTGTCCCCAGTAAAATTGTGCAATAGTGGGGATGTCATGGACCGGAGGACACAGCCTCAGAATACAAGGATGTTCCATTAGAACAGAGATGAGAAGTAATTTTTTCAGCCTAAGGGTGGTGAATCTGTGGAATTTATTGCCACAGATGGCAAGCGAAGGCTGATAGGTTCTTGATTAGTAAGGGTGTCTAAGATTTAGGAGAGAAGGCAGGAAAATGGGTTTGAGAGAAGTAATAAATCAGCTATGATGAAATGGCAGAGCATACTCAATGGATGAAATGGTATAATGGTTTTGTAGGAGATTTATTACTTCCTCTTCACAAAATCCTGTTTTTCCACAACCCCTTCCCAAATGAAATATGAACAAGATGAATCAAATCTTCTCAAGCTTCCAGCCAGGTACAGGTATCGATTTTAACCAATGGTTCGATGACAAACTGTGCCATCTTCATCAGGGATGATGCCTGGGCATGTCTAGTCCGGTAGTATTTATACCCCCATCATCCTTCCCTCCTGATTGGTTAGTCCTCATCCAATCATGTTTCTGTTGTCCACCTTGTTTCCAATTGATTTCCAGTTTTTACTTAGAGCAAGATCTATGTCTGTTAAAATTCTTTTCCTCTAATTTTATTTCAATGGCTTCCTTCACCAGGCTGTCCCAAAAGCCACTGGCACAGTGCAATAGTTCTGTGCCAAAGTCAATCCTATAGCTATCACGAATGACATGCTCTGCTACCGCTAGTTTCTCTGGGTAACACAAACTGATACATCTTCTGTGCTCCTTGATGCAGGTTTCACTGATTAAAGTTGATACCTGCACCCATCTGGAAGCCTGAGAGTTTATTTGTCGTATACACCAGGAAAGCACTAGATCCTTTATGAGCAAGATGTTAGACAAACTGATGAGGTAAAGCTCCAGAAAGACTTCAGGAGGCCTTGTGATATCAAGAGATTCCGAAAAACCACTTTTAATCCAATGGGCTGCTGATAATCATTTGCCCTGGTGCTCTAAAAAGAAAGGATTTGGGAATAATTCATGGACACTGTAGACAATAAACTTAGGCAAGAGCTGAATTAACCTTGTTTTTATAACATTTTCTTGTAAATCAGAAATTGTATGCAAAATTCTAATATAAATAATAGTGGAAATGATTATGATTATCTCATAGATTTAATGCAAACAAATGCCTATGGTTAATCTGCTGTGTCTCAGAACATATATTTAAATTGCAACTCCATGAAAAATTGCTGTCTAGTGTTAGTAGGGAGTCTGAAGTTTGAATGGAAGTAATGTACACTCACCAAACACCATTGTAGTGCAGTCAACAGTGGAGTGTACCCACGCTGTCATTGCATAATCCTGAGCAAAGTAATTCTGGAACTCCACAAAAAATATGGAGAGGCACCTGGAGATTCAAAACAATGTCTTATAAACAAAATGTTCCACGTGCATAACAGGATCTGCAGAAAATGAGAACATGGAAAGATGGTTTGATATTAATAGAACGAGACCAGGAGGATCTATCCCTCATCAGAACCTTTGCTTGTGTCAGACTGTATTGCAGCATCAGCAACTGAGTCGCAATTTCAAGTTGGGATTACAAAACCGCTTGTCTCAGCAGTCTGGAAGCTGTCATGTTGGAAATCATGGCTCTTGGACCAACACTGGTGAACAGACATTTTGTGACACATCTAACAGAAGCTGCTGAAATCCCTTTATTCTTAATTTACAATCTTGCCCTTGGCCCTAGAGGAACGCTGTTTAATTTGGCTACATTCATGTGCATGATTGACAACTGAACTTGAACTAAGCTCATTATTTTGTACACAGTTAATTCTGTTCACTTTTTTGAAATGTGGGAGACAAGTACTGTAGCTGAGCTTCTCTTGGCCAGCATTCCAGCATAGCAGCATCCACGCCTTATCTTAAAATAGCATGCACAAACTCCAACGCTTTTGTTGTGTCATAACATTCTGATAAGCATCCAGCACATAAACTCTGCTTAGATAAGTTGCACTCTCAACTATCTTACTTATAAAAACACAAAATACTACCATTTGACCCACTGGGCAATCCCATCAGTGCAATTCCCTTACTATTTTCCTGCAACTTTACAAGCTATTCCCACATTTCCATTTACTTCTCCTTGGCTCTTTTCCCATTTAGCTACACTAATTTATACAATTGATCTACCAGCTCATTTCTCTGTTGATCATCACTCTGCCTTTTGTTTTTCATTTTTGCCAAGCAGTTGGTGCACTAGTGTGCAAGAACTATTACCAAGTCCTGTAAAGTCTCTGAGGAATCCTAAACCACGTGTGAAAAGAATCAGATCTGCCGTGATTTGTCTCTGCCTTTACAATGATTTTGACCTTGGCCTTCAACCAAAGACAATCAATTTCAATCCCAGATAGTTAACTTGTGGTTTGATAAAAGTTATGTTTACTTTGCTTCAGGTTCATATTATGCTCATGGAATTAGAAACATAAAAAATCTACAGGACATTGCACAATGTTGTGCCAATCATGTAGCTGCCTAGAATTTCCCTACTGCACAGCCCTCTATTTTGCTAAGCTCTATGTACCCATCTAAGAATCTCTTAAAAGACCCTATTGTATCCAACGCTACCACTGTCACTGGCAGTGCATTCCATGCACCCACCATTCTACGTGTGAAAAACTTACCTCGGACATCCCCTCTGTACCTTCTTCCAAGCACCTCAAAATCTATGCTTCCTCATGGTAGCCTTTTCAGCCACGGGAAAAAGCCTTTGGCTCTCCACACACTCAATGGCCCTCATGATCTTATACACCTCTATTAGGTCACCTCTCATCCTCCGTCGCTCCAAGGAGAAAAGACCAATTTCACTCAACCTATTCTCATAAGGCACGCTCTCCAATCCAGGTAACATCCTTGTAAATCTCCTCTGCACCCTTTCTATAGTATTGTGATTGTTAAAGGAACTCTTCAAGAATGTGAAGATTGTATTCCTTGATAGATGTAAGCTTGAGAAGATCACCCTAGCTACACTAGCAACAATGAATTTCATTCATAGTTGACTGGAAAATTGATGTATTAATTCTTTAAGCCAACTTTGCACAAGAGTGCAGAACCTCGTGATTCTTTTATACATTTAACTGAGTGGTAAATTGGTTTATTATTGTCACAAGCTCCAGAGTACAATGAAAAACCTATCTTGCATAGAGATCAATTCATTATAACAGTTCATTGTGATAGCACAATGGAAAACAATAACAAAATGCACAATAATGTACTACTGAGAAAGTGCTGTGCAGGTAGACAATAAGGTGCAAGACCAAAATGTGGTAGATTGTGAAGTCAAGAATCAAGCCTATCATAATAGGTAACTGCGTTGGCGCGTGGCCAAGTGGTTAAGGCGTTGGTCTAGTGATCTGAAGGTCGCTAACTCGAGCCTCAGCTGAGGCAGCATTTTATGTCCTTAAGCTAGGCACTTAACCACACATTGCTCTACGACAACACCGGTGCCAAGCTGTATCGGCCCTAGTGCCCTCCCCTTGGACAACATCGGTGGTGTGGAGAGGCGAGACTTGCAGCATGGGCAACTGCCAGTCTTCCATACAACCTTGCCCAGGCCTGCGCCCTGGAAACCTTCCAAGGCACAAATCCATGGTCTCACGAGACTAACGGATGCTTATATAAAATAATAGGTAACCATTCAATAGTCTTATGACAGCAGCTTAGAAGCTGTCCTTGAGCCTAGTGATCCCTGTTTTCAGGCTTTTGTAACTTTTGCCCAAAAGGGGGTTAGAGAAGAGAGAATGTTAGAGCTGGGTGGGGTCCTTGATTGCTGAGGCAGCAAGAAGGGTAGAGTCCATGGAGGGGAGGCCAGTTTCTGTGATGGCCACAACTCTCTGCAGTGTCTTGCAGTTATGAGCAGAGCACTTGACATACCAGGTCATGATGCAACTGGGCAGGATGCTTTCTGCATAATTTCACTGGCCATCTTTCTGTGGACAGTTTTATCAGTCAGTGAGCAACAAGTCCCAAAGCCAAATACTGCCAAGAGAACAGTGTTCTTATGGTATTTTAAGGCAATAATGTGTAACTGTATTTTTAACACGATTCTCAACTTGGATAATTGGTGATTACGCTCTCAATCCATTATTCTGTTATGAACTATTAATGTTTAACTGGAAGTACTCTTGGACATTGCAGTAAGGTTGTAAGTTCATCTGGACCTCTCTCTCCTCCAAACACTGTACATCATTCCCAATTTGAAAACGCATGGTTTATTTGCTAATTTGACAAGATCCACATTGGCTGTCAAGCCGATTGACACGTAACCTTAATATGCTGGTGGTGTTTCAATGAATAGCGGATTTTAAAGTAAATGACCTAAAATATCATACTGAAGTTTCGAAACTTCATACTTCAGTTTTCATGTAATAAATAACCCTTGAGGAAAATTTTTTAACGTTGGTTAGATAACGAGAATATAACTAACCATATAATATTTTGTCGCCAGTGATCTTCAGCCTTCCCACAAGAAGTTACATTTGTAATGTCCCAGATCTCAAAGATATAGTTGTAACATTTCTGTGCTACTCAAGCTTATAGAAATAGAGCCTCTCTATTTGTTAACCAGGCATTTGTCAAACCAGTTTTTTTTGTATTCTCCTTCGGTATTAATACACTACCTTATCCGCTGACATGCCCCTTACTTTTCATTTAGGTTTCTCTTCATCAGCCACCCCATCTATTTATTATTGCACACTGCCCTACATTTACCAATTACCCTTGGCCACAGCTTGATCACTAGATCTCAATTTTGCCTATAACTTCTGATGAACTTATGGAAATCTTATGCGTGTTTGTTTTTTTTAATTAAGTTAACAAACCCGTCAGAATCAGAATCAGACATATGTCATGAAATATGTTTTTTTTTCAGCAACAGCAGTACACTGCAATACAATACTAAGTTACAATAAGAAATATATAAAAAATAGTGCAAGAAGAGCAAGTCAGTGAGGAGGTGTTCGTGGACCATTCAGAAATCTAATGGTGGAGGGGAAGAAGCTTCTCCTAAACCTCGAGTGTGTCTTCAGGCTCCTGTACCTCCTCAATGATGGTAGTCATGAGAAAAAAGGCAGGTCCTGGGTGATGGGAATCCTTAATGATCAATGTTGCCTTTTTGAGGCACTACCTTCTGAAGAAGACGCTCTCTACAGTGGGAAGGCTAGTGTTCATGATGGAGCTTTACTGAGGTTATAACTCTGCAACAGCTAACACCAGCCACTGACTTTTTGCGGGGGTGAAAAAGTCTAGATACAAAATAAAGCTGGGGGCACAGTTATCCAGCAAGAACATACCCAGTCCTGTGGCAGGCTCTACCAGTGATCAGATTGGAGAATGGCAATCAACTGACCAATGCCCTACACCGGTTCTCAGGAGGCACGTTCAAAAGGAGTGGATGAGATGTCTGACGTCTCTAGGAGGTCCTGGGGGAAAGTCTAGTGAACGGGGAGAAGCCCCGCTGTCGATCAAGAGCAATCGCTGCCTGTTATGAAGCTCACGCTCACTTTTCATCCCCAGGCTGAGCAACGCCCATCCACCTGCGATCCATGATGTCCCGGTCCAGTTCACTTAGATCCGGGTCGTCTTTCCCAGTATTTCCAGTGCCTGGTTCTCACTCAGTCAGGAAAGGCCATTCAACAGGGTGGATCACAGACACTTATCAGGACTCTGCACATACCCAGATTTTGCTAAACGAAATCCCAGCAAACATTTCGTGTTTGCTGCCAGAGTGTGTCTGGTCAAATTTAATGGGTCCTTGACCAGGTGGAAGAGTGAGTCAGGGTTGACCCATGCTATATTCAATCTGCATGGAGCCACTTCCATCTTCAGAGGAGCAAGTTGATGGGCTTAGCTGTGCTCAGGCCAGATTGACTTGCTTCTCATGGTCACAGATCTTATTGCTCTGCAGGGGATGTATGATTGTTATCAGGTCTTCATGAATGTGCCCTCAGCACAGATCCACTGAGAGAAATGTTCTGGGCTTCTGGCAGGCCACTGGTGGGTTTACTCTTGTCAACGGAGATGACATCATTCTCTTAGAGAACCAAGCACGTCCGGTAACTAGAAGTCCTCTAACCGAACAAAACGGGATAGCTACACTCATTTAAGGATAGTTTTGTTGTTATTTCATGCTATTATTTATTGCCATTTATTTACATCTACATTTGCATAGTTTGTTTACAGCTAACAGTTCCTGATTTTACAGTTTACAGGTACTGTTCTACAGATTTGCTAAAGTATGCTTGCAGAAAAAGAATCTCAGGATTGTGTGTAGAGACATGTGCTTTGGACTTTGAATTTTGTCCGAAGAAATCAGGCTGGCAAACTAGCAGGAGCTGCAGGTTAACATTATCACTTAGCTCATAGACTGGTTAGAACTTGTCCAAATGCTCTTCTGCAGGAGCTGAGCACTGGTCGTACGCCAACCTTGACGTTAATGCTATGGTACATGCTGCCTACTTTATGTGGATTTCTTCTCGTCTAACAGGGACCGCTGGGTGTCTGCCGCAGTTCTGAGTATCCTGACTGAGGAGGGATAGTCACTGGTGGGCATCTGTACCCAGATGTCACTTTCTACTTCCAGACTGCGCATGAGCTACCTGTACAGAGAGCATCTTCCTTAACGGTGGACGCTGCAGGGTCTGCTTTGAGATCTTGACAGCTGGGACTATATTCGAATTTAAAACCTTGTAAATGAAGTTATTCTTAAAACAAAGAAGACACACTCTAAAACTTGGATAAACTTCAAACAAAAGGGTTATCTAAAAAAGTAGTAAGAAAATCTACAAAGTTATATCTCCAGTCCCGTCTCTGAATCTCACACAGGGACAACAGAGTTCAACATGGAAGTAATAAAATAAAATGAAAAAAAAGTGTTAAACATGGGTTGAACTCCCTTCACTCTCTGATCAAACACTCCCAGGGAATGGCAGAAGTAAATGTTCCAGGTCCCATGATGCCCCAATGAATCAGACTGGATGACTAGAGACAAGAGTCACCAGTAGGTGCTGACCAACTCTTGTGGGTTTGTTATTTAGGAGCAATCCCAATGATTTCCTCAGAGCGTGTGCTTGTTGCTCCATTATAAGGTGGCACAGTAGCCTAAAGGTAAGCATAATGTCATCATTGTGCCAGCCATCACTAGTTGGAGTTCAATTCTCCACCGTTGCCTGTAAGGAGATTGTATGTTCTTCCCTGTGACTACATGGGTTTCCTCTGGGTGCTCCAGTTTCCTCCTACATCCCAAAGATGTGTGGTTAGGATTCGAGAGTTGTGGGCATGTTGTGACAGCACCGGAAGCACGGGGCTGTCCTGCACAACCCTTTCTGATTTGATCTGACACATTGCACTGCATGTTTCAATACACCCGTGACAAGTAAAGCTAATCTGAAATTATAAGGGAGCGGCACGCACACAGGACAACACGGAGCATAGCAATCAAGCTGTAAACAAATGTCACACAATGAACCGGAAAACTGGTCACAGTTCACATGGAGCAGAAGGTTCTAAATTCAGTAATAGTTTGCCCTTAAGTAAACCACAGAAAATTTACAAACAAACCTGGACACTGCCCTTGTACAGACTGTCAGCAGGAAGCAGCTGATCACAACCATCCATCCCCATCCTCCATCTGGGGCTTCCCTTAAAGGGACCTTTGAGCGATGAGCCATTGCTGCCCTCTGGGATTCACACAGGCTGCAGTGGTTCTTGCTTCTGTTTTTCTAAGGCCCGTTCACACACACTGCCTGACTGTCTGGAATGACTGCTTGCAAATAATTTTCGATAAACATCTGGGGAAAAAAATGAGACACAAAGAATAGATAAAATCAAAGGCCATATCCACAGGGTTAAAATCTTGTGAATTATTTGCAATTCAAGTACTGATGCAAATGATTCAACTTTACAAGCAATTGGATCAAGAGAACAGTAAGAATGTAAAAATAAACATTATTTTTCATTTAAGTTTTGTTGAAGAAGTACAGAGGAAGCCAGAGATGAAGAGCCTCATTGTCAGAAAGCTTTCCTAATATCATTGGTCTGGGGCAACCTTACAGGAAGGGAGGAGCTCATTTGGCACAGGAGGTCATAGTAAAGTTCCTCCCTTCCTGGTTTCCTGTCCCAAGGCAGACACTGTGGGACTCCCCTGATGGCAGATGTTCTTGCCCATTGATACTTGATTGTAAAGTGGGCTCCATTTGCATTTAGTGAAACTCCTATTCTTTAATGTCATTAAGCTCCTGCCATTTTGAATTGGAATTTCTATGAGTGGTCCAATCTCCAAATGATGGTCCTATCTATTTTGTACGTTTCACTTTTGCTCCTTTCAAACTGTCTCAGATATTTTTATAAAACCTCTTTAATTCATCCTCCAGCAACGTTTGGAGTTACCATTCCAAAAGGTCCTCGGACAATGTGGTAGGGCTGGGAATGTTATTTTCTGGTATGCCTCAGATTTCACCATGGCCACAGCAGAAACAGATACAGGCCGGAGAGGAAAAAAAATATTAATTCCATTTCATAACAGAGTATGGTGGTGAAGTTATTGATCTTCTTTGTATTAGTCAGGGCTACTGACCTGGAGATAAGCATTTAGATCCCACTACAACTGCTTCGGAATTTCAATTGAAGTAACTACATTTTTAGAAAATAGTGATTTTAAAAATGCAACTTTTTGCAGTGGTAACTATGAATTGATGGGATTAATGTCTCTATCTACCTTCCTTGCCCAATTATAAGAGCAAATTTGAGTAATAAAACATCTTCTATCTTTATGTTGTCTGGCCTATATGTGAAATAGGATTGTATGGGATCATTGCCACAAGCAGTGACAACAAAAACCATCCTGGTATTGAATAGTGTGCTGATTAATAACTAGTGTGTTAACACATGAATTAACACTGCTACAGATTTTTTTTTTAATAAATAAAAATAAATACAACTTCAACCAGATATCACTTATGGAAAATACTCTCAAACTGAAAACCAGCCTGGTGGAGATCTTTCCAAACTCTTATCTTGTAGAAACTATGAAACAGGCCAATGTTAATTGGGGAACATCACTTGAGACAACTCATGCTAACCTACAAGAATACTTTCAGTCTTGACACTTCAAAGTCAGATTTTTTTTATTTATTTAGATACAGCACAATAACAGGTCCTTCTAGCCCAATTACACCTATATGAGCAATTAATCTACAAATTTATACGCCTTTGAAATATGGGAGGAAACCAGAACACCCAGAGGAAACCCACATGGTCACATGGAAAACATACACACTCCTTACAGAAGTTCAAGGAAGTGCTGCAGAGATATTCAGAGCCCAGTGTGGTACATCATTTGGCTGATTTCTTTCCAATGTACAGACCAACAGTGTACACCACTGTGTGGAATTCAGCTGCAGAAGTTTTAATGACAAACGATTGACAGCACGTTCAACCATTGTTCAACCAAATTTGACTCCTAAAAGATAAATCAACTCAAGTTGTGTCAAAAGCATCACTTTTGTAATGATTATCCAAAAAAGTGTAATTTCAAGTGAGCATATTCATGTTTTTAATCCCTTCTAGCAAGGTGAACTTGAACAATTAGAAGGAATTGTCACAGTGGAGGTTTATAGAATGAAGAGAAGTTTAATTGAAATTGGTGATTGAATCACGTTGGATCAAATGATCTCTACCAGAGATGAACCAGGTCTGGACAGCGAACCAATCATGTGGTAACTTTATTTCTCTGCAAAGTTGAGTTTCAGATGCATTCCATTCACAGCAATGGCTTGGATATGCATCACGTAACTTGTCTCAGAAATAAACTTTCACCTGATTATTTGATGCTCTCTATGTAAAGACAACACAATCACAGTGTCTGTAATTGCTCAATGGAGTTTCTACTTTGAAGAATGAGCTTACAGAGATTCAAGATATGAAGTACTTGGCAACTAATTTTCAAACATTTTCTTTTATAAAACAGCCAGTTTGTAAAGTTTATATGAAGGGCAATGAAACAATAAGTAACCAGATAACTTGCTTTCAGTATTGGTTGGTTAAAAAAAAAACTGTGCAAAGGAGAACTAACCCATTTTTTTTCCTGCTTAATTAGTAAGGCAGATAGGGATTAGCATTTCATCATAATACTGCATTACAAATAGAGTTAGCCAGCCAGTGGTGTAGTTGCATCAGCACAGGTCTTCAAGGGGAGTTGTCATGGGCTCTAATCTGGCTGGCTCCTTGCACGCTTTCCAACAACTCAGCCACGTAAAAAACAGACAAACATTAAAGAAACCACAAGGTTGCTGCCCAATGCGCCACAAGGGGTGAGGGGAACAACAAAAATAGAGTGGAGGTTTTGCATCAAGCAGTAGTAAATCAAGGCAACTGGACTTGCTGTGTTGTCTAGAAGACATTTCTGTCAGAGTGTGTTTGTAGGCTTGAAAAACGCAGGGATTTAGTGTTTCTCTGAAACTGCAGCTATATATAGGAGGACTACGTTCTTCCGTCTGCCTTGCTCCTTCTCTGTCTGTTGGGCTGATGTCCCTGCTGGGTTTTACTGCTGTCTCGCTGAAGACCCAGTCAGGATAGCCGCAAGCTTTCGAGGCTTCTCTTAAATACTTGCACTCCATGTCTTTAGCTGTAATATCAGTGGGCACATTCTCGGCACAGTGATGTAGTGTTCTGATAACCCCTTCCTTGTGTTCCAGAGGTTTTGCACTTTGAGAAGACAAACCAGTGTAGAAATTACACAGTGGACAGTAGGACACTGAGAAGCGAGATAAAACAAAGGGATCTGAGAATACAAATCCATAATTCCTAGAAAATGGTCTCACAAGTAGATAGGGTCATAGAGAGAGCTTTCTACACGTTTGCCTTCATAAATCAGAGTACAGAGTACCAGAATTGAGATATCATGTGGAAATTGTGCAAGATAGCGGTGAAGCCAAATTTGGAGTATTATGCAAATACTTTGCAAATATTATGCAAATATGTGCAGCTTTGGTCACCTACCTACAGGAAAGATAGCAATAAGATTGAAAAAGTGCAGAGAAAATTTACAAGGACTTTGCTGGGACTTGACGACTTGAGTTATAAGGGTAGGTTGAATAGATTATGACATTATTCCCTGGAGCACTGGAGAATGAGGGGAGACTTGATGGAGGCACACAAATTCATGAGGGGTATAGATAGGGTAAATGCAAGTAAACCTTTTCCACTGAGGTTGGGTGAGACTAGAACTGGAGGTCATAGGTTAAGGGTGAAATGTAAAATACCTAAAGGAAACCCGAGGTGGAACGTCTACACTCAGTGGGTGGTGCAAGTGTGGAACAGGTCGCCAGAAGTGGTGGATGCAGGTTTGACTGCGACATTTAAGTCTGGATAGGTACATGAATGGGAGGGGTATGGATGTCCTGGTGCACTCATGAAGGACTGGACCCAGGTGGGGAAGAATGGCCGGATCCCCAGGAAGCAATGGAAACAAGAGGTTAAACATCGGAATCAGAACCCGAGGAGGAGTGACTGAGTGACACCACGAGATAATTCACCCTCTCTGACACATTGACCCCACTAAGGCACCGACCGAGAGTTCTCTTTAAATAATCATAGACTGCAGGAAACATGTGCCAGCCACAATTAACTTGACAAGATCAAATCAAAAACACAAGGGCTTCTCAAGTCTAGTTAAGACACTGAATAGCAAACACAGATGCTCAAAAACCCCAGAAGCTCAATGCTCATGACAGTAGCCACCCCCCCCCCCCCCACCCCAAGAGGCTGGCATCAGGTGGCCCAGAGAGCTCGAGGCAGGTCTGAAAATCACAAGGCAAACCTGGAGCCCAAGGCAGCACTTTGATGATCCTGAGGCAGACCGGCAGTTTGGCAGCACTGGAAAATCCAGAACAGCTCTGATGCTCCCAATGTAGATCACTTGGAGCAGGGCTGGAAAATCCGGAACAGATCTGGAGCTCTCAAGGCAGGTCTGAAAAAAAAAGGCACAATAGGCAGACCTGGATCTCAAAACATAGCATATAACTTGGAAATACTGCAATTAACTCAGAAACATAGCATTTAACTTGGAACCATAGCATTTGACTTGGAAGCACAATATATAACTTGGAAATCCAGCGCATAACTCAGAATCATAGCATACAACATGGAATCACAGTATCTGACTCAGAAACATGGCATATCACTTCGAACCATAGCCTTTGACTTGCATTTTACTTGGAAGCATACCAGGTTCATGTAGCTCTGAAACTTTGTGTTTCACTTGAAAACATAGCATATAACTCAGAATAAAGAAGTCATGACATGGGAGACGTTGCAAACCCTGTCAACCCAGAGAACCCCAAAAAATTTCTTGAACATAGACCAGAGAAGCCCAGCACCTCCAGTGGGTCCATATTAGTGGGGTCATTCTGCCATGGTCCACTCTTGGAAGACTGGACCCAGGCACAAAGGAATGGCAGAATCCCAAAGAAGAGATGGAAACAGGAGGTTAAACATCAGAATCAGAGCCTGAGTGGAGCAACACCATGAGACAATTCATCCTCTCCAACACATTGACCCCACTAAGACATTAACTGACAGTCCTCTTTAAATAATCATAGACTGCAGGAAACATGCGTCAGCCACAATTAACTTGACAAGATTAAATCAAAATACAAGGGCTTCTCAACTCTAGTTAAGACACTGATTAGTAAACACAGGTGCTCAAAAGCCCCAGAAGCTCTACGCTCCATGGCAACCCACTGTGCCCATGACAATGGAGGGCTATGCTCCAGGTGAGTGTCGATGGGACTAGACAGAACAACAGCTCAGTAGGGGCTAGGTGGGCTGAAGGGCCTGTTTCTGTACTGTAGTGCTCTATGACTATGATCTTAAATATAACTGAATGAGTTTGACTGCTCTTCAGATGTTGAAAGGACTTCTGCTGGAAATCTCCATCAGGAAGTAGGGGTCATCCTGTGCACAATTATCCAACTGTAACAATCGCACACTGCATGAATTTGCAATCTCCTGGATTTTCAAACTTCAAAATAAATTTATTATCAAAATACATATGTCACCATTTACCACCCTGTCAATTATTTTCATGCAGGAAAAGGAAATTCATTTTCCTGAAACTCTCAGTGGATTATGACATTGCAAACAAGTCTGGAGAATAATCAAAAGGTTTATAAGTAACAGCTTTTTCAAATTTTCTTTGAATACTTCTCATATTAATAGAAAAAATATTTCTTCCAAATGGAGAAAAACTGAAGGCAGTATAACATGTGATGAAGACCCTAGGAATATGAAGAGTTGGAGTTAATGGTTCCGGATTCACTAATCCGTACACTTCTCACGATGAGCTTTAGGAATGCAGGACTCCTCTCAGACAGCTGTTGGGCCAAAACCTAACTATTAAAAACCTAGAGAGCAGATGTTTATAAGAGAGCAGGATGCCAGCAACAGTAGGGATTTAAGTACTACTTCAGTATTGGTGAACCAGAGGATTGTATGCCAAATGGATCATTATTTCAGACTTGTAGCAGCATGTAATGAGAATGAGATAGAAACACACAGATCCTTCTTATTATGGAATAGGTACGTGTACTGTTTGTTAACACTTGTTCATGGAATGTACAATGGAGAGTCATCCCATCAAAGTGCTACTTGGCCTACTTCTGTCAGTTAATAATGGAACAAAATATTTCCAAGGCTACTGCAGACTCTCTAGCCAATGTCTCATTAATACTGCAAGCCAAGGCCATTACTGGATTCTTGACCGGGCCAGTTCCAAAGTTAGATGAACAACACAATCTTTGTTACCACTGCATTGATTGAAATGCAGCGCTGGAAAAAGGAACATATTGTGGCGGTATTGAATGCCAGAAAAATGGGAAGGTGTCCAGACAGAGTAAATGAGACCAATGGAGACAGTAAGCATTGGCAACGGTCCACATTTAGTGCTTTTTCCCCCCATCTATGTATAAAGACTGGTCAACCAAAAACCCAAAACTAAACAGCGTACATTTATATAATGATAGTGAAGACATTTCTAAGTGTGACTACTGTTGTAACTTGAGAAATACAGCAACACAGTGAAATGCAAGAAATAGTAATGAGAAAATTGGCTATATAATCTCTTTTAGTGATGTTATTTGAGGGGGAGTTATCAATCTGCAATAAACTTTGTTGCTCTTCTTAAGATATTACCATCTACTTCTTGCATCCATCTGTAAGGGCGAGCAATTTAATATCCCATCTGAGAATTTAGCATTCCCTCTATACTTCACTGATTTAACCTCCAGTGACTGAACAGGGACTTGAATCCGTGACATTTTACTGGGAGGATACTCTACTATCAACTGAACCAGCACTAACAGCATGGAAGAAGATAACAAAGGCTACATCAAGAAAGCTGCATAGACTCGTGTATCAAATTTTGTAAAAATATTAGATAGAAGAATAAACAATTCCACTTTAGTGCTTTGTGAGCCTGTAGAATACAAGTTAAACCCTACTGATTCGTTAAATGTTTGTTAGTAGTGGTTATATTCTTACACTAAGAAGAGAAAATCTGCAGATGCTGGAAATTAAGGGAACACACAAAATGATGGAGGAACTCGGCAAGCCAGGCAGCATCTACAGAAAGGAGTAAACAGTTGACGTTTCGGGCCAAGACCCTTCATCAGGACTAGAAAAAAAAGAGATCAGTCAGACGCCGTCTGGCCTGCTGAGTTCCTCCAGCATTTTGTGTGTGTATAATAGCATCTGGATTCTTTCTTAGCCTCAGGCACTAGTGGCATGAGAACTAAAGACCAAAGAATTTATCTGTCTCTGCATGTCTCTCAATGCTTGTGGATTGAACTCCTATTTCTTGAGTCAACTGTGCAAGACAAGGTATTGCTAATGGCATATGTACAGCTTATCAAAAATAGAGAAGTTTATGAAGAGATTCTCTTCTGATAAAAAAAAATGTTAGAAACAAGTATCAATTGAGAATCAATCTACAGGAAGCTCAAAATATATATTGAGGATAAAAGAATTCCAATTAGAAACATGATTTATTGTGCAACAGATGGAGAACCATACATGACAGGTCACCATGCTGGTTTAGAGGCATTTATGAAAAACTAAATTCCAAGTCTGTTTGCAATCCATTGTGTAATTCATCATCAACATCTCACAGACAAAAACCTCAGCCAGTGACTTTTTACAAGCATGACTCTTGTAATAGCTTCTATCAAAATTAAAGCTCATCCATTAAATAGCAAAATATTTCACCAGTTATGCTAAGATAACAATGAAGAGTTTGAATCCTTGCTTCTTCACACTTAAGTGTGTGGCTGTTAAAAGGCTGCTGCTTAAAAGGTTTTTTGATCTTTTTGACATTGTGGTTGAATTTCTGCTCAAAGTCAACAAGAGCTTAGGAAACAATATTGAACTTGTACATGGAGATGTGGCATACCTAGCTGATCTGTGTGACAAAATGAATATTCTAAACATGAAACTGCAGGGTGAGAATTTCAAATTAATCCAAGCAAAATGTGCAGTGTCCACTTTTATCAGAAAATTGGAAATTTTTAAGCAAAACCTTGGGAGAAGAATACAGTTTTCCTGAATGAAAAGTATGGCACTCTCTTTCACAGATAGTGATTCGCAAGGGTACTGCTTGTAGCTGCAGTCACTGAAGAAGGATTTTCAGAATCAATTCAAGCATTTGAACAATCTGGAAATTCCAAACTGGGTAGTTTATATATTTCTTTGCAAGGTGGAAGAACAGGAAGAGAGCTTGTAAGAAGAAATTATTCAAATTGAGAATGACTAAAAAGCAAAAATGCTTTTCAAAAATGTCGACCTTTGTGGTATGTGGCTACAGTGTCATGCGATATGTCCTGGTCTTAAAAGAGCTAAACTGCTCTTCATTGCATCTCCATCCTCCAACCTTGTTGAAAGAGGCTTCAGTGTGGTGAACTACATTCTCACAAAAAAAAACAGAAACTGCTTGGACATTGTTAAGTGTGGGGACTTAAGGCTTTTGCTGTCACAACTTGAACCAGATATTTCAACTCTTGCTAAAAACCCAGCAAGCTCAAGGATCACATTGATATCAAAGCTGCTGTACAGCACACAGGTACTGTGTAAGCTAGCTTTGATGGCAAATAAAACTTTAAAGCATAATCATTTTTCTAAAGTTAGCATATGGTAGACATGTTTTTACACTAGGGGGCGCCGGAAAGTATATTGTGCCAAAGAGGGGTAAGTTGGGAAACACTGACCTAGCCTAAGGATCTATTTTATGATAATAAATCAGGCTTAAGTTACTTTGCTGTACTTGTGCACTTATTACCACATCTCGTGGACACTCAAATTGGATTGAGTCTTTTGGGTCTGATCAACCCAGCCCATTTTCAGATAAATCAAAAGGCATTCATGCTGATAGCTTGAGGGTCCATGGAGGACCAGAGAAAATTGCAGCAAGTGTATCAGCACAACCCGGACCTCCTCTTCACAACTATCTGCTTGTCGTGAGTTTATAATCACATCTAAGTGTTTGATGGACACGTTAGTACTTTACTTGAAAAATCAAAAATATTGCAGATGTTGAAATTCTAAAATAAAAACAAAATGCTGCTATAAATCACAGTCCACTAAGCCTCAGGTTTTCTGTTTGGTTAGTTTCCTCGTTTAACAGGTTATGCCTGCTAATTCGAGGAATTCTACAGATGCTGGAAATTCAAGCAACACACATCAAGGTTGCTGGTGAACGCAGCAGGCCAGGCAGCATCTCTAGGAAGAGGTACAGTTGACGTTTCAGGCAGAGACCCTTCGTCAGGACTAACTGAAAGAAGAGCTAGTAAGGGATTTGAAAGTGGGAGGGGGAGGGGGAGATCCCAAATGATAGGAGAAGACAGGAGGGCGAGGGATGGAGCCAAGAGCTGGACAGGTGATTGGCAAAAGGGATATGAGAGGATCATGGGACAGGAGGGCGAGGGAGAAAGAAAAGGGGGAGGGGGGGAAAACCCAGAGTATGGGCAAGGGGTATAGTCAGAGGGACAGAGGGAGAAAAAGGAGAGTGAGAGAAAGAATGTGTGTATATAAATAAATAACAGATGGGGTACGAGGGGGAGGTGGGGCATTAGCGGAAGTTAGAGAAGTCAATGTTCATGCCATCAGGTTGGAGGCCACCCAGACGGAATATAAAGGTGTTGTTCCTCCAACCTGAGTGCGGCTTCATCTTTACAGTAGAGGAGGCCGTGGATAGACATGTCAGAATGGGAATGGGATGTGGATGTACGGAATCCCTACGCGACTCCCTTGTCCATTCGTCCCTCCCATCCCTCCCCACTGATCTCCCTCCTGGCACTTATCCGTGTAAGCGGAACAAGTGCTACACATGCCCTTACACTTCCCTGCTTACCACCATTCTGGGTCCCAGACAGTCCTTCCAGGTGAGGTGACACTTCACCTGTGAGTCGGCTGGGGTGATATACTGCGTCCGGTGCTCCCGATGTGGCCTTTTATATATTGGCCAGACCCGACGCAGACTGGGAGACCGCTTTGCTGAACACCTACGCTCTGTCCGCCAGAGAAAGCAGGATCTCCCAGTGGCCAGTCATTTTAATTCCACATCCCATTCCCATTCTGACATGTCTATCTACGGCCTCCTGTACTGTAAATATGAAGCCACACTCAGGTTGGAGGAACAACACCTTATATTCCGTCTGGGTAGCCTCCAACCTGATGGCATGAACATTGACTGCTCTAACTTCCGCTAATGCCCCACCTCCCCCTCGTATCTCATCCGTTATTTATTTATATACACACATTCTTTCTCTCACTCTCCTTTTTCTCCCTCTGTCCCTCTGACTATACCCCTTGCCCATCCTCTGGGTTCCCCCCCCCCTTTTCCTTCTCCCCAGACCTCCTGTCCCATGATCCTCTCATAACCCTTTTGCCAATCACCTGTCCAGCTCTTGGCTCCATCCCTCCCCCTCCTGTCCTCTCCTATCATTTTGGATCTCCCCCTCCCCCTCCCACTTTCAAATCTCTTACTAGCTCATCCTTCAGTTAGTCCTGACGAAGGGTCTCGGCCTGAAACATCGACTGTACCTCTTCCTAGAGATGCTGCCTGGCCTGCTGCGTTCACCAGCAAATTTGATGTATGTCTGCCAATTGTCTAGCACGCTCTAGAGCAAGAGTCAACTTTCCTTGCAATGGCTGTTAACTACTAATTTCGACAGTATTGTGTAATAGAATTAAATAAAAAAAAGAGCATTTAACAGGAGACCAGATTCACTGTCAGTTACTTAATGAATGCTCCTCCATTTACTCAATACACAATTGTAAATATTACAAAAGATTTCTAGAAACACCAAACTTCACTAGCGCATAATAATTTTAGCGTTAGAACACAGAACAGTAAAGGAACAGGGCTTTCAGCTCACTATGCCTGTGCTGACCATGATGTATCTCTGACCTGCTATTCCCTCCCTGTTATGGTATCTGACTAAATGCCTTGCAAATAACCTTTCAACTTCCCCTCTCAACTTCAACCAATCTGCTTGAATGTTCCTCTCCTACTGATGCAAGGCTCACTGGCCTATATTTTCTGTGTTTATCCCTGTTCCCCATCGCAAGAAGAGTTTAGCAGTAGAGTGAAAATGTGAGCAGACCTTTCTCAATGCAGAATCAACTTCTGTGACTACAGTCTTTGATGAGGAGGGCTTGGACACATATGCAGGAGTATCAGAGGCTAGGATCGAGACACGGTTGCAAACTGGATCGAGAGTCTGAGCACAAAACAAACACTAGACTAAATCATGAATAGGCTTATGGTTGAGCACTAAACCTCAGGGTCAGGTTCTCCTTAAATGCTCAGTCCTTGGCGCTCTGAACATGATTGCCAATTAGCGCCACTATCCTGAATCTTTAAAGGGGCCATGCCAGGTATCCATTCTCTGAGGAGTTGGAGCATCTAAACCTCGGAAGCTGGCATGGATGGGTACTTGTCGTAGCAGGACCCCCTCCCCTATGGCCAACGTCTTGACAGCCCTGGCTGCTCAGAGATGATGATTGTAGTCATGGATGAGAGCCAGCCAGCACCTCTCCTCTGGTCCAAATCGTTCCCAGTCCATGACATATTGGCGAATACCTCAAACAGTATGCCAGTCCAAAGTTCTTTCCACAGTGAAAACCCGCTCCCCATCAACAAACCTGGGTGGTGGCAGGGCTGATGGAGCTCGGGCTAACGAGCTGCTGTTCACAGGCTTTATCTTGCAAACCTGGAAAGTGGAATTGATCTTCAGGGTCTGGGGGAGCTGCAAGGTGTAGGCAACTGGGTTTAATTTCCTGAGAATCCTGAAAGGTCCAATGAACTTGGGTGCCAACTTCCTGGATGCCACTGGGAGAGGCAAATTCTGAGTCGACAGCCGGACCTGTTGCCCAGGCTGCAAAACTGATTCCTGTCTTCTCTTCGAGACCCTTCGTCAGACCCTCTTGAGTCCTGACGAAGGGTCTCGGCCTGAAACGTCGACTGTA
This sequence comes from Mobula birostris, assembly GCF_030028105.1. NCBI lineage: Eukaryota > Metazoa > Chordata > Chondrichthyes > Myliobatiformes > Myliobatidae > Mobula > Mobula birostris. The sequence continues at coordinate 34,946,851 of NC_092390.1, forward strand.
CCTCTTCCTACAGATGCTGCCTGGCCTGCTGCGTTCACCAGCAACTTTGATGTGTGTTGCTTGAATTTCCAGCATCTGCAGAATTCCTCGTGTTTGTCCTGTCTTCTCTCGTGGTTAGTCTTTACTTCAGCCTTCCAGGTAGAAGCTAAAAAAATCTCCCTTACCTTAGTCTATCTCTCCTTGTAGCGTTAGACAAGATCTTCAGCCAGAGGAGCTCCAAACTCTGCCTCCTGCTCAGGGGACACTGGTGGAGAATACTCAAATTGGCACTTGAAAGGAGACACCTCGTGCACTGAATGCCGTAAAGTGTTGTGGGAAACCTCTACTCACATCAGATGGTCACTTCACTCGTTCGGTCTTTCAAAGGCCAGGCATCTGAGGGTACATTCCATATCTCGGTTCACCTGCTCCAGCAGGTCGTTGAACTGTGGGCAAAACCCAGAGGAGAAACTCACTGTTGCCCCAATCGGTTTGCAAAATGCTCTCCAGGAATGTGATGTAAATTGCGAAGCATTCCTCCAGAGCCCACTTGACCATGAGCAGCTCTCTATTCCGAATGTCGTAATTCACCTGTCGGGGATAGTCGCCTGGAGAAGAATGCACGTGGGTGCAGTTTATTGTCCAAAGACGTCTGTTGAGACAACACTGCACCCACTCTGACATCCAAGGCGTCCACATCCACGAGGAAGGAAAGGTCCAGGTTTGCTGCGATCAAAATGGGATCTGTCGTGAACCACTGTTTGAGCTCTGCAAAAGTAGCCTCCGTCTTGGTATTCCAAACAAAAGTGCATCTCTTGTCAGCAGAGCCATCACTGAGCTGACGGTTTTTTTCAATAAAAGTTGGCAACTCCCAGGAATTGTTGGACTGGATGGTTGTGGCCAATCTCCGACTGCCCGTGTCTTACTAGTGTCCATCCTGAGATTTCCATGAGAGATGAAGCCCAAAGAAGATACAGTTGTTACGTGAAACTCAGACTCCTCCAGCTTTACGTAAAGTCCATGATCAAGAAGCCTCTTTAGGACATCTCTAACGCCAGTGACGTACTTCTCCATGGACTTTGAAAAAATTGGGATGTCATCCAAATATACGAAGGGGTACTTATGGAGTGCGTCATTTGTAAAGGCCGGGAAAACTGCTGCCGCATGACCAGAGCACTCCGTTGGGTGTGTTGAATGCAGTCTTCCACTTTCATCACCCTCCTTTATGCGCATCAGTTTCCATGCACTCTGCAAGTCCAGTTTTGAGAATACCCCTTGGAGAATCTCGAAAGCAGTGCTCGTGAGTGGAAGAGGTAATGATTCTTGACCATTATGCAATTCAGCCCTCTATAATCAATGCAAGGCTGCAAAGGTGGAAAGCAGAATGAATCCTAGGGCAAGAGCCTCCTTAATATACTTGTCCATAGAGCTTCCCTCTGGGCCGGAAGGCACATGTAGTCGACCCCTCAGAGGATATGCACTTGGCAGTAGATCTATTGCACAATCATAGGGTCAGTGCCGTGGAAGAGTCAGGCCTTTCCCTTCCTGACCACCTCCTCCAATGGAAGAGGAAGGGGATTTCTACTGGATTGGGCGCTGCATGAACCCCCGAATCTTCCTCCAAGGATGACGTCTGAGACTCCGTCAGTAGTGGGTGTGCTTGGGCAGACCCCAGAGTCTCCCCCAGAGGTCCACATAAGTGTTGAGTAAAACAGAAGTCAAATCATAGTCCAGGTCCTCATCCATCTCCTCAGACATTGGCAGCAAGGTACGACAAATGGTACTTCTGCTCTTGGGAGTAGGTTCAAAGGATCTCCATCTTGGAGCCCTCCCCTTAGATGGGATCTGGCAACTGGAACCCTTTGGTTTAGCTGCTAGAGTTCCATACTGCTTGGGCACCTCCTTGGTTTGCTCCTGAACTAGAGATCTCATTCCAGCACACCCCTGTCTGGAATGGGTCAGGACTCGCACAGCCTATAGGCTGGAGCCGAGTTGTCTTCCCTTGAAGGCAGGACTGGGTTTCCTGAAGGGTCCAGGTTACTCTGAGCAGAAGTTTGTCTCTTCATTGGCTGCTGGTCTCGGGAGAGTCCGGGGCTTGGAACACCAAACCGAAAACAAACCCTCTTACGATGGCTGAACCAAGCAGTGATTCTTCCCAAGTCCACTGATGGGTTATGCTGAGACAGCTGAGGATGCCTGGGGATCAGGAGTATGAGTGGAAAGTCAATAATGTAGAAACTGCTGTCTTCCACGTGATCCTCCCCCACCCCGATCCTCATCTTCAATGGCAGTCTGTTGCTGGATCTGCCCAGAGTCCAAAAAAAAGCATTCACCTCCAGTCGGTTCATACCCCAGGAGATCTCCGCCTTCAGCGTGACACCAAAATCTGTGATGTTGGGGGTGGTGGCTGCTACCATCACGGTCCTCCCGACACCTGCATCTTCAGACATTCATTCCACAGGTTACACACTTAACCCGCAGTAATGGTAGCAACCTTGACTCCAACGCTGGAACCTCTCATTGGCTGAGGTTCTTAGTGTGGCTGATTTGCATGGGCTCGACAGGATCCTAAGCAGGAGAGAGACTCTAATCAGCGGGGTGGCACTACAATTCATTGAGTACAGGCTCAAACTAGTCCTCTGTTACTTCTTGATATAGACCCACTTACACTCTGCCAGACAATTAACAAGTCAAATGGGTTGTTCAATCAGAATGTCTACAGCAAAGGCATTCTTCAGTTCATCTCGGAGTCTATGGCTGTATAGCGACATCAAGGCCTCCCCATTCCAGCCATTCTCTTGGGCCAAAGTCTGAAATTCAATTGCGTAGTCAGCCACTGACCTTCCACCCTGCCGAGTCTTCATCAGGCAGTCGGGGGCTTGGTCTGATCTGGCAGAGTGATGGAACACCTTCCTCACGGTGGCCACGAGTTCCTCAGAATCCAAGCAAATCTCTGACCTTCATTTCCAATGCATGGTGGCCCAGACCAGTGCCCTTCCGGTCAGGAGAGGGATAATGAAGGCCACCTTTCTGCGCTCCGAGGGGAACCCCACAGCTGGAGATCCAACACTAATGAGCACTGGATGAGGAAGCCGTGGCAAGAACCCGGGTCACCGTCAAGTCTCTCCGGGGTCAGAAGCTGGACTGGCTCCACAGAGCGACTGACAGCATCACTCAAGTGACTTTGGCTTCCTCCCTGCAATAGTTGGCACATGGCGACCAGGAGGTTGTGTATCTCCAGGCTCTGTCTTGAAATTTTCTTGCTTTGGCTGGCCACAGCTGAGGAAAGACTCCAATACCCCACCGGGTCCACGCTGGCTCAATCATACTGTGATGAGAGCCTCTGATGAGGAAGACTTGGACCCAAATGCTGGAGTATCCGAGGCAAGGATCAAGACACTTACAAACTGAATCGAGAATCTGAGCACAAAACAAACATGAGACGAAATCACGAGTCAGCTTACGATTGAGCACTGACCCTCATCCTTCTTCTGGCTTTTAATGGCGGTTGGCAGTCCAACTGAAAGGTGCATTACTGCCACCTACTGGACTGGAGTGTGGTGTAGACAGTTGGGAAATAAACCCTTACTAGTTCTTTATCAAATGAAAATTAAATTACCCCAAAAGTCCTACAGATTGTTAATGGTGAAAGACAATATTGTGAATTAAATTATAGTCACTTCCATAACTTAAAAGTTTTTAAATGAAAACTATCAACCCCCAAGGATAGAAGTACAGCCTCCATTTGCTTTCTTTCAACCTTATATGCTTCACATTATTTTACAATGTGTTTAACTGTTTCATTATGACACCACCTACAAATCCCAGAGTGATGTTTTCCAACAAGACACAAGGAGTAATAAAGCATACCATGCCCAGTACTAAGTCGAGTCAATATAATTCCTTCCCCTCTTGTCTTATCCTCTTCTCCCATCAATCCAACAGTTTTATGTATGATCCCCTTAAGCCCATTATCCCAAGTCTTGCCAAAGTCCCCTAATTCTTTGCCCCACCAAACCCCTCAGCTTCTGATTTACTAAGTGGAAGGTCTATATATGCACAGTTGAACTTTTAACAACTTTTTTTTGGCCAAACAATCAACCCGCTCCTTCCCCTCGACACCCCTATGTGCAGGGACCCAGAAGCAGAGGACATGTAGACCAGTGCTTTGAATATGAAATAAAGTTTGAAGAGCTTGCAACAGTAATTCTGACCTACTGCTAGATTGGCCTATTTTAACGCGAGTCAAAACCATGCCGTGCCACAGGAACACACCTATGAACTGAAGACCATTGTGCCCCATGCTTCTGTCTATCATCAATCCTGCCAGCAGTGATATTTTTGATACGTAGAAACACAGAAAACCTACAGCACAACACAGCCCCTTCAGCCCACAATGCTGTGCCGAACATGTACTTACTTTAGAAATTACCCAGGGTTACGAATAGCCCTCTATTTTTCTAAGCTCCATGTACCTATCCAGGAGCCTCTTAAAACACCCTATTGTATCCGCCTCCACCACAGTCGCCGGCAGCCCATTCCATGCACTCACCACTCTCTGTGTAAAAAACTTACCCGACACCCCTTCTATACCTACTTCCAAGCACCTTAAAACTGTGCCCTCTCCTGTTAGCCATTTCCACCCTAATACGTTGGAATAAGAAAGAATTTATACACTTCTGTCCCATTAGACTTACAGTTTTTAACAAGGCATATCATGAATTAACAAGAAAAAAGGTCCTTCCAATCAAATTTTTGCTGGCTCATAAATAGTGAGCATGAGGTGCAGGGAAAAGGGGAGGAGCAATGACAACACCATTAGGACGAATTGCACCAGGAAGCACTTTGGCTCATTTTCAACTAGGTGGGACATCAGGTACTGAGCACAAACATGAACATAACACATGCTTAGAAATACTTTTTACACATGGTTTACACAAAAAATGGTCACTAATAAACCTAATTTCTAAGCGTGGGTAGCTTTGTGCATATACAGTGCACGTCCTGAGTGTAATTAGCAAATCAGATATATCTATCTTCATTGCAAGGGAGATACATTTCAAAATTGGGAAGCATTGCTTCATTGTACAAATCTCTTACAAGACTGCATCTGGAATACTACCTGCATACAAGGAAGGATATAATTGACTTCAACACAGTGCAGAGAAGGTTCCAGCTCTGAAGAGGCTCCTTAGGAGATGAGACTACGTGAACAAGACATGCACTTAGAGTTTACAATGAGCAGTGATCTTATTGAAACTTAAAATATCTGGTAGGTTTGACAGGATAGAGACTGATATAAGAATCTAGGATTATGGTGCATCACCCCACAACAAGGAATTATGACGGATGAGGGGTAATTTCTTTTCTCGGTAGGTCAAAATATTTTTGATTCATTGTTCCCCAACAGCAGAGGAGGCCGAGTCATTAAGTATACTCGAGCGTGGAATAGAAAGACTTTTAGACTTTAAAAGGACAATGAGAATGGGAAAGAGGGGTGAGAGTAAAATTAGATTAGCTGTGATTTTACTGAATGACGGAAAATCCACAAGAGCCCAGCGGGCATGTTTCTGCTATACTTGCCGTAAGGTCCACTGCTAGTATATTTCTATGTCCTTACAGTCAGGTCAGCTGACATAAACAGCCTATTGTCAAATTTTGCTCAATAAGGTTCTGCTGAAATGCCTTGCAATCTTGAACCGTATTAAAGGTGCTGTTAAAAAAAAATCAAACTGTTGTCAATGTACCCATAAGTAAATAGGCCATGACATTTGGCTATAATTCATTTTGAGTAAACACCTATTCAGCTTCATATCAGAAAATCCATAAGAGAGACCAGCAACTTCAGCTACTTAGAATGAAGGAACTAGAAAGTTAACCCTTAAGAAGTCATTTTTTGTGCTCGTCCAGATACCTGTTTATCATTACCCTGGGTAAAAGAGTAACTGAATTTGCAAAGAATAAGATATTCGTTTCACACCGATTCCCAACTAACATCAAACTTATCAATAGATTAAGATTTATTTATCACATGTACATCGAAACACAGTGAATTGCACCGTTTGCGTTATCAACTAGCAAACCCAGGGATGCGCTGGGGCAGTCCACAAGTGTGGCCAAAATAGCAGGCCCACAATGCTTGGCAGAACAACATAGGATATACCAAGTGACCCAGCAACAACAGCAAAATAAGCCTCATTCTCTCCTCCTGTACAAATGCACAATGCTCTAGTCCCAGAACAGCCTCCAGCGGATTCATGGATTCAGAGATATTGGGTCTGGGGAATCTGCCTCACCAATCCTGTGCCAGCCAGACCAGGCCCAGGATCAGAGACAAAGGCAAAACATTGCTAACCAGGCATAGGGTTGGAGAAAAAAAAATCGGAAAATATCCAACAGGCAGCATCTAGGGAGAGAGGAACAGAGTCAACGTTTCAGATTGATGACTTTTCATTAGAATCCTACAGCATAAATAATTTATATGCTTTTTTTTTTAGTGTTTAGAGTGCTTTTTCCTCCTGTCAAAGGCTTTCAGAGAGTTCCATGGGCAGGGCACCAGCTCATCACCACAGCCTTTCCATGCTTCCTTCAATTTACCCTTTGTGGCTGGATTAGCTACCTAGGCAAGGCAGGATTTACAGCTGCTGACTCCAAGAGGATGGTGAGTTCAATTTATTTGGACCATAACCCTCATCAGTGACCAAAAAGCAATGAAAGCTTAGAAGCTCTTCAATGGCAGGAAAAGTGCATTAAAACAACACAGTGCCAACTGAGGCCATCTCACTAGCAAAATTCCATCATGTGACCCACTGTACTGTGCACGATTCAAGAGGCGTTGTACACTGTGGGAAAAGAAAGGCCGTTTCTCTCCCAACATAGAACCACAGCACAGAAGCAGGCCTTTCAGCCCAACTCATCCATGCCAACCAAAATATCCATCCAAACTAGCTCCATGTGCCAGTATTTGACCTACAGCCCTCTGAACCTTTCCTATAGATGTACCTGTCCAAATGTCTTTTAAATATTGCTATTGTACCTGCCTCAATCACTTTCTCTTGCAGCTCACTCTGCATATGAACCAGACTGTGTGAAGAAGTTTCCTTTCCGATCCCATTTAAACTTTTCCTCTCTCATCTTAAACCTATGCCTTCTAGTTTTCGATTCCTTTTCACTGGGGAAAAAAGAGACTGTACATTCATTCTATCGATGTCGATTGTTGAAAGACATCTTTCAACACCAGCTTTCAAGCCCATATCATCTAAAATCTACAACAGGGTTTCCTAACCTCTTTTATGCCATGGACCCTTATTGTTAACTGAGAGGTCCATGGACCCCAGGGTCCAAACCCCTGATCTAGAAGGCCAAGTCCTTCTACAAACCTTCTGCCTAGTTATACATCACCACACAACCCCCCCCCCCCCCACCTGGGCAATCTCCATACATCCCTTGGGTTTCACTCCTCAAGCTTGCCCCATTAGTGGGTATAGGAACAGCTGCCTTTTGAAATCAGAGTTCTTCTCTTAGATAAGCTGGTGAGACCCATTTGCAATAAGTGACTGGTTTTAAGGTGCTAGTAACCCTCCCATGCCCCTTCTGTCAGCAGAAACAGTTCTGCAGGGCTTAGTAGCTAAGCCACACGTGAAGACCAGGAGCTGGACTTGGTTGCAGATGCTATTTGAGACACACAATATTGGGAGCATTAAATAGGCAGTGTGAACTTATCCCCAGCTATAAACACCTTAAGGAACCAATTGAGACATGATATTGCTGTGATACCACAAGGAGCAGCGTAGCATCCCCACCTGGTCACTTTCCATGAAAAATAATCTGCTTGCCCGGTCAGATTCAGATTTACTTATCACATGTGCACAGAAACATACTGTGAAATGTGTCATTTGTGTTAACAGTCAACAGAAACAAAGGATGAGCTAGGAGCAGCTGTAACTGTTGCCACTTGCTCTGACACCAAAATAGATGCCTATAATGCTCAGAACACTACACAACAAAACTGAATACAAGCAATAAAACAACAGCAGCAAAACAAGCCCCTCTCCACCCACCCCCACATGCAGACGGTCTCCAGAAGTCAGACACAGGGCTTTGAATTCTGGACTTCCAATTAACCTTTGGACTTTAATCTTCAGTATTGATCCCCGCACTAGCCAATGACATAGAAACATAGAAACATAGAAAATAGGTGCAGGAGTAGGCCATTCGGCCCTTCGAGCCTGCACCGCCATTTATTATGATCATGGCTGATCATCCAACTCAGAACACCGCCCCAGCCTTCCCTCCATACCCCCTGACCCCCGTAGCCACAAGGGCCATATCTAACTCCCTCTTAAATATAGCCAATGAACTGGCCTCAACTATTTCCTGTGGCAGAGAATTCCACAGATTCACCACTCTCTGTGTGAAGAAGTTTTTCCTAATCTCGGTCCTAAAAGGCTTCCCCTCTATCCTCAAACTGTGACCCCTCGTTCTGGACTTCCCCAACATCGGGAACAATCTTCCTGCATCTAGCCTGTCCAATCCCTTTAGGATCTTATACGTTTCAATCAGATCCCCCCTCAATCTTCTAAATTCCAACGAGTACAAGCCCAGTTCATCCAGTCTTTCTTCATATGAAAGTCCTGCCATCCCAGGAATCAATCTGGTGAACCTTCTCTGTACTCCCTCTATGGCAAGGATGTCTTTCCTCAGATTAGGGGACCAAAACTGCACACAATACTCCAGGTGTGGTCTCACCAAGGCCTTGTACAACTGCAGTAGTACCTCCCTGCTCCTGTACTCGAATCCTCTCGCTATAAATGCCAGCATACCATTCGCCTTTTTCACCGCCTGCTGTACCTGCATGCCCACTTTCAATGACTGGTGTATAATGACACCCAGGTCTCGTTGCACCTCCCCTTTTCCTAATCGGCCACCATTCAGATAATAATCTGTTTTCCTATTTTTGCCACCAAAGTGGATAACTTCACATTTATCCACATTAAATTGCATCTGCCATGAATTTGCCCACTCACCCAACCTATCCAAGTCACCCTGCATCCTCCTCACAGCTAACACTGCCACCCAGCTTCGTGTCATCCGCAAACTTGGAGATGCTGCATTTAATTCCCTCATCCAAGTCATTAATATATATTGTAAACAACTGGGGTCCCAGCACTGAGCCTTGCGGTACCCCACTAGTCACCGCCTGCCATTCTGAAAAGGTCCCGTTTATTCCCACTCTTTGCTTCCTGTCTGCTAACCAACTCTCCACCCACACCAATACCTTACCCCCAATACCGTGTGCTTTAAGTTTGCACACTAATCTCCTGTGTGGGACCTTGTCAAAAGCCTTCTGAAAATCCAAATATACCACATCCACTGGTTCTCCCCTACGGGACGGGACTCCAAACTTCAGGCTCAAACCCCAGGCTTGCCAACTGACCTGTCCATGCCTGCTGGTGCCTCCTGCTCCACAGACATAGTCCATATTTACTATTGGTAAAATGCTTGGGATAATGAGGGTTGAGAGGTGAATGTAGAGAGACTTAAAGAGGATATAAATGCTAAGTAAAGGAATAAGGATGGAATATCCTGTGAAAAATATGAAAGCCATCCAATTTGGAAACAAAGTAAGTATTTTTGAAATGCTTAACGATGTGTTGGTGTCCAAAGGGACCAGAGCCTCCTGGTCTACAAATAGCTGAAGGTTAACATGCAAGTAGAGCAGGCAATTAAAAAGGCAAACAGCTTACTGGAGTTCAGTGAAGGAGATGATGAATACAAGACTGGGAACGACCTGCCAGAATTATACATAGTCCTCGTGAATCTGCATGTGGCATATCGTGAACATGTATGCTTGCTCCCCAAACAGGTGGGTGTGCCACAAAATCTTATGTGGCATAAGGATTTGCCACAAAGTCAAATCCTTGTGTGGATTTGCATGAGGATCTTTGCAAATCCACATGCAGAGGTAGGGATGCATGAGGGTGTCTGCTTGGAGAAGACATACGAGGGGTGATTGATAGGTTCGCGGCCTAAGGTAGAAGGAGATGAGTTATACGGCTCTCGTTACATGCACATGCAGGTCAACTCTGATTATACAGAAAGTTTGAAGATAATAACTCATCTTCTTCTACCTTAGGCCACGAACTTATCAATCACCCCGATGAGTTATTAACCTCAAACTTTCTGCATAATCACTCAAAGAATTGAACTGCATGTGCATGTAACGAATGACAACATGTAACAACATGTGAAGTCGTCCGGTTCCTGGACGACTTTACTTTCGGTCCGTTCGCTCCTGCATTCGGTTTTGATTGTTATCCTTTCCTCTTCCAATTGCATCAGCTCTTCATTTATCAGTTCTTGGTCATGGGATGCCAAAACCTCTTCAACATCATCTTCATCAACTTCCACAAGCCAAACTCACTTCGTCCTTACTTCGTTCACCACGATCGAAATGCTTAATTATATCTAGTTTTACGCTAAGTGTAACACCCTTACGAGCTCTTTTAGGCTTTTCCTATACCTTAGAACTCATCTTGCTAATGGCTGCTCACAGGCACATGTTTACGTAGTGCCGGCTAGAATGCAGTTCCGGGGGAGGAGCTTGGCTGCTCGGGGCGCGCGCTACCTTTTATCGCGCGCTGCTTTTTTGCAGTTAGGAGAGTAAAGGTCAGAATAGAGAGGTCCAATTAGGGTACAAGAGTTTCACGTCCTATTATTTGAAGTGTGTGTAGCTCAAAGACATTTTCCTGCATTAACCCACAATCACTCAATTCTTTTAATATCTAAAAACCTACCCATCTCAAACATGGGCTGGGAAATCCCTTTCTGATTACCATTCACCTTCCTCATATGGCTAAATGAAGCAATGCTCCTTTATGTTGAACAATACTTGAAAGCAGCACCAAAACTGGAAAGGGCACTAACAATATGCTGGTAAGGATTCAATGTTCACCAATAAAAACAGCATGCTGCCTGAGTAGTGAGAAAACAGCTGCCATATTGCGTCGGTGATAGTCAGTAAATGATTTAATACAAAAGTATAACTCTACTTGATCTCACCTTCACCAAATTCCCTGTTGCGACCATGTCTACCCGCTACGTTGGTCAAGTTGCATTTGGAGTATGTGAGCAATTTTGGGCTCCATATCTAAGAAAAGATAAGCTGGTATTAGAGATGATACAGAAGAGAATGGTCCCAGGAATAAAGAAGTTATGTATGAGATGCATCTGATGGCTCTGGGCCTGTACTTGCTGGAGTTTAGGAGAATGAGGGTGTGTGGGATATGATTGAAATCTACTGAATATTGAAAGGTCTAGATAGAGTGCGTGTGGAGAGGATGGTTCTAGCACTGCGAGAGTTGAGAACCACAGGGCACAGCCTCAGAATACAAAGGATTCCAAACAGAGACTAGGAGGAATTTCTTTAGCCAGATGGCAGTAAATCAGTGGAATTCATTGCCACGAACGGCTGTGGAGGCCAAGTTATTGGGCCAATTTTGCCCCTAAGGTGTGGACGTGTACACACCTTTTACTATTAATACACAAAGGAATTTAAATTATGCACAACAGTGTGTCACCCTCTACCTTGTTGGCATGACAATTATATGTTCTTTTCTGTTTTCTGTTGTGCAAGGTGTTGGCAATGATTTGTCAGCAGATTTTAGAACTGGCTTATTATACTGTTTTTATTGAAGAAATTATTCAGTGCACGCATGTTGTCACTAGGCAAAAAATTGCACAGCACAAGATTTTTGCGCACACTGGTCATTACAAATTAGAGGGAACATCGCATTCTGCATACTTAAAGCAGAGGTTAATTAGTTCCTGATTAGCAAGGATGTCAACGGTTTCGAGGAGAAGGCAAGAAGATGGGATTGAGAAGGAAAATAAATCAGCCATGCTTGAATGGTGGAGCAGACTCAATGGGCCGAATGGCCTAATTCTGCTCCCATGTCTTATGGTCTTACTGGTAGAAATGGTCACTGCACAAGTGCTGTTAAATGTGCCTATTAATAAATCACAAGTTCCAATGTCTCTGCTTTATTTCCACTTATCTGTTTATCTCATCTCATTCTGACAGAACCCAAGCTAATATTACTCCATATATAAACAACAGGAATTCTGCAGATGCTGGAAATTCAAGCACACACATAAAAGTTGCTGGTGAATGCAGCAGGCCAGGCAGCATCTCTAGGAAGAGGTGCAGTCAACGTTTCAGGCCGAGACCCTTCGTCAGGACTCCATATATTACTCCATATATATTTGGTTTCATAGTGTCTTCCCTGCTGACCCTCACAGCATCAATAATTTATTCACATCATCTGTTTGTGAAAGTAAAGACTGACCTTAATTTGTGCCACAGGGCACAATCAGTTTAATTTTTGAATGTTGAAAGAGGCTGACAAATCAATCTGCTAATAGTTCAGAATTAAATTAATTTAATGTTAGGGAGAGAAAACGATTAATAAATATCCCTGATCTCATCTCATCACTGCCTGAAAAGATTATCTGCCTGCAGGGTCCTGCAGGTAAACAATCTCTATAGAAGGAAATAGTCATGCAGTATCCAGAATGATAAATGATCACCTGTTTGGGTCTATTTTACTGACAATATGACAGATACTATCATCAGTCAAAAACAAGATGACTAGTATGGTAAATAGTATGGATTTTTTTTTGCCAAGCATTTTCTGCTTTCTAATGAACACATTGTTTGCTAGAAGTGATATGTTTCAAATCATGATATCATCTTCAGGATTGATATCATCACACACTTCAGTCCTCTGTTGGTGAAAAATGGCTCAACCTATTGTCTTTTCCCAATAAAACTTTTTTTTCATATCTGTACAACATTTGTAAATCTTTCTTTTTGGAACCTGTCCAGTTGATGCCTGCCTAGTCCCTGAAACTTTTACAGCAAGTGCAAATTCTCCTGGAGAGCATTTTGACTGGTTGTACCTCAGCCTGTTATGGGAACTCTGATGCTCACGAATGCAAGAGGCTGCAGAACATTCTAGACTCAGCCAGCTCCATCAGGGGCACAACCCTCCCCACATTCGAGGACATGTTCAAGAGGAAGTGCCTCAAGAAGAGGGCATCTATCACTAAGGTCCCTCACCACCTGGGACATGCTTTCTTGTCACCACTGTCAGGGAGGAGGTACAGAAGCTTGAAGATCCACACTCAACAATTCACAAACCATTTCTTCCCCTCTGCCATCTGATTCTGAATGGTCCATGAATACTACCTCACTGTTCCTTTTGACTTGAACTTTGTAATTTATAATAATTTAGTATTGTACTGTACTGCTGCCACAAAATAACAAATTTCATGTTATCTACGTCAGTGATAATAAATCTGATTCGGATTTAATTAATGCCCTGTACAACTTCAGCCGAGTTTCTCAGCCTTTCAATTTTATCCCCCTGGAAATTAACCCCATGCTTTGTTATTTTTTCCACTAACCCACAACATTACTTCAGTTGAATGCCCATCTGTCTCTCTTGACCCTGAATGTCTACTTAGTTAATCTTCCTGACAAAATGTACTACTTCCCATTTATCTATGTTGGAGTTCTTTTGTCAATTTCATGGTACATTATACAAGTCCTGTACATTTTGTTGCAGCCTTCTTCAGCACCAACTAAACATTCTAATTTTGTACTTCTCATTCTCAAGTGCAAATCACTTCTGCAAAATAGTGATTCGGACTTTGAGAATAATAGGGTTCGTAGCAAAAAGCTCCTTGTGAAATATCATGGCCGTCATTTTCACATCCTAGTTAACAGCCTTTAATTACTACTCTTTGATTTCTGTTGAATGGCCAGCAAATATACTGACAATTAAGTCCACCTTAGCGGTCTTCTGAAAATCCAGTCACAATTACTTAAATATTGATTACTTTCCAAGTTGCATTTCTGAGAAATCTATTAAGATTGGACAAGAATGGAAAACATGCAGACTGTTATTTATTTACAATTTGCAGCCATTTACACTGGACAATAAAGATTTTACCTCCTGAATACTTTTGGGTGTATCTTATGGATTTTAGGTTGTTGATCACAAAAATCACCATGAAATTTTCTTATCATGCACCATTTTTTTGAAATTGCCTATATTTGCTATTTCAATTCATAATTCAAGTCAGATAACTGATGCCAAGATTAAGGAAGGCATTTTTGTTGGTCCACAATCAAACAGGTCACCAATGACAGACAATTCAAAGAACTTCTACTGGGACTGGAGAAAATCACATGGAAGACATTCAAGGATGTTGTTTAAAATTTTCTTGGCAACTACAGAACACCAAACTACGTGCAGCTAGTTGACAACATGCTGTAAGCATACAAAACCATAAAGTGCAACATGTCACTAAAGATTCATTTCATACATTTCCATTTAGACTTCCCTGCAAATCTTGGTGCTGTCAGTGATGAGCATGGTGAAAGGACATTATGGTTATGGAGAAACGGTATCAGGGCAACTGGAAACCAACAATGTTGGCTGATTATTGTTGGACACTTGAGCGAGAAGCCTCAGACACCAAGTACAAATGAAAATCATAAGCAAAACAGTTTTAGCTTAGTTGAACTATTGCAAAGAGTCAGCACTGTTATGCAATTAAATGCATATACTCAATAAAAGCTAATTCCTTCTTTCTCCAAATTCCTACGTGACACAAATAGACTGAAATTAGATTTGTTTCCAGCTTCAAGCAGTCAATAATAACAAAAAAAATTCTGAGGAAGCAACAGTTTCGGAAAAATATGTTGCCTAGGGTTATTATTAGTGCTATCTTGCATCAATCTTCTATTTTGTTTTGCTTCTATATATATGCTTCACTAATTTTTTTCTGTTTTTGCACTATTTTTAATTTATTTAATATAAATGTATACTTACTGTAATTGATTTATTTTTTCTACGTTTATCATGTATTGCATTGTACTGCTGCTGCCAAGTTAACAAATTTCACGACGTATGCCGGTGATATTAAACCTGATTCTGAATCAATTTGTTATTAGTGCCTTGAAAATGAAAATGCCATTATTTTTGAAGCGCAAGCTACCTAAAGCAAATATACCAATAAACCAATTTATTATCATGCTGATTAGTAAGGTTTAATCAACCTTCCTGCTATCATGCTAGCTGTCTATCAGCGTACTGACAATAATTCCTTTCTGGTGTATGTGACGTCCCTTTTCGTGTCTTCCCTGAGCTCTTACTATCCCTTGCTATAATCTATCTACACCAACTGCTCTATCCTTGCTTACAATCTATTTAGCCACCTTTTTCTTTATCTTAAATGTTTTACCTTATTTGATCTTTTCCTATGTCATGTGACTCTCCATGATCCACCGATGTTTTGGAATTAATACCTCGGCCATTTTGCTGTCTGTATACGAGTTGGCAATTTGCATCCCATAGGAAAACTAACCTGTTCTTTTACTGTCCTTTATATTTTTTTCCTTAACTCTATTTTCTCTTTTGTCATCCATATACAGTACTTGGGGAATGCATCTTTGCCTTCATATATTTTGCTCATAACGTACCAGCACTCACTGGTTTATTTATAAGTGTATTTATATTTCTCCTAAACTCTACTGATAATCATTTTAAAGGTCGTTCAGCATTGATCGAGTTCATCTTTTCTCAGTAATTATTTCTAATGGTTCTGTTCTCATATCTTCAAAAACAGCCATATCCCACACACTGCTTTGAACTTTATCTTACATCCTCCACATTCTCTCTGAATCTTTAAATGCTATTGCCTGGATGTGATCTTACACTTCAATCACTTTTCCATTTTAGTTCATTCTCCATTACCAGATCAAGCAGAAGTCCCCTCTCTGTTGGACACTTTACGTACTGGATAATAAGAATGACTCAAATATTCTACCCACATGATTAGAATTCTATTCCCTCCAACCTTTCAATATCATTTCCTGCCATCACATTTTTCAATGACGTTTAATCACTTCCTCCACTGATACCTGCTCTATTTGACCTGGTTTAATTCTCAGGAATTAGATGAGCAATGGTACCTTCAGCATTATACATAATAGAAATAGCATCTGGAATAGGATTTCCAGCAAGTTTGTGATTTATGTAGGATACTCCTGTGTCTAGCATTACTCTATGTATATACAATCAGCCTACGTATATAAGCCAATCCTATGTATTTATATTTATTGTGTTCTTTAAGTTATTGTGTTTTTAATGCTGCATCAGATTCAGAGCAACAATCATTTCATTGTCCTTTACATATGTGTACTGAGGAATGACAATAAACAATCTTGAACATCACTATCATTTCCTAGCTACACAAATACATCTTGACTTTATTCATTCTGGGACATCTTCTCTCTCCGGTGTTATAATATTCTTCTTGATCATTCTTGACACTCTCTGGATTTTCTGCTCTTCCCTGTCTTACCTGAAAACTTTATGCCCCAAACAAATGAGTGGGAAATTATGGGATGTATAGCCGTGCACCAGCAGCTTGGGAATCAGCTCTCGAGCTTGCAATGCTCTTGGCAACTAACGTGTGTGGAATGAAAACTAAAGGGAAGCAAAACAGACATTAATTCCATTCACTCTGATAAACCTGAAATTAGTAGATTACAATGATTCAATAGCTTTCTCTTTAAAACACTTCTTTTTAAACGAGTCCTTATTGTTCCCTGAACCCGTGTCTGTTTACACAACAGTGCCTCACCTCTGGCATGGTTCAGCTCTGCTTTCCTGCAAACACTTTGTCCTTTCAGCTCAAGTAAATTGTTGAATGGTACCGCACAGAAGGTCATTTGGCTCTTGTCCCTGGACCAGTTCTTCATAAGAGTTCTACAATGAGTCACCACACCCCAACCCAATACGTCCAATTCTTTTTGGTATTGTTAAATTCTCTGGTTTAAAAAAAATACATGTGACTGCAGATGCTTCAGCAACACAGGAAAAGCTGGAGGGATTCAGTGGGTCAGGAAGTATCTCCTTGCTCCCAACTTTCAGGCAGTATGAATCCCACAACTCATTTTGGGAAGGTAATGTTATTTGCTTGGCAATGAGTTTAACCCTATGTCTCCTGTCAATAAAGACACTTCCTCGTGGTATTGGAACAAATCACTCTCATAACAATTCAGTCAAGGTCTACTCAGGGCACAGGAGAGGGGGAACTGGAATGAAGGGATACTCAGCAAGGCAGGAAGGGGAATGGGCAGGTGCAATAAATGTTGAACATTGTAACACGGGGGATGTATTCACGTACTGAGAGGGAGGGTGGGGAGATCTCTGTAGTCATATGTGAATAGAGCTGGAGACCACATTTAGGGGAAGTGATGGGAGGACAATCAACCGTTATAGGAAGCTCAGCTGACCACACGAGTCTGAAGTGTGGAACAAAGTTAAGTGGGATGGGGAGTGGTGCAGAGTGCAGAGAGAAACTCACCTGAGCAGCCACTTGCCTGATGAATAGAATCATTCGAAGTTCAAAGTAAATTTATTATCAAAGTACATATATGTCACCACGTTACCCTGCGATTTATTTTCTTGCAGGGACTCGCTGCAGAACAAAGAACTTACAATAGAAACAATGGAAAAACTGCACACAAAGACTGACAAGTAAGCAACATGCAAAAAAGAAAAGCAAATAATGAATGCTGAGAACACGAGTTAAAGAGTCCTTCAAAGTCCATCCATAGGCTGTGTTCACACTTCAGTTCAACATGAGAAATGCAGCCCACAAGCGTAAACTAAAAATTGAATAAAGGGCACATGGGCTGTTAACGTATTTTATTGCCTCAAATTGTATTAAATTAAAAGCTCATGTGTACAAAGTCGCAAAGAGTAGTGGGAGACTGGAGGATTGGGAAAACTTTAAAAAGCAACAAAGAACAACTAAGCAAGAAATAAGGAAAGGGAAGATAGAGTATGAAAGTAAATTAGCACAAAATATAAAAACAGATAGCATAAGTTTTAATAAATATATAAAGCGGAAGAGGGTGTCTAAAGTCAACGAAGGTCCCTTGGAAGACGGGAAGGGATATTGGGTGATAAGGAAATGACTGAGGCCATTTTGTGTCAGTCTTCATGGTAGAGGACACGCCTAATATGCCAAAGAATGATGTTATGGATGAAATGGGAGGTGAAGATCTCGATAAAATCACTGTCACTAAGGAGATAGTGATGAGCACACTAGATGGCCTGTAGGTAGGTAGGTCCCCTGGTCCTGATGGGATGCATCCCAGAGTGCTGAGGGAATTGGCAGAGGTTATAGTAGACGCATTAGTAATCAATTACCAAAATTCTCTAGACTCTGGGCAGGTCCCGGCAGATTGGAAGACAGCAAATGTCATGCCACTTTTTTAAAAAGGATGTAGGCAAAAGACCGGCAACTATAGGCCAGTTAGCTTAACATTTGTAGTCGGGAAAATGCATGAAGCTGTCATTAAGGAAGAAATAGCAAAACATTTCGAAAGGAGTGGTTTCATTAGACAGACGCAGCATGGATTCAGAAAGGGCAGGTCCTGTTTGACAAACTTATTGGAGTTCTTTGAGGACATAATGAGTGCAGTGGATAGAGGGGTACAAGTGGATGTTGTATACTTGGATTTCCAGAAGGCGTTTGATAAGGTGCCGCACAAGCGACTTATAAATAAGATACGGATGCATGGAGTCGGAAGAAGTGTATCGCCATGGATAGTGGATTGGTTAACCAATAGAAGGCAGATATTTGGTATAAATGGGTGTTTCTCCAATTGGCAGTCAGTGGTGAGTGGTGTGCTGCAGGGGTCGGTGCTGGGCCCGCAGCTGTTTACCATTTACATTGATGATTTGGAAGAGGGGACTGAGTGTAGCATAGCAAAATTTGCTGATGACACTAAACTGAGTGGAAAAGCAAATTGTACAGAGGATGTGGAGAGTGTGCAGAGGGATATAGATAGGTTAAGTGAGTGGGCCAAGATCTGGCAGATGGAATACAACGTTGATAAATGTGAGATCATTCACTTTGGAAGGAATAATAGAAGAGCAGATTATTATTTAAATGATGAAAGATTGCAGCATGCTGTTGTGCAGAGGGACCTGGGAGTACTTGTTCATGAATCACAAAAAGTCGGCTTGCAGGTACAACAGGTTATTAAGAAGGCAAACAGAATGTTGGCCTTCATTGCTAGAGGGATTGAATTCAAGAGCAGGGAGGGCATGCTGCAACTATACAGGGTACTGGGGAGGTCACACCTGGAGTACTGTGAGCCGTTCTGGTCTCCATACTTGAGGAAGGATACATTGGCTTTGGAGGCAGTGCAGAGAAGGTTCACCAGGTTGATTCCAGAGATGAAGGAGTTAACCTATGAGGAGAGATTGAGTCACCTGGGACTATACTCTCTGGAATTCAGAAGAATGAGAGGGGATCTTATAGAAACATAAAAAATTTTAAAAGGGATAGATAAGATCAAAGTAGGAAAGTTGCTTCCATTGGTAGGTGAGACTAGAACTAGGGGACATTGCCTTAAGATTCAGGGGAGAATATTTAGGATGGAGATGAGGAGAAACTGTTTTTCCCAGAGAGTGGTGAATCTGTGGAATTCTCTGCCCAGGGAAGCAGCTGAGGCTTCTTCACTAAATATACTTCAGCTACAGTTAGATAGATTTTTACATAGTAGGGGAATTAACGGTTATGGGGAAAAGGCTGAGCTTACAGACAGATCAGCCATGTCCTTATTGAATGGCGGGGCAGGCTCGATGGGCCAGATGGCCGACTCCTGCTCCTATTTCTTATGTTCTTACGTAAATCATTTCCAGATTGTGTGTACTTTGCTAGTACCCACAACTTGCTTTCACAACAGTGGAAGTACACGATCGTTCAGGTGGTTATACAACAGAAGCGATAAGAAATAGCTAGGGAGGGTGGAGTAACAACTCACAAGAAGGCTACTGGACTGCAAAGCTTCAGTGATTGCATAGCCCCGGACTACTTTCCTTAGAGTGAAGAAAGCTGATGGGAGATCTTACAGAAGTTTATAAAGAGCATTGATAGGTTAGACATAGTCTTTATCCCAGATACTGAAACTACAGGGAGTAGATAGAAGGTAAGAGAATAAAGATTTACAGGAATCTGGCAGGCAGTTTTTCCACCAGAAGGGTGGTGGGATATGAATAAGCATTCAGAGGACATGGTAGAGACATATACAATTACAGCATTTAAAAGACATTTTGACAGGTACATAAATTGGAAAGGTTTAAGAATATGGGTGAAATGGAATGAATCTGATCTGTTTAAATACACATCTTAGGCAGGTTGAATTGAAGGATCTATTTCCATGTGTATACCAGAATTTTTTTTTGTTATTTTAAATCCTACCAAATTTTGGCTGGTGGAGAACTTCTAGAGCTAAATCCACTATCTCACTAAAAGATTTCATGAACTATTGACAATACAGTTATGCATTTTGTCCTTAACTGCTGCAATCCAGTAAAAATCTTTACCTGTAGTCACATAACTCATTATCAAAAAGTTTTGACAAACTGCCCAGAATGTGGTATTGGCATCACATACAATGAGTCACAATTTTCCAAAGGAGGACATTCTCCCTGATCACTGGCACAGAGAGAGAGAAGGGAAATGGTGCAGCTCTGTCTTACAGCATCTTAACACTGCTGCTTTTGATTGATGTCTGTCAATGGTGAGTGCGAAGTGAGGTCTCTTGTAACGTGTGCACTAATGATGGGACTGAATGAGCCCCTTCTGAGCAGGACTCCTCTAGATGACAAAAGCTTCACAGGGAGAGAGGTGGAAAATATGTGAAACTCATCCTTGCTCAGTACAGCCTTTTGTAGCTGGGCAGCTTCATCACATCTCTGCCCTACAAATACTCCTGTGCTCAATGGAAGCACATTCCCCCTCCAGATTTGCTTTACCATTCCCTCCACCTGCCAATGAACACTAACCTAATGGTTTCCTCAACCCCACCAACACCCTTTATAGTCTGACCTTCAAATGTTCTAAACACCTCACCCTCAAAGTTCAAAGTAAACTTTATCGTCAAAGTACATACATGTCACCATATACAACCCTGAGAATCATTTTCCTGCGGGCATACTCAGCAAATCTACAAAGCAGTAACTATAACAGGATCAATGAAAGAGCAACTAGAGTGCAGAAGACAAGAGACTGTGCAAATGCAAATATAATTAATAATAAATACTGGACCCAGGTTCCAGATTCTATTCACAGCTTCAGCTCTCTCTCTCTCCCCATGCCCCCTCTATCCCCCCAACATCCAACCTGATCAAAACCTTCTACATTATCCTCAATGATTCACCAGCTCTATTACTGAAACTTTGGACCCTGAGTTGGCTTATTACTGTCACATGCACCGAGATACAGTGAAAAGCTTGTCTTCAATACTGTTCACACAGGTGCAATTATTACATAATGCAGTGAAACAGAACAAGGTGAAACAATAACAATGAAGAATGAAGTGTAACAGCTACAGAAAAAGCGTAGTGCAGGTAAACAATAAGAGGCAATATCATAATGGGCTAGATTATGAGCTTAAGATTCCATCCTATCATACTAGGAAACCATGTAATCGTCTTATTATAGTGGGGCAGAAGTTGTCCTTGAGCCTGGTGCTTCTGCCCAATGGAGGAGGAGAGCAGAGAGAACGTTTGGGGTGGGTGAGGTTTTTGATTGTTTTATTGAGGCGGTGAGAATTTTAGACAGAATCCACGGAGGGGAGGTTGGTCTCCATGATGTGCTGAGCTGTATCCATAAGACTTTTTTTAAATTTAGAGATACAGGACAGTAGCAGGCTTTTCTGGTCTGAAGAGCCCATGCTGCCCAGTTATTTAACTTACTAACCCATATGTCTTTGGGATGATGAAGGAAACTGGAGCATCCAGAGGAAACAACGCGGTCACAGGGAAAATGTACAATCTCCTTACAGACAGCAGCAGGAATTGAATCCCAAACTTACAGCCTGAGCTGTAATAATCACAAGTAGGAGTGTTGTGGACTCTTCCCAATATGTCATGAGTACAGTCCATTCATCCCCACCAGTGGTAGTATCTACAGGTAGCACTACCTCAAGAAGTCCCACACCACCAAGTCTAAAACAGGTACTTCCCTCCAACCATTCTTGAACCAACCAACTGAACTCTAATTACTAACAACATCAATCACTTTGTATTAAAATATTCTCTCTTTTGTTCAAATTATGTTCTTCTGTGATGGATGCTCAGTATCCAGGGCCAGTGACCTCATGTTTTCCCAATCTCACTTTCTAAACACAGCAGCTGTCACTTGTAAGATCAGAACAGTTGTTAGTAAACTTCCAATTACTAACTTTGGTTAGCATAAACAGGAGCCAGTCTTCAGTACTTAAAATGTAAATAGAAAGCAGTAATCAGTTTAAAGTTAAAACAAAATATTGCCTATAGAGCAGCTTTGCAGATGCCCTGTCTGGAGACAGAGATGTAGTTCACTATCTCTGGCTTATTGCTGCTTCAGCCGCAGTACAAAACAATGGGTTGTTTTATTTGGCTTGTATCAAAACAGACAAGTTGACTAAGTTGCTTAGTTCAAGGAAGCTTCCAGACCAGATGGATCATATTTTTTAGCAAATTAAATAAACGATCTCTTAATTTTGGGACTTTTATGTACTCAATAAAGTTTGTTTTACAACAATAGCTGAGATCTATGTCTCCAAGCTGTTTTTATACCTTTTGTTTAGAAAGGGTATCTGAAGAAGTACCATATAGGTGTTAAGTCACCCAAGTGAAGTAAAAGGGTATAAATATGGAGAGCAGTTCAGACTTACTAGGAATAGGGTAAGGATCATAAAAAAAACGAAACAAACATGGAATGAACTAGAATCCATTCCTCCAGCTTTGGTTTCTGTGAAAGATGACTTGTTCACCTGCACCACTGGAATGTTGTTTTTAGTTTATAGAAGATGGCTTATGTTTTAGGAGGTGGCTTGTGTTTTAAGAACTGTTTAAGATGGAAATCCTCTGGGAGTTTTAAATGTTTTAGGAATGTTGCTTGGATTTAATCATGTATCACTGTAACTAAATAAATTATGTTTAAACTACTTTGTTAGTCAGGAGAGGGGACCTACTACTTGAATCATCATCATCATCAGGTGCCATGCCCAGTTTGAGCTTTGACTGCCATTGCCCACACACTCCTGTTTTGGGTCAAGTGGATCAATTCATTGGTATTCATTTCCAGTTCTCTGGCTGCTGTCTCCATCATCATTTGTCTTTGCCTTCATCTTGCTTTCTTCCCTGCAATCTTTCCCATGATTACCGTGCATTCTAACTCCTCTTTCCTAATCACATGTCCAATGAAGTTACGTTGCCTTTTCATGATTTCATACACTACTTCTCTTGAATAGTGGGGGATATTGGCATCTCACCATGGAGAATAAACAGGGAAGTGAACTCATCTTTGAAGACTGGGTAGTTACAGTATCATTTCCCTTTTAGCTATTTATATCTGATAGGGCTAATGATCTTCACTTGAGTTTAGAACTTCGCAGTCAGCAAACCCAATAACATCATACTATCTTGTAAAAATTATGCATAATTTTTCACTTATGAATGCTGCTTACACGATACTATATGTCTGTGATTCTACTGCAAGTAAGTTTTTCATTGCAACTGTGCACATGACAATAAAGTTGACTTTGACTTCAAACCTAATTTAATGACTATGTGGTGTGCAGATGGCCCCCGTTTTCCAAACATTCGCTTTATGACACCTTGCTGTTACGAAAGACCTACGTTAGTTACCTGTTTTCGCTAACAGAAGGTGTTTTCACTGTAACGAAAAAAGGCAGCGCGTGCCCCGAGCAGCCAAGCTCCTCCCCCGGAACTGCATTCTAGCCGCCATTGCTTAAACACGTGCTTTATCTCGATTTATTTTGTGCATCCGTTAGCAAGATGAGTTCTAAGGTATTTGAAAAGCCTAAAAGAGCTTGTAAGGGTGTTACACTTAGCGTAAAACTAGACATAATTAAACATTTCGATTGTGGGGAACAAAGTAAGGACATTGTCCACGCGTTGAACGTGCCTGTGTCCACCATTCGCACTATTTATACGCAGAGAGAAAGAATTTTGAAAGCTGCCGATGTTACTGTTGGTTCTGCTCGTAGCAAAGTGGTCTCTCTTAGTCAGCATCCAGTAATGGATAAAATGGAAAGTCTATTGCTTGAGTGGATTGATGGGTGTACAAAGCGTGGTGTTCTGTGAAGTTTTCTTATGCTTAAGGAAGAGTCAGTCAGTCTTTTAACAGGCTGAAACAGAAAGCACTGGACGATGGTGATGAAAGTGTTGTGAAAGTGGAATTTAAAGGTAGTCATGGGTGGTTTGATCGGTTTCTGAGGCGAGGGCAGCTTCATGGTTTAAGCAGTGGTCCCCAACTTCCGGGCCGCAGACCGATACATTGCCGTGAAGAATGCAGCGGTGGTCCGAACACACCCAGCACATCTTTAAGAAAAAAGCCGAAATAAACAAGCTAATTAATTAGGTGCCACCCAGCACCTAAATGTCGGCCCAGATCAGAGGTGATTGCCAATTGAGTCAGGTGGTTATTCGTATAAGCAAGTGTTTAAATGTGACGAAACTGCAATTTATTGGAGTCTTCCCGATTCCAGTAACTGCACTGTACTGTACATACATTATTTCTACTAGGCTGTGTATTTTTATGTGTTATTTGGTATGATTTGGCAGCTTCATAGCTTAAAGGTTACTGGAGAGATTGTTCCTGCCGAGAGCACTTCCGTGAGATTTTTGCTACGCTAGACAGTGCTACAGAAAAGTATTTCTACTTTATATAGGCTGTGTATTTATCATATCATCCCTGCTTTTCCTATATGTTACTGTTATTTAAGGTCTTATGTGTTATTTGGCATGATTTTGTAGGTTATTTTGGGAACACTCAAAAATTTTTCCCATATTAATAAATGGTAATTGCTTATTCACTTTACAACATTCTGGCTTACGAACCATTTCATAGGCATGTCCTACCTTCGGACAGCGGGGGAAACCTGTATAACTACTGTCTTATTTCTACATTCTGCATTAAACTTTCCATTTGAATCAACATATAGAAAACACAAATTGAGGGCATTAGTTTCATTAAAGTTTTGAATAGATCACAAAGAAATGGACTCTTCTTGTGTGTTGCATATCTTTAGGGCTCAATTCAATCATCAGTTCTGTCTCACTTCAGAATTACTATGCCAAGGTGAATAATACTCTACAAGCACTACTAAACTAGTGCTGATATGCACTTTTCTCCTACATGGTCTCAGCAGTCAAAGGCCCAGTCTGAGGGTGGTCACTGGGGACAGTTTGGGCTAATTTACCTTGAGTGACCAGAGGTACAAAGCATTGGGGATTTGAATGTCAGAGCCTAGACTATTTGGGGGTAGTTGGTACAGTGATGAAAGCAAGCTTTAGTAGAGGTCACCACATTGTACCAAGCTGTGAAAACTACAGATCTCCTGACTGGCAGTGATGTGCAGATTTGCTGCTATTTCCCTAATAACCCTTCATTCATTGAACAATGAATGGGGCTACTTGACCCTTGTGTGAAAGGAAAGGTTGAGAGGCACACAGGAGCAAATCACGCCAGAGTAAAATCAAGAGGGAAGTGAAAGACAGCATGAAAGGAAAAGAGAGGACATACAGAATAATATAAGCAAAAATTAGTGGGAAGACAGAGGAATAGGACGTTTTAAAAATCAAAAAAAGCAACTAAGAAAGCAAACAAAGAAAGGAGAGAAAAGATGAAATATGAAGGTTAGCTAGCCAATAATATAAAAGTGGATACCAAATATTTTTCAGATATATACAAAGAATAAAAGAGAGGTATCACACTGCTGGAAAATGACGCTGGAGAGGTAGTAATGAGGAACAAAGAAATGGCGGACAAAGTCCATAAATATTTTGCGTCAGTCTTTGTTGTGGAAGACCCCAACAGCAGGCCAGAAATTCGAGAGCATCAGGGGACAGAAGTGAGTGTAGTCACTATTACTAAGAAGAAGATGCTTAGGAAACTGAAAGGTCTGAAGGTAGATACATCACCTGGACCAAATGGACTACACCCCAGGCTTCTGTAAGAGGTACCTGAAGAGACTGTGGAGGAATTAATAGTGTTCTTTCAAGAACCAGTGGATTCTGGAATAGTTCCTGAGGGCTGGAAAATTACAAATGTTACTCCACTATTTAAGAAGGGAGGCAATATCCAGGCAGTTCTTCATTCTTCTTTCTTTTTCTTTTTTTTTCTTTCTTTTTTCAGGTAGGGGTGTATATCAGGGGGGAAGGGTTAAGGGGAGGGGGAGGGTAGATAATATCATTCTATGTAATCACTTCAAAAACTCAATAAAAATTATATTAAAAAAAAGGGAGGTAAAACAGGAAATTATAGACCACTTAGCCTGACCTTGGTGGTTGGAAAGATGTTGGTGTCCATTATTAAGGACAAGGTTTCGGGGTATTTGAAGGCACATTATAACCTAGGCCAAAGTCAGAATGGTTTCCTTAAGGGGAAATCTTTCCTGACAATTCTGTTGGAATTTTTTGAGTGAAAAAAAAGTAGGATAGACAAAGGAGAGTCAATGGATGTTGTTTACATGGATTTTCAGAAGGTTTTGTCAAGGCGTCACACATGACGCTGCTTTTCAAGATAAGAGCGCACGTTATTTCAGGAAAGATACAAGCATGGATAGAAGATTGAATGCCTGACTGGCAGAAGGCAAAGAGTGGGCCTTTTCTGGTTGACTGCTGGTGACTAGTGGTGTTCTGCAGAGGTCAGTGTAGGGCCCATCTCTTTTTACATTGCATATCAATGATTTGGATGGTGGAACTTATGGCTTTGTGGTCAAGTTTTCAGAAGATACAAAAGATAGGTGGAGGAGCAGGTAGAGTTGAGGAAGCAGGGAAATCTATGGAAGAACTTAGTTGAGGAGAATGGGCAAAAAGTGGCAGATGCAATACAGCATTGGGAAGTGTTTGGTCATGCACATTGGTAGAAAGAATAAAGACATGGACTATTTTCTAAATGGGAAGCAAATTCCAAAATCAGAAGTGCAAAGGGATTTGGGAGTGCTCATGCAAGATTCCAAAATGTTAACTTGCAGGTTGAGTCAGTAGTAAGAATGGCAAATATAATGTTAAATTTTAATTTAATTTAACTTAACTGAGAAATGCAGCATGGCCAATGAGGTCGCACCACCCATATTTTAATAATTTTTGAACACGGTTTCAAAATTGCTTCATTTATTTCACTGTTTCTGTTATAAATGTATTAACCATAAAGCCAGGAATACATATACTGTAATTAAGCAACAGGGCTCATCCTTTTTCCTTAAAGTCCATAACTATTGTTACTAATTCCATTAATCAATGATAACCTCTGCTCAAAATTAACATGACACAAGACAAAATTTTTTGAAGACTTGCCAACTTGGGCATACACTCTGCAAAGGGTTCACCACCCGTGATAGTCTTTTTCTGCCACTTGAGATTTTTCCACGACTGTAGCCCCCTCACAGATTTCAGTGAGGAAGTGTTTGGGTGAAATATTCCTGACGTTAACATGTTGTAGGTGAGTAAGATTACCTGTGTGGTTCCATGATAGAAGATATTGACGGTATATTATGGATGTCATATTTTCAGTAAACAAACCCGTTTCTCTTCAGTCCTTCCTGAAATTGGCTTTTGAATTGGAGACTTTCATCGAGTTTGGCTCATTGCGCAGATCTCCAAGTTGTGTATTAAATTAGAGATGTGTTCTGGTCTAGCTCAGAAGTATTGCAAAGGTAGTGGCTTCTTGTGAAACGAACAGCTGACTTTACTGCTTTCATGCAAACCTGGCGAGAAAGGGCCCCACACGATCTGGGGTCCTTCGGCAAACAATCCACTGGCATACGAGAGTTAAGAACTTACTGTCGGGAATTCAAACTGCATATTAATAGCAGAAATTCCAGGAGTGATCTTCAATTAACTAAATACAATGAATTAACACCGAGCTTCCTCGAAACCCATTGCGTTACCTCTAGGACCTCAATCTCCCTCTTCACCTCTGGCCATGCAACACTTTGACATTCCCACCCCAAATATACAACTTGATTCGAAGGAGTAATGCGTGGTGCGAGCCCTCGGGTTCGATCCTATCACAAGATATAACACAAACACACACATAAATTTAACCACGAGAAATTTAGACTGGAAAAAAAGATTAAAGCCTTACCAGCGATGAATTACGGCAACTTATCGAGATCTGAAACACAGCAACATCTGTAAAATAAGTTGAGCGTCCCACACCGCAAGCACTTTTGACAGAACGACCATTATAAAGTGCAAAGGAATCCTCCAGGCAAACAAGCCCAGCCACTTAGATGCCGCGCGCAGTGAAATATTTCATGAATAGCAAGCGGGGGGGGGGGGGGGGGGAAGAGCTGGCGTTTAGAAAAGTTCTTAACAACTCAATCCGGAGCACATGCCCTACAAATCCACTTACCCCAGCACCAGGGCACCAGCACGCTGACCACGCCGCTTCTTTGACTGCTTAGTGTGACGCGGAGCAGCAGATCCGATTCAGGATGTCGGCAAAGCGTTTCCGGCAACAAATGACAGATCAATCAATTCGTTCCTTCTAAGAAGCTTGTGTAAGGCTAATACATAATTAATTGGTCAATAATTGCTGTGTGAGTTATTAATACCCAAGGGCTCTGTGTCCGAGCCCCCTCCCCCACCTCTACCCACTCGAGCACTATTTCTGTCACCAACTCCAAACCTGAACTCTATTTCGCCCTTTTTCCTAACCGTTTGCTGCGCCGTGTCCTCGGTTTGTGCAGCGGAGATGTGAAAACAAATTAAGTAGACCGACCATACTAGGAGGGATTAAGTTGTCATTGCAAAGCGACTTCTTGCTAGAAGTTTTGCAACTAAGAATGTCTCTTTTTCGTGGAAAATGCAGCAACTCCCGGCTGCGTAGCAAACTCCCACGGACAGAATGTGATAAGGGTCTGGCCAGTTTTGAGTGCTGGGTTTGGGATCAACATCTGCAGAAATTGAATTTCTGCCTTTGTGCAATTAAAGATTTAAGGTTCATGTTTACATCAAAACATACAGTGGTTTGGACTAGCAACGAATACACCCAAGGGTGGGTGGAGACAGCCCCTATGTGTGAGCACACATGCCAGCTCCAATATAGCACAGTCACAATACTTGGCAGAACAACACAGGACACTGCATACGTCAAAGTAACTGAGCAAAACAAGCCCCCATTCCTCCCATATACCCCCATACATACATAGTCCTCAATGTCCAAAAAACGAAAGAGCCGATTGTGGATTGCAGGAGGAACGGAGGCAGATTCGGCCCGATCAACATCAATGGGTCTGTTAGGTGAGGATGGGATTGGGGCAGTTCTCTGATCTTACTGTGGTTGAATTTTTCACAGATAAGAACCTTGATAAAGTACATGTGGTCTCTGAGCAAAAGTCTGTGCTCAATGGAACAGAACAGAACAATGGATTTATCTTATACCTTTCTACATTACATTAGGTAAGGTAGGGAAGTTGTACATCACATAATAAATGCATTTACATTGTTTGTGCATATTTCAAATACTGGCCATTCAGAAAGCTGATATTAAATATTTTATGTTCCTAACTTTGATCCAGTTTCTTTGACCATTTCCTTTACTTATTAATTTTGAGCTTCTTTGGTTCATCCAGATTTGTCAGAGTAGTCAGTAGGGTAACAAAGTGCTGAGTAACATAGATACATCACAAAGGAATTTCAGATTTCCAGCAAGTGTAATTTTTAAAAAAATTTCCATCACTGTCAAGTTCACTGCCACTTCTCTTCCAGGAATCCCAGGCTTTGAAGATGTTCTTCTCTTTCTGGCAGGATTTTCATGTATCGTTTTTGGTCTTAGAGTTGTAACAGCGTAATCAATAAAGCAGAGATACTTGTTCTTAGCCCACCAAGATACATGCTCAGCAGGTGCACACCCAGCTCATCCTCTTTTCCTGCAGTTAGCCTCTATCCCTCTAGGCCCTCCTAATAAACAATCCAATTGCTTCTTAAATGATATTATTCCATCTGCTTCAACCATGTACACAGCTCATTCTATATACTCACCATCCTCTGCATGAAAATGCTCTCCTCGGGTCCCTTTTAAATCTTTCCTTTCTTGACCTAAACCGATGCCCCTAGTTTTAGACTCTCCTACCCTGGGAGAAAAACTGTTACCATCCACCTGGTTCTGAAATAGTCCTTTGGCTCTCCTTCATACTTCTTGCAACTTAAGACTAACTTGTTTCCCCACATCCGATGAAGGAACTTCAATCTGAAACATTTCCACAGAGGCTGCCTGACTTGCCAGGTATTTCCAGCATTATATAATTTTTGCAAGAAATTTACTAATACTGCCAACTTATAAAAAATATACTCAGTTGGGGTTTCAATATCTATAAAGAACAAAAGGCAAATTTCTTGGATAATACTTCAATGACTCACCTTGGGAGATTTTACCAATGTAAAGACAGAGCATCTTATCATTTTTAAGAGCAGATTCCAAAAAGATCAGAAGTTTGCCTTTTTGTAGAAGGAAAGATAGGTACCAAGTCCTTTGCCAAATGGCTGTGATGTTTACTCAAGTGGGGCACTTCAAAACTTTAGATTCCATTTGGACCATAGGCAAAATTCAGGCATCCCAGGTGATTTGAATATTACAATCTGGGTCTTCTTGAATATGTTAATGAAGTGATTAATTTTTGTTTAAGAAGTCTTTGTAACAAATTAGTACTAAGGTTCCAGGCTTGTCCTTTTCAGGTTTTTTCGAGAATTTTTAGAGCAATGGCTGGTAACAAGAAGATTGTACTTCAATATGGAACCAGAAGGGGAAATAGTTCTCCTCCCAGTTCCACATCTACATTGCAACCAGCAACCAGACGGGTCAGAATGCACCAGCCCTCAGCTATCATACCACCCCAGGAGCCACATGCATGGCAGTAGCGCTCTAGATATGGAGGAGTTCAACAGAACAGAACAGAAGGCATTGATTGTGAATGTGTACAATGAAAATCCAATACACAACTTGATTCTTGTAAATTATCTTTTTTATTATCTGAACAGAGTTCATTTTGATATATGCAAAAACAATGCACAAGACCCCCCATCCCCACGTCCACATGGATATCCTCGTGGAGAAACACTGCCGACTGGCAGACTGCGGGACGCAGTGAAGCTTGATGAAGCCACCGCAAAGGCTTGGCGTAGGGTTTTCTACTATTGGAGAGCGGGGGGCTGGTTTGGGTAAGGAAACCCCTCAATTATTGTCGTAGTGTTCCACCCCCGGAAGGCAGCAATTTGATTGGTGTGTAGGAAGGTAAAGGAACTCCACGGAAAGCATTAACTATCAATATAAAGAATGAAAAGCCATTGCATGGTTTATTCTTGTATTTTAGTATAAATAATAACGTTGATTTTGATATATGTTGAGATGAGCAGGAATTTCTTTAGCCAGTGAGTGATGGATCTGTGGAATTTGTTGCCCCAGGCTGCTGTGGAGACCAAGTCACTGGGTATATTTAAGGCATGGGTTGATAATTTTTAACTAGTCAAGGCATGAAGGTGTACAGGGAGAAGGCAGGAGATTGCGGCTGAGAGGGAAAATGAATCAACCAGATTGAAATGGCGGAACAGACTTGATAAACCAAATGGCAGAATTAATTCTCCTCTTATATTTTATGGTCTTAAGGTAAAACATTCCAGTCCAATCCTTCCTGCATGCTTGGAACATTAATCCCACCGTGCGCTCCCCGCCTCCCCAAGAGGAAGGAAACAGGAAAAAGACAGTCACTCTCCCTTTGTGGGCTACAAGTTTACAAAGAGGATACGGAGGAGAGTGCAAGGGTCTGTCTCACTTTTCATCCTGAGCGGCTGCATGACAGAAAACTCTCGAATCTATGGGCTGTTCCCAGAGACACACGGGGAAGCAGGCATCAAGTGCGGCTGGAAGCTCATCATCTCAGTGAAAGACACCCACTGGTCTGCCTGAAAACTTGTTGGGCAATGTTCCGCTTCTACTGTCAACCGGAACATTCCACACTGCCGGAGTACGTGCTGGGGGACGCACTGAGGCTTGGTGCAGCCAGTGCGAGGGCTCAGTGGGGAAGGACCACAGTGTAGGGTTCCTCCACCACTGGACAGGGAGGGGCCGGGCTGAGTGAGGAAGCCCCTCAGTTACTGTAGCAGTGTGGTACCCTAAGGGCTCACATGAGTGGTATGTGTGTTTTTAAAAATTATTATTTAACACTAAATGCATTGTTTACAAACATAAGGATGAAAAGACATTGTGCGGTTTATTCCTGTAAATATTTTTATTATGAATAAAGTGTAGTTTGGCTGATAAAAAAAACTCCTTCCTTGGGCAGCATAACCCTGACTGAGATTGGGAGTGGTGTACAAGTTTTGTCTGATCCATCAGCTGCTTCCAGCTATTCACACAAGGTCCAAGGCTCAGGGTCAGTGGAGCCCTGAGTCCATCCAGACAGGACTCAAACAACATCCTCCCGGACCACCTCAAACCAGCAAAAGTTTATAGTTTGCTGCTCAATGTTTTGGAAAATTGCTGTCAACTCTCATAAACAGAGGCTGCTGTGACGGTGGTAGATTCTTGGGTGTCATTATTTTAGTCATTCTGTCAGAACAAAGAGTGCCCTTGTTTTATTTAACTCACTATTAGTGAAACACTGCTCTTTCTCCTGATCTTCTTTCTAGTGGTGGATTAGGGAAGGGATTGTTTTAAAATGAGATACTTTGTTTAAATTTGGAACTTTGAAATGGGTGGATATGTAAATGAGGTGTTATGGTGTAATGCCTCTTTTACATTCTGTTTTATTTTCCTTTCCTACTGAAGAATAAATAATTTCACTCCCATTAGTTTGATTATGATCTCTGATATATAATGAGGTGAGGTATGGGAGGTGATGAGTTCCCATGCATTCCTCACAAGCCATAGCCTGAAACTCTGGGAGATGAATATTTCTTATCTTGTGACCGCATCTGCGATCTACAGCAATTTTTTAATATTCACATTGAATCCTGAGGTAACGTGCATAGTGCCAAAGTATTCCGGCGTTCCAACTGAACATTCGCTTTCATTGGAATTCCTGGGTGAACGTTGTTTCTGACACCGGGGTTGCCATAAGTGAAATGAGTAAGGGATTGAAGGCCAGCTTCTAAACGAGCTTCAGTTACAACAATGTTATCAAGTTGTGCAGGTCAATCGACTAACGGTCAGGTCAGACACACCAAGTCATGCCAGTGTTCTTTTCTGATCACTGTCTCCGCCGAGCTTCCTATCACCTACAGAAGGACCAGAAGGTAGCTGGGGGTGGGGGGGGGGGGAGGGGGCGTGGTGGAAGCTGAATGTTAAGAATGTTAAGCTGTCGACCCCATAGAACATTGAGAAACTAGAGAGGGAGTACACAGGTTGGAGAACCTTAAAACGCCTCTTAAGGTTCTCAAGATGGTGCCGATGAATCACTGCGACATGTTGTGGGAAGCTTACAAATCTCTAAATATACTTCTTTGGAACTATTCACACTGCAGTCTGCAGCCTGTAATTTCCCTTTAAGTAACGTCCTTTTGAACTGTTTCAACAAACTAGCAATTTCATGATCTTCTAAAGGCTTAACTCTCAAGCATGCTTTATGTGGATGAAGGTACATCACCACAGCCAAAAGGGAGGAAGGAGGAGAGAACTCTAAGCCAGACTCAAATAAAAGGGCATGACACTTCTACCCAGCATCCTGTTAGCAAATGTACAGTCACTGGAGAACAAGAGTGAGAACCTAAGGGCAAGATTGCTGTATTGGAGGGAAATGAGAAATTACTGCATTCTCTGTTTCATGGAGACACAGCTTACTTCAGACACATGGTATTCGGTGGACAGACCCAAGGGCTCCTCTATACACAGGAACGAAAAGATTGCTGGTTCGGTAAAGGCAAAAGTTGGGGTCTGTGTTTCATGATAAGTTCTATATGGTGCTCAGATGGAGTGGTCTTGTCGCACTCATGTTCCTCCGGCCGGGAACATCTAACAATTAAATGCTGACTGTTCTCCTTACCAAGAGCGAGTTCTCCTCTGATATCCTGACCGCAGTTTACGTACGGCCAAAGGCCAATGTTAAACAGGCGCTCAATGTATTGAGTGCAGCAATCAGCAAACAAGAAACAGCCTATCTCCACACCTTTCAAGTCATTGTTGGGGACTTCAATCAGGCTTATTTGAAGAAACCTCTGCCCAATTATCATCAACATATCACCTGCAGCACCAGAGTCCCAATACACTTGACCATGTGCTACCCTACAATTAGGAACACCTACCGTTCCATGCCTAAACTGCAGTTCTATAAATCTGATGCTCTTCCTACCTGCAGACAGGCAGAGGCTAAAGAGCAAGGATCCAGAGATAAGGACAACAAAGATGTGGTTGCAGGAGGCAGGGGGGCGGCTAGGGGATTGCTTTGAGTTGATGGTCTGGGCTGTGTACAAGAGCTTATCAAAGGATCTGAATGAATACGCACAGTTGAAATTTGAAAATTAAAGATCACCAAGTTGGTGCCAGATGGCAACTTCTTTGAGCTCATCTGCAAAGCAGCTTAAATTCCTTTCTTTAATACCTCTTTTTTCTTTTCAAGGTGGCTGGGGTGGTGTCAGAGTCCGTGATCTACAGCTGCACTCAAACTGCAGTTCTTCACGGCGGTGGAATCACGCTCCTGGACCTTGCTGACCGGCCATTTTTGATATCTCCAGGAGTGACCTGGAAGACGTGCACCTTCAGGGTGCAGCCTCAGGAGGCCCCCGTGGACTCGATTCCTCACCGATGTTTCCAGCTGAGGCGTTGCGCGAGATCGAAGCATCGAACGGTCTCTCTCTCTCTCTCTCTCTCTCTCTCTCTCTCTCTCTCTCTCTCTCTCTCTCTCTCTCTCTCTCTCTCTCTCTCTCTCTCTTTCCCCCCCCCCTCCCTTTCGATGGGGATGCGGGAGAGTCTGCTGTTTCTTGAGTCAGGTGAGCTTGAATAACTGTCACTTTCAGGCTGTATCAATGAAACAGCGATCTTTTCATGTCCCCTCTCACTGTGGAAAGGATGACATCTCTCCCTCTCACTTATTAGTAAGAGAAAGCCTGTGTCATGTTGAATTGTTGGACGAGCAATAGTTTTTTCATTGTCTCTCTTTAGGGGCTTCTCCATTGCTTGCTTGGTGGGTGGTGAGTGTTGATGTTTCCTGCTGGAACAAAGGGGGTGAGTGTTCATACTTTGCTGCTGCTTGTGCATGGAAGGAGGGAGAGGGAGCTTTGGGGTTCTAACGTTTTTCTGTCATTCATTGCTTGGGGTTTTTCTTCTGTTTCGTGGGTGTCTATAAAGAGTACGAATTTCAGGTTGTATACTGTATGCATTCTTTGATATTAAATAGAACCATTGAACGATTGAATTGTCACATTCTTTATACAATCAGTCATAAACGAATGTGTCCCCACAAAATCGTTCAGCCTTCCCCAACCAGAAGTCCTGGATGAACCATGATATCCACAATCTGCTGAGGGCCAGATCACTGGTGTTCAGGACTGGTAACCAAGTTAAATACAAGAGGTCCAGGTACGATCCCTGGAAAGCCATCTCTCATGCAAAGTGAGAATTCCAGACCAAACTTGGATCACTGAAGGATGCTCGACGGCTGTGACAGGGCTTGAGTGCTATCATATCCTACAAAGTGAAACCAGGCGACATAGGTAACAGCAAGGCTTCGCTCCCAGATGAGCTCAATGCCTTTTACGCTCACTTTGACCATCAAACCATGGACTACCTTCATGAATTCCCACAGCCCCTGATGACCCTGTGATTTCAGTCTCGGAGCATCCTTCATGAGGCTGAACCCACGGAAAGCATCCACCCCAGTCGGGATACCCGGCCAACTGCTAAAGACCTGTTTTGAACGAATGGCTGGAGTGTTCTATATCTTTAACCCATCCGTCTGGCAGCCTGACGTACCCACCTGCTTCAAGCAGACTTCAATTATACAGTGCCAAAGAAGAACATAATGACCTGCCTCAATGACTATCACCCAGTAGCGCTTACGTCCACTGAGATGAGGTGTCTTGAGCGGTCTCCTCACTCCCAGACCCTAGTCAGTTCAGATTAGCAACAAGCTCTCTTCCACAATTTCCATCAGCAAGATGCACCACAGACTATGTGCTGAGTCCCCGCTCTACTTGCTTTATACTCATGAGAGTGAGGCTAGGAACTGTTCCAATGCAAGATTTAATTTACTGATGACACCATTGCTGCTGGCTGAATCAAAGGTAGTGATGAATCAGCATAAAGGCGGAGATTGAAAATCTGGCTGAGTGGTGCCACAACAACAACCTCTCACGCAACGTCAGCAAGACCAAGGAGCCGATTACTGACTTCAGGAAGAGGAAACCGGAAGCCCACGGGCCAGCACTCATCGGGAGATCAAAGACAGAGAGGATCAGCAACTTTAAGTTTCCATTGTTATGATTTCAGAAGATCTACCCTGGGTCCAGCACATAAGTGCTATTACAAAGAAAGCACAGCAGTGCCTCTACTTTCTCAGAAGTTTATGAAGATTCGGCATGTCATCTAAAACTTTGACAAACTTCTATACATGTGCGGTTCTATACATGGCCTGATAGCAAAACACCAATGCCCTTGAACAGCAAAGCCTACTACGAGTAGCAGTTATGACCCAGCCCATCAATGGTAAAGACCTCCCCACCATTGAGCACATCTACATGAAACACTGTTGCAGGAAAACAGCATCCATCATCAAGGAACCAAACCATCCGGCCCATGCTCTCTTCTCACTGCTGCCATCAGGAAGAAAGTACAGGAGCCTCATTGTTGTAATGTGAGCATTATTAAAAGTAAATTAATACTAATTAGGATAATGGGGGGTTTTACTTCCGTTCTTTTTACTTCCGGTGTGCTTTGTACATAGTGTGCCTGCCATGCCGTATGGGTTGTGAAAGCCTTTGTATATACATATCGGTTTTGACATTCAAGATAAAGTTGTTTCTTTGGGCATGAAGTTGTCGAGTGTGCCTTTTTCAAATTAGAAGTTACCACACTCATGTCCCATACTACTAGGTTAAGGAACAGGTCTTCCCCCTCAATCGTCAGGTTCTTGAACCAGAGGGGATAATTTCACTCGCCCCATCACTGAACTGTTCTCATGACCTATGAACTCACTTTCAAGGACACTTCATCACATGTCCCCGATACTTATGGATGATTTATTTATTATATTATTGTATCTTTTTTTTCTTTTTTTGTATTGTATTTACACAGTTTATAGTCTTTTGCACATCGATATTCAAAGTTGATGGAACTTGAACAGACTCCCCTTAAAGAAGCAGAAGAGAGGATGTTGTGCTGGTTTAAAAGTGGCTTTTGACTCCCAGTACCGACTATTCTGCTGGCAAATGTACAGTCTCTGATAAGTAAAACTGAAGAGCTCAGAGCTAGAGTGCTGGACTGGAGGGTCATTAAAAGCTGTGTTTCTTGTCTTACGGAGTCTTGGATGTCTCCCCCCATTTCGGATGCAGCGATACAGCTTGACGGCTTCACAATTCACTGCCGATAGGACTGCTGAGCCTTTCAAAGGTAAAGGAGGTGGACTATGCTTTATGATCAACTCTTTGCAGTGTACAAATGTGGCTGTGCTGTCCCAGTCCCGCTAAGCCGACCTGGAACATCTCACAATCAAGTGTCCTCCACTCTATGTGCTGCAGGAGTTTTCAGCCATCATCTTGGTGGTGATGTACATCCCATGTCAGGCCAGTGTCAAACAGGCTCGAGACAAACTGAATGATGTAATAAACACACATGAAACAGCACATCCTGGTTCCTTCCCCGTCATTTTGGGGGATTTTAACCAGGCCAGCTTGAAAAAGTCTCTAAGTAATTATTACCAACATATGACTTGTGGAACCAGATGTTATATTACCATCAACAGTGCTTATTGTGCTATCCCACACCCATACTTGGGGAAGTCTGATCACCCAAGCATAGGCAGAGACTGCTGCACCAGTACTGAGGACCAAGAAGCTATGGACAAGGGAGCTGCAGGAGTGCTTACAGGACTGCTTTGAATTGGTGGACTGGACTGTATTCAGGGATTCATTTTCAAATCTGAATGAGTAGGCCACAGGAGTCACTGACTTCATTGAAACCTGTGTGGATGAGTGTGTGCCTATGAGAACTTACCTGAATCAAAAGCCATGGATGAACCAGGAGGTCTGTAGTCTCCTGAGGGCTAGACCCGAGGCACTCAAGTTCTGCAGACCCAGGACTGTAGAAGAACATCAGATACAACATATGGGGGGCAATCTCAAGAGCAAAGCAACAATTCCAAATGAGATTGGAGGAAGAATAGGATGTATGTCAACTCTGGCAGGGTTTGCAGGCCATTACTTCCTACAGGGTGAAACCTAACATCGTGAAAGGCAAGGATGCTTTGCTCCCTGATGAGCTGAATGACTTTTATGCTCGCTTTGAAAGGGAAAATAAAACTACAGCTATGAGGATCCCTGCAGAACCTGGTGACCCTGTCATCTCTGCCTCGGAGTTCAACATCAGATTGTCTTTCAAGGGGGTGAACCCTCACAAGGTGACAGTACCTGGTAGAGCTGTGAAAACCCATGCCAACTAACTGGCGGGAGTGTTCAAACACATTTTCAATCTCTCATTGTTGCAGTCAAAAGTTCCCACCTGCTTCAAAAGGGCAGCAATCGTACCAGTGCCCAAGAAGAGATGGGTGAGCTGCCTCAATGACTATTATCCAGTAGCACTCAGATCTATGTTGTTGAAGTGCTTTGAGGGGTCGGTTATGGGAAGAATCAACTCCTGTCTCAGCAAGGATCTAGACCTACTTCACAATAGGTCTACAGAATTTGCAATCTTATTGGCTCTTCACATGGTTTTGGATCTCTTGACAGTACAAATACCTAAGTCAGGATGCTGCTGGTTTTCCAATTGAAATAGCTGTTTTAATGGAAATCACAGAGAGAATCGCAACTGACTTACAGTGGGGAATGAAAGTGAGCGTGAACAAAATTGCAACGTCTAAACAGAAACCTGCCTGGCCGAACAAATTGTGTTACCATCATGGCTGGAGCTCACATACACCAAACAAGTGTAGGTTTAAAGGTGAAACTTGCAGAAAATGCAACAAAATAGGACTCACACAAAGAGCATGTCAGTATGACAAAAATTAATGGACTACACAGGGAAGCGAAAATGCAAAAAATTCAAGTTGCAGTTTCAAAAAGAATATTAATCTGCTTGCTGTTGAAGAATCTGATAATGACAAGAGTGATGCAGGACTGTGTAGTTCTAAGATTTACAATGTGAAAATAGACAAGCAATATGGCTTACACCAGAAGTGAACAGCAAATTAATTAAAATGGAATTGGACACTGGCTCATTCCACAAAACGAGTTTGAAGGGCATTTCAAAGATACCGAACTGAAGCCTGCAGATGTCTAACGAAGAACTTATACTAGAGAAATGATCATTCCTGCTTTTCATATTGTTTGTCAATGATTTAGATAATGGAATTGATGGCCTTGTGGCAAAATTTGTGGATGAACCGAAGATAGTTGGAGGGGTAGGTAGTGCAGAGGAAGCAAGGTGATTGCAGCTGGACTTGGATAAATTGGAAGAATGGGTAAAGAAGTGGGAGATGGAATACAGTGTTGGAAAATGTATGGTAATGCATTTTGGTAAAAGGATCAATAGTGCAGACTATTATCTAAATCAGGGGTCCCCAACCTTTTTTGCACCGCGAACCAGTTTAATATTGGCGATATTCTTGCGGACCAGCTGACGGGGAGGGGGTGTTCAAGTTCAACATTGCATGACAGGGAATGAGGAAAGGTGCGGCTGACTCATATTGTTTCATATCGCCAAATCATATTGTTTCCTCGCGGCCCGGTAGCACATGCTTTGCGGCCTGGTACCGGTCCACAGCCCGGTGATTCTGGACCGCTGCTCTAAATGGAGAGAAAATTCAAACATCAGAGTTGCAGAGGGACTTAGGAGTCTACATGCAAGACTCCCAGAAGGTTAATTTACAGGTTGAGTCTGTGGTAAAGGAGGCAAATGCAATGTTGGCATTTATTTCAAGAGCAATAGAACATAAAAGCAAGGAGATAATGCTGAGGCTTTATAAGGCACTAATCAGGTCGCACTTGGAGTTTTGTTAACAGATTTGGGTCCCATATTTCAGAAGGGATGTGCTGTCATTGGAGAGAATCCAGAGGAGGTTCACAAGGATGTTTCTGGGAATGAAGGGGTTAATATGTGAGGAGCATTTGGCAGCTTTGGGCCTGCATTCACTGGAATTTAGAAGAATGAGGGGGGATCTCATTGAAACCTACTGAATGTTGAAAAGACTCGATAAAGTGGATGTGGAAAAGATGTTTCCTATGGTGGGAGTATCCAGGACTGGAGGGCACAGCCTCAAAATTGAGGTGTGACCTTTTAGAACAGAGCTAAGAAGGAATTTTTTT
This sequence comes from Mobula birostris, assembly GCF_030028105.1. Classification (NCBI taxonomy): domain Eukaryota; kingdom Metazoa; phylum Chordata; class Chondrichthyes; order Myliobatiformes; family Myliobatidae; genus Mobula; species Mobula birostris. Next base: position 34,987,452 of record NC_092390.1, read on the forward strand.
ATCCACGAGTAGAGAGTCTGTCGAATGCTCTTCCACAGACTGCTATAGAGGCCAAGTTCATGGGTGTATTTAAAGTGGACGTTGATAGTTTCCTGATTGGTCAGGGCATCAAAGGATATGGCAAGAAAGCAAGTGTATGGGGTTGAGTAAGACCTGGGTAATATGAGCTTCCGGTTTGGTCGCCGGCTGCTCAACCATGGTTTTCAGTCGGGCACCGGATGCTCAGAGAGATTTGGCGGGGGCGGGCGCTTGGTGCTCGGCCGAGGGCCGTGGTCGAGTGGTCAGCGACTTGGCCGGCTCCCCCACCGGACTTAGTCTGGTGAGGAGGGTGTGAGGAGACACAGCAGGACTTAAAAAAAACAAGACCTGACAAAGGGTGGATGAGCTCCTTGTGAGCCAATGGCCATCTTCCGTGGAAGAGATTAAAGCCTCACCACGTATCTACGAATCGTACGCTATGCACCTAGTTAGAAGAGACATGATGAACTTGGGCGCTGCACCGTGTGCCTGGACCTGCGCAAGGCCTCCGCCTAAGGAAGGGCCGAGCTCGAAGAAGGGCCGACACGGCCTCTGGCTCGAGCTCGGCGGGGCGGCGGCGGGCAGTGCCAAGGCGGCCAGCGAGAACAAACTGGAGGAGAGGCTGTACTCGGTGCTGTCGCAAGTTCGAAGAAGATGGAGGTGCATAGCCGCCAACCCTGGATTCAGGACGGCACCCACTGACTGACTGAGATCTGGGATCAGCCACGATGGAATGGCAGAGCAGACACAATGGACTGAATGGCCTAATTCTGCTTTTATGCCTTATGGTCTTCAAAACATAATTTGACATAGACACAGCCATCCCAGGAAAATGCTCCTGCTCACACTTGACATCCTCCTTGGACCTTGTACTTGTACTCAACATATCAGCTACACCAACACTCTGTCAGGTGGGGAAATCACTTTAAGAGTCAGGGCCTTCCAATTACATAAATGGTACATAGGGAAATACCAGCCCTTAAAGCACTAACTCCACCAGGGCTATTAAGGTTCAGGTACATTCAGGCTGTTACTGTACTCTGGGTCAAGACTGGCTGGAATAGATTACTCCCCAAAACAGAAGACCAAATCCTGAGAAGCCAGATAATTTCCCCCACCAGCAGTCTCCTTCATCGTCCAAGAGATCGATATCAGTAGCATCCCTTCTGTGACGTAGTAAGGAGTCTTCGTACTGTGACGAGAATACACATAAATTAAGATGTTTGCTGGCCTGGGCTAGCACCAGTGGCATCAGCAGTTGGTCTGCCACCTGTCCTCAGGGGAGGGAGAGATAAGGAACACAATGAAGCAGCATTTGGAGATGTTAATGAAGGAGCCATCAGTCTGGGTATTGTCAAGATCGGCTCCCCCTTTGAACCCTGAACTGTTTGAAGTGATGGACAGGCGATCTGGAGATGTGTAATGAAGGGACGGGAGAGAGAGCTGTCTAGAGCGGCTCCCCCTTTGAACCCTGAACTGTTTGAAGTGATGGACAGGCGATACCCCAGCAGGAGGATAAAAAGGGACAGGTTCACTAAGGCAGGACACACACGACACCCCGAGGTAACGAGACCCTGGAAGCGGTGCGCCTCTCACAAGTCGGTGGGAAGCTCTTGGATGGCTGATCGCGGGATCAGCCTTAGACGCACAGGGTGAAAAGGTACGATCAGCGGGAACCCGGTGTGTGTCCGCCCTTGCTTGGGTGCCGGGTTCACTGCAGAGGATCGACCGCATCTGGAGGAGGGGTCACAGTCGGTGACCCAAGGTGACATCACAAAGGACTCGCCCGAAAGCTGCTTGTGAGCAATATCGCAGGTCTGTGAGTGGAAGCCGTTTTGAATGATCATTTGTTCTTGTTCTCTCTCTCCTTCCCCCACATTGTCCAGCGCCATGGCAATGATTACTGCGAACTGAACTAAATTGAACTGGACTTTGTGTCACTTTGAAATTGGTCATTTACCCCTAGACAACGATAGAGCTTGGTTGATCCTGTTATCTTAATTCTGTGCACATGTGTGTGTTATCATTGCTGAACTGTTGCATTTATTATCCTTTCGATTACTGTGTTGCTCGTTTCTTTAATAAAACTTTCTTAGTTCTAGTAATCCAGACCCCAACTGAGTGATCCATTTCCGCTGGTTTGGCAACCCAGTTACGGGGTACGTAACAGTACAAATTCAGCAATCTGACCTGTTGATCCAGTGAGCGAATTCAAACGCCATCCACAGGAATGTATATTAGGATCTCGCACCACAAATTAGCATTCACCACTGTCATTCTATAATGCAGGGAGATACGAATGCACTTGCTCCTGATTAATCACTGGATAGTTAGAAAACACAAAAACAATGGAATTACAAAAATTGCTCCCCAAATGGTCAAACACTCTGAAATGTGGCATCTGATATCTAGAACAAAGTTGTTCAAATTTTTACCAAAATTCAACTCAAATTTCATATGGCCACTATGAAAAATGAGTCATCCCTGAAACCAGTTACAAAAACCATGGGGAAACACGTAACAAAGTAACAGATTAAAACACAATAAACACGTAACAGATTAGAATGCAAACCTCAAAGCCCAGGCTGTGCTCTTCTTTTAAAACTTATTTTAAAACATGGAACTGCAAAAACTTAAAACACACACAGTAGTTAATTTCTCACAGAGAAACAGCACTTATCAGAGAACTGATAAGGAGAAAGCAACTGTGCAGGGGCCCAAAACATTCACAGTCTCATAAAGGCAAAATCCTCACATGCACTCACACATACACACACACACACACACACACACACACACACACACACACACACACACACACACACACACACACACACACGTGGCACACTGATGCAGGTGGCCACACCTCACTTTTCTCTGCATTTAAATCATTCACACTCTACTTACAGGAAGGTGGATGCAGGTAACATGGCCCACTCCCTACAACAATGAGGCAACAACCAACCCCCGATTCCCACTATCGGCGATCGTCAGCCGATCTCCTTTGCAGGGAACCCTGAATGGAATGTGAAGAATCTGGCAGGGGACAAAAGGAACCCTTATCTGCGGAGGACTTGAAGAATGGCTCTTCCCTCTCAACAGTCTTCCTCTCTTTTTCCTCCAGACAGTATTTCCACACTGCACAGAGGGTGGGCAATGGAACCCCATTTACCATCTCTACCAGAACCCCAGCATTAAACAATGCTAAAACCATTTCTTTATGGGACATACAGGATCCCAATCAGTTTATCTAACTTTTGTACTTGGCGACACGCATCCTCCTCTACATACTCTAAACCTTGTAATAATTGAATTGCTGTGCTTATAGAATGACCAACAGCTGGTGCTATGAAAGACATTGGGAAAATTGCCTCCATAACTGTGTGTCCCACCATTCCACAAGTTAATTCAATATCCTCTGGTGGGATACCACTGTCATGGTACATTTCTATGATAAGAGCCCACTGGCATAGAACTTTGGTACCTTCCTCTATTGTGCACCATTCCACTTGGGGTTTTAATTTACATTCAGCAAGTGTGGTTCACCCAGATTTCCGTGCTGCTGTTACCGGAACCCATGGTGATGCATTATGCTCAGGAGAAACAAGCAGTGTTCTCAGAGCATTATTGATAATGTGTTGGGACGATACGCTCCCGAAGGCGCTCATCTCTCCATTAGGTAGGCTCGCACTGGTACCTCCCTCATCCCATAACCTCAATAACGTGCAGCCAAAGACACCCCTGCCTTTTGTCTGCACCTGTCCCCTAAACTCACTGATTCCTTAATGGAGAATTCTCTAGTGAGCTCTGTTATCTCGAAGCTGGCCATTACGCCACCCTCCCCCCCCCCCCCACCACATTTCTGAGCTCGCTCCCCCCCTCCCTCCTGAGAGGAAGAAGCTGCGGATCAATTTTCCTCACAGCAGTTGTGGGAACGCATAATTACTGCCCTGGCTGGTAATGTTTCAGACACAGAAGGGAGAAGGTGATCATTTTGAGGATTAAACTGATGGATCCACTCTACTCTCTCTCCCTCATTTTCATCATCCAGCCAGCCGTTCCCATCTCCCTGACCCACAGTAGGATCGTGGCTCGTCTCAACATGACTCGGACCTTAACAGGATCAGGTTCCCAACTGGCCCTTCGAGCCGCCTCTAAATTCTGTACTTTCATAAGCCAAAGGGCTATCTGTATTTTCATATCTTCTAGATTTGTAACCCTACTCTGAGCCATCAACAGTGATTCAGTCAGAATAATACAAAGCTGACTGAGATCTTCCAATTCATTCTTAAAGGCTCACTATCATTTTATACTGATGTCTTACAATCGCTGCGAGAAGCTGGAAAGCATTCTGTTGGCTACCTTTTCTTCTGGGAAAACCCAACGATTTAAATATAGAAACAATGTGATGTCCCTTTTCAACCCCAGCAAAATCTAACTGGTCTGACCAATGTACTGGCATCCTGTAACCCATCAGTAAGTTAGCAAGACTTCCAAAGCCCTCAGTATTATCCGTCCACCCTGGGATGCTGCATCTCTCATAGTGAGGGTCCACTCTTTTAAATAACCTTTTTAATAAATGCATTTCTGCTTAAAAATAACAGACCCTGCTCGCAGCAGCACCAAATGTAATGTTGAATCAGCCCCACAGGTCTGGCAAGTGAGACACTGACTTCAAATATTACATTAATCATTTATTTACAAACAGTAAAAATTCAACCAAACATTCATGTTTCCCAGGTTACAAACACTACAAAGGCTATTCCAAATGGAGATTGAGGAGTCAAGAAGGAAGTTCCTCACAATCAACACACAAGGGACTGTTCCACTATAATCTTCTCGTTTTTGGTGTCTCATCAGCTCCAGCAATTTGGCAAAGAACAATGGACCAAGTGCTCCAAGTTATTCCAGGGACACAATGTAACCTTCTTAACATCATCGTGACTGGCAAAAGTGATGAAGAGCATCTCCAGAACCTTGGTAAAGTGCTTACAGGCTGAGTGAGTACGGCCTGTGCGCAAAGAGAGAGAACTGTGAGTTTTTCAAGAATAAAATCTCATATTGTGCAACTGGCATTGGCAAGCACGGCTTCCATAAATCACAAAAGAAGATTGAAGCAATGTTGCAGGCACCCAAACCAGAAAATGTGCCACAACTCAGGTCATACTTGGGCCTTGTACACTACTACCACAGGTATCTTTGAAATCTTGCTGCAGTGCTGCACCCATTGAATGCACTGTTACCAACAGGAGCAATGTGAGAGTGAGAGTGGGCATATGACCCATCCTTGCCCATCAGACTGGCGTGAAATGCATCCCCTTATGGCATTGGTGCTGCTTTGTCACCCACTATGAAAGATGGATCTGATTGTCTGATTGCATTTGCTTCAAGAATACTGATGAGTACAGAATGCCATTACACACAGATCGACCGAGAGGCCCTTAGTCTAGTATGGGGAGTAAAGAAATTTCACCACTACTTCAATGGATAAAAGTTTACTCGAGTGACAGACCACCAGCCCTTTGTATCCATTTTCAATCCCAGGAAGGGAATCCCAGTGACATCTGCTACCTGGTTGCAATGTTGGGTGCCCTAGGAGCCCGCTGTGATGTCATAGAGTTCAAGTGTACTAAACAACACAACAACGTTGACGGCTTGTCACGTCTTCCACTGCTGACACCTGAAGAAGGAAAGTCTTTATTTGGTGACCCACAGCATTGGTGGACCAGCTGCCGGTAAAAAATGCTGAAATACAAAGAGAAACAAGGAATGATCCAATATTGTCAAAAGTCTATGACATCACCATGCAAGGATGGCCAACTCATGGCAATCCCAGTCTTCCAGAGTTCTCAGCGAGATGAGACCGACTATCTGTATGTCAAAGAACCCTGATGTGTGGATCTCATGTTGTGGTTCTCTCTAAACTGTGCACCAGAGTGTTAGAAAATCTGCATGAAGGACACCTGGGTACAGTCAAGATGAAAAGTCTCATAGTCTGGAGCTATGAGTGGTGGCCTGGAATAGATAGACAGATTGAAGACTTGACCAAAAGCTGTTGGGGATGCCACAAGGTTCAAAGTGCACCCCCACAGCACCGTTACACCCATGGGAGCGGCCATCTTCACCATGGCAAAGAATGCACATTGACTTACTGGGTCAGTCATGACCTGCATGCTCATTTGAAGTGGCATGAGATCATACCAATGAAGTTAACCACATCAGAAAAGACTGCTTCCGCTCTGAGGACTGCCTTCACCAGAAGTGGCTTACCAGAGCAAATTGTGAGTGAGAACGGACCACAATACATGTCACAAGAGTTCAGACTACTCATGAAGAAAAATGGCATCAAACATTTCAAGTCAGCTCCTCACCACCCAGCAACGAATGGGTTAGCTGAAAGGTTTATCCAATCCTTCAAAAAGTTCATTAAAGCTACGGACAAGGAAGACATTTCTCTACAGCACAAGGGGGACAACTTCTTTTTTTGTGTACTGGAACTCTGTTCATGCAATGACAAATCAAACACCTGCAATGCTGTTCAGGAACAGGAATCTGAGATCTCGCATAGACCTCCTGAAACCAGATCTACGGAGGGAAGTGCAGAATAACCAGTTCAACCAGTCGCCGAGTGAATCAGCAAGGGGCTTCAAGGTTGGACATGAAGTTCAAGTGCATGATTACCGAGAAGACAAGTGGACACCCAGTAGGACAGCTACAAGAACCGGACCACTGATGTACACAGTTGATGTTGGAGATCAGACACGGAGACATCACGTGGACCAGAAACTGATGCTCAGCCAAAGAACAACAACTGAGTCACCTGCATCTAACAAGACGGACATATTACAGCCACCTGACTTACCTCTCAGTGATGATCATGTCACCAACAGCAACGTGACACCTGCAAAAGAAGAAAGTTGCCTTTGACAAGACACCTGCCAAACCTGATTCCACTCCACAGGGCCAAAGGCGCTATCCTGAAAGAAACCGAGCACCACCCAAAAGACTGAACCTTCGGTATAGTGAAGTTAGTTATGGACTGTTTTTGCCAAAACATGTTTATTTGGATATGGTTTGTTAAAGGAAAATGGAATATTTTGTTACATATACAGTTTAATGTTACATTAATCTAAAGGAGGAGAAAGTGTAATGTACGAATCTATTTCTTTTAGCGCAATGACTCCCCTTAGCACTAATTAATTGACTGAGAACTTATGCACACGTATTGATTTGTTGCTCTTTCTGCGGAGTGAAAATACACGTTAACTTCACCTCCAAATGCATGACTTTACTTATTTGAAATGTAGTTGTACAGACAAAACAGAAAGCATTTTGGCCCAAGGAAGGACCATGCTGCTCAGAGGAATCAGTGGTCCAACTACAACAGTTTTTGTAGGCAACGTATCTGAGAAAGCTGATCAGGCAGCTGTTAATCAGGCAGTTACTTGAGTAACGTGGCTTGGTTTTAAGCTGGAAGAGAGTTCAAGGAGCTTCAGGAAAGTTGCAAGCATTCGGATTTTGCGAGTATAAAGAACCAGAATCTGCTCTGCATATATTAAGGTTATTTCATGAACTTCAAGTGGGAGACAAAAAGCTCTTTGTAAAAGTAGATGCAAAGACCAAAGCCCAGTTGGATGAATGGAAAGCCAAAGAGAAAGGAATCAATGGAGATACGAAAACAAAGGATTTGTGAGATAATTCAACAGATTTGCGGAGAAGGCAGGAGATTGGGACTGAGAGGCAAATTGGATCAGCCATGATGAAATGCAGAGCAGACTAGATGGGCCAAATGGCTGAATTCTGCTCCTATATCTTACGATCTTATAATGTTGTGAATGAGGAAACCATGAGGAAAGATAAGATCATAAAGGGATATGGTAGTTGTATTGTATCATATACTGTGTATATAGCTGAGATGCATTCTCTACTGAGTTGGAGTTTAGAGCTAAGCGGGCAGAAGTGGTGTATTACAGTATATTTCAGTAATATTTGAGTAATATTATATATATATTGTTTGATTAGGCATTCTTGTTCATTTAAATAATTCATTACAGGTTATATGTAAAAATAAATGAATTGCATACATCATCACACTACCATGTGATACATGCTGCGCCTCGCTTAAAGTAAACTCGAGGTCAGACTCCTGTGTCATCCTTTGAATTAGTTTAATGTTTTGAAGTTACAAAACATAGCAAAGGAGAATATCAAGAGGTTCTCCTTCTGCAAAGGGGTTCAGAAAACAAGGAAGGGTCAGAGGGAACTGGGTGAACTCCAGACAGATTTTCAGCAACTTCTCCTTCTGCAGTTGAAGTGGGTGGCTGCGAGGGAGGAGTTACGAGAGGTGAAAGGCCAGCAAGCCACCGAATGCTCAAAGGTTATCTTCTGATCCAGGGTCCTCACCATGGAACACGATGGAATGTGCTTCTTCCAAAAGGGTCACGGGGGAGCTCTGTGATCCACAACCATAAGGAAGAGAACAGCTCATACAGACAGACATATTGAGGACCCGTAGATCCTTTATGTGGGTCCGAATGACAGAAAGACCACAGACAACACAGCCTCCCAAGTCTTTCTGTTGTCTATCAGGGAGGTGTTAGACAACAGCAAGCACAAGTGTCTGGACCAGTCCCTGGACCTGGAGGAGCTGACTGGCTCCAGCCATTCCTTTGACTTGAATAAAACTCCTGGAATACGATGGTTAGCAGCTGAGTTGCACTTGATTCTGTGGGACTGGATGGGCCCAGATCTGCTTGAAATGTACAATGCTATGATTCTAGCTGGCAAGATGTTAGACTCCATGAGGGAGGACATCATTACCCTCATCTACAAGGGGGAGAGGGATTACATCAGCGATTGGAGACCCATTTCACTGTTGAATGTGGACTACAACATCCTATCCAAGGCCATTGCCAGCAGGATCAAGACTCTTCTAGGACAGGTGTTCCATACTGCTGTACCTGGCAGCAAGATCTTTGACAGCCTTGTGCTGGTTCTGTGAGACCATTGCCTACATGCAGGACCGTAGGGTGGATGCCTGCCTGGTCAGCAAGTACGAGATGTACGTACTTTCTAAAACGGCCACAGGGGAGGGAATCAGGAATTGGATCCAACTGCTCTTCACAGCCACCTGTAGTGTAGTCCAAATCAATAGGTGGGAAGCAGATAGCTTTCTCATCATCTGTGGAGTCAGGCAGGGTTGCACACCCTTCCCTCCTTGTCTTGTTTGTGTGCTGTACAGAAGCCTTTAGCAAAGCCATCAGGAATGACAAGAGCATAAGGGGGGTGGTGCTGCCAGGCGGTGGAGGGATGCAAGTGAAGGTGAACATGGACAGCATCACTGCCTTCTGCTCGGATCCGATGTTAGTTCGCTGGTCGATCAGCATCAGCAACCAGTTTGAGTTAGCATCAGGGACCAGGGTTAACCGCACGAAGAGCAAGTCCACCCTCTTCGGCAACTGGTTCAACCAATCCAGTGTCCCCTCCGCTATCAGGTCTGATTACCTGAAGGTGCTGGGGATCGGGTTTAGAGGGGCCGAGACATGCAACAAGAATGCAAGCACGCTGGGAAGATAAAACAGAAATTGGGACTGTGGGGGGGTTGCTCCCTGTCGATAACTGAGAAGAACCTGGTCATCAGGTGTGAGGTGCCCTTAGGGCTGCTGTCCTTGGCACAGGTGTGGCCCTTCCCCTTCTCTTCTTGCTTGGGAATCACCTCAGCTTTCTTCTGGTTCATCTGGGGATCCAAGATGGAGCAGGTCAGATGGGTTACAATGCACAAATCCCTGGATAACAGGGGCCAAACTGTACCCGATGTTGCCCTCATCCTGATGATCAGCTTCGTGCATGGCTGCAACTTATGTGCCGAGGTTCTGTCTGTCCCTGATGTCGTGAAGAATGGGTCTGGTCCCGTTGCTGTGCAATGCCTCAGTAAGATGGTGAGTTGCCACACTACCTATCTTTCATGGAAAAGCTCCTCTGCACCAACACCTTTGACCACAAGTTCATCAGGCAATGGTGAGCATGGAACATCCAGCAGACACTGAAAGAAAAGGACTAGGTGGACGCAGTGGGTTAGTTTCCTGAGCAGACTGTCCGGACATTCTGGCAGGATGCCTCATTGCCAAGCCTCACCAAAAGGCACCAAGATCTCGCCTGGCTGGGGGTGAGAAGGGCCATCCCAGACAGATCCTTCCTGCCCGCCTGGAGAATCCCTCCCACAGAGGAGCCTGGGGACGGCTGTAGTGGGGAAGAGACAGCAGCTCACTGCTTTGCAGACTGCGGGCTTGTGAAAAGTGCGTGGAGGAAGATGAAAGAGCCTGTGTCGCAGTTCATCCGCAGCAATTGCCTGACAGAGGGCCCTCTGATCTACAGGCTGTTCCAAGGGACACACACTGAGGCAGACATCAAGTGCTGCTGGCAGATCATCAACTCAGTGAAAGGTGCTCTTTGATCTGCCCGAAACCTGTTGGTCTGCCAGCAGAGTGAGAAGTTCCTCGAGGAATGCTCCTGACTGACCCATTCCAGTCATGTTGAAGCATGCTGAAGCCACAGCAAGAGCTCATTGGGGAAGGACCACAGTGCAGGGCTCTTCTCCTACCGGAGAGAGAGGATCCGGGTTGGGGGAGGAAGCCTCTCCATTATTGTTGTTGCAGTACCCCACCCCAGGGGACCATCTGAGTGGGGACGGTGTTGTTGATGTGCATGAATGCAATAGAACAGTACAGAAAACATTGACTATCAATTTAAAGAATGAAAAGACATTGATCAGTTTATTCTTGTATTTTTATTGTGAATAAAGTTGATCAAGTTAGTGACAATGTCCCAGGTTAGCAAAGTCAGCAGGACTTGCGTCTGTTTTAGTGGACACACAGCTGCCAATGGATTCTGAATTGGCAACTGTTACATTTCCTGAAAGGAGATCGTAGGTCACTGGAAACCAATACACAGAATTAACCCTCCAAATGTTAACTCAAATTAGAGGGCAGTTTCTGCCTCTCTCTCTTATTAGCTTCTATTGCACAGAAACACACTCGGCTCAACATGTGTGAACCTGGATTACTTTGACTGAGAAACAGCCTCTTAAAATGATTGGCTGAACTAAAAACCTGAGAATGTACAGCTCAAAGTAAACTTATTATCTACCAACGTATATGTCACCATAATGTAGGAGCAGAATTAGGCCATTCAGCTCCACCATTCAATCATAGCTGGTTTATTATTTCTCTCGACCCCATTTTCCTGCCTTCTCCCCACAACCTTTGAAGCCCTGACTAATCAAGAACCTATCAAGCTCCGCTTTAAAAATACCCAATTACTTGGCCCCAAAGCTGTCTGTGGCAATGAATTCCACAGATTCACCACATTTTAAATATGAGTTTAAAATATTGGATGCATTTTTTAAATTCGCAGGTAAATTATGGAGAATATCTTGAATATTTTTTGCTATCTTTTATGATGTTTTTTATTTAAACAGCAAAGAGGCAGTGGGGAAGTAGGACATTTTGGAAGATATACTGTATTATGGAGCACAGATTTATTTATGGAAAAAAAGATGATCTATCATTCTCTGTGCTAAAGACATCAAACACAGCAACAGGTAGGGGTTTATGAAGTGATTATATATATCTAATATCACCCTATCCTGCAGGCTGGCCAGTAGACAATGAAGAGAGATAAAAAGAACATAGCTTACATATCACACCCTCAGACTATCTCAAAGTATTTGACAGGCAATGATTTTTTTTTGCTGTCAATGCTCTTTCATTTTTCTTTCAGTTGAAAATCATACCAATACAATTTCAGAAAGAAACAAATGGGATTCTGTAATTACAGAGCTACAGAGAATAGGATTCAAATCCCTTAATAGATAAGATTCAAAGGAGAATGGAATAAAGCTTTGGCCATAGCAAGTCTACTAATGTGTGGATACACAGCAAAGAAAGCAATGGTATCCCTAGACATCTATCTCACAGGTGTACAAACACATTTAAAGGGAATCTATATAGGTAGCTAAAAGGGAAAGGAAAATAGGTTATATTGAGAAGGTGGGATGTACAAGGTTGCAGTAAGCAATTATGCATCTCAGGCACTAGTATAGACATAGTGGTTTAGGGTTGGGGCACCAATGTACACACATTGGGTTAGGATGTCTGTACAGTTAAATTCTATGAAATTCAGAAGTATGAGATTGAGGGTCTTGAAGATCAACTATCCAATGTTGTGAAGCAGGCATTATGGAGATCATTAGGTTAAGACTGAGCTCATCACTCTTCCCAAGGAAAGCTGGAGGAGCAGGAAATTTACATTCTCCCATTCGCATGGTTCCATTTCTACAAGCACCTATGGCAAAGAGCATGTCCAACTGGGAAAGGTTCAGTGAACTGGGGATTTCCTCTTTTGGAGCGAAGGAGGATGAGGGGTGTATAAAATGAGAGGTATTGATAGAGTGAACAGCCAGTGTCTTTTGTTCCCAGGGCAAAATTGGCTAATATGAGAGGGCATAACTTGAAGGAGACTGGAGGAAAATATAAGGGGATGTCAGAGGTAGTTTTTGTTTACACAGAGAATGGTGGGTGTGTGGAACGAGCTGCCAGGGGTGGTGATAGAGGCAGGTACATTAGGGACATTTAAGAGACTCCTGTGCACATGGATGCAAGGAATTTGGAGGGCTACGCAGGGGAAAGTGTTAAATTTATCTTGCAACACACACAAAATGCTGGTGTACCTCTTCCTATAGATGCTGCCTGGCCCGCTGCATTCACCAGCATTTTGTTTGTGTTGCCTGAATTTCCAGCATCTGCAGATTTCCTCGTGTTTGAAATTTATCTTGCAGTAGGTTAATAGGTCAGTACAACACTGTGGGCTGAAGGACCTGTACTGTTCGATGTTTTAAAAGTCACAGAGCTAGCCAGTGTTCCAGTTGCAACTGGATCTGTTGACAGTAATTTGGGAGCAAGACCCCTTTAATATAACCATATAACAATTACAGCACGGAAATAGGCCATCTCGGCCCTTCTAGTCCGGGCCGAACTCTTACTCGCACCTAGTCCCACCGACCTGCACTCAGCCCATAACCCTCCATTCCTTTCCTGTCCATGAAGACCTTCTAATATCTCAATGACACAAGTCTCTGTCCTGACGAGGGGTCTCGACCCGAACCGTCGACTGTACCTCTTCCCAGAGATGCTGCCTGGCCTGCTGCGTTCACCAGCAACTTTGATGTGTGTTGCTTGAATTTCCAGCATCTGCAGATTTCCTCGTGTTTGCGATTAGAACATCAACATCAGTTTTCAAACAATGCAAGCACCTTTCCATAAATATTAAAAGTTGCATTTAAGTATGATTTTATTTAACTGCAAAATAGGCTGGAAAAAATTGTAATCGCGTAACTGGACTACCGTCACTTCATTTTAGTGAGTCTGCTATTTTGCCATATGATATCTGAAAGTGAAACCAGGCTGCGAGTAGATGTGGTTCTGGAGATCTCAGCAGGCTTCCACCAACTGCCTGCAAAATACCAATCCAACAGGTGGCGGCTTCAGTTTTGCATGCGAGTTAATTTTCTATACATTTATTTATTTGACAGATTGATAGCTGAATTGTAAACTTAGTAATACTGATGTACGCCAAAATAAGGCGTTCGAACTATTCTACGCATGAATCAGATCAATGACTGTTAAATAAACTTTAAATACAAAGGCACGTCCCGCTCACCTGAAAGGTTGATAGTCTATCACCTCAAAGTGATAGAATAATAAATCACTCAGTAGGTCTTCTCCGGTATTCTTTTCATTCGATTTAGCTTCATTCTGTTTGCTGTCTGGGGCGTGACAGCTAACTAATTATGTTCAGAATTTACGCAAAATTGCTGCACGCGTCATTTCTAATTATGGTTACGGAATCAAGAAGTGTTTGACGGATATTTGAGTACTCTGTCTTCCTCAAGTATTGAGTAACTTCTCGGTTTTCAACCTCAGTTCGTCTAATTCAAAATCCGCATTACTCTGGGCGCTCCTACCACAGAGCCTCTTAGGAACACAACTGCAAATTCCGACTGTTTACGCTCCTAACGTTAGAGATTAGTGCAACGATTCTTCGAAATAACATAAGATTAACCTTGCGGAGGCTCATTGGGGCCGCAAACAAATGAAATACCTCTGGGGTTAAACATTAAAGATGAATTAAAGGTCTTGGGTTAATATTTTCAGCAATCAGCTTCCAGCTTCTATTAACATACCAGTTGATGTTAGAGTGATAAGAAGCTATACCTTTAGGATTATAGAAAAGAACCGGGACACACCCAACCCTGTCCACATTACCGAATCGATTTTCTTAGTTAAATGTTTGTCCAACATACTGCTGAAGTTATTGATGTTTTAGCAACGCAGACTACACTCGGAGCGGACCATACCACACACTGCCTGAGAGATTGACAGTATACCTGCGCAGTGGTCTCCATTCGTCCAACGCAATCCTACACCATCACAATCTACTACTTCCAGTCTCTCTCCCTCTCACCCACACTCCTGAGGTGTTACACATCTTGTCAGGTTTCATCCTATTTATATCGCGAAGAAACGACTCGTTAAGATCTCCCGGTCTTCTTCTATCTCGAATTTCTGGGCGCAAGCCTTGTGGCTCAGTTTCCTGATGCTCGGGAATTTTACTGTATATAGTCTCAAACGATATAATTTCATAGAACATAGAATAGTACAGCACAGTACAGGCCCTTCGGCCCACAATGTTGTGCCGACCCTCAAACCCTGCCTCCCATATAAGCCCCCACCTTAAATTCCTCCATATACCTGTCTAGTAGTCTCTTAAACTTCACTAGTTAACTTCCCGCTAAGGAACAACATACACTACACTAGGTGGAAATGGATCAGTGTAAAAATCTCGATATTTGCTGCAGCTAAAGAGTACAAATTCCATCGCGTTAAGATTTCCTTGTCAGTTTAATGGAGCTGCGTTTGAAAATCATTACCTGCTATATCCAGTAACTCACCAAAAGACCTCTGCTTCAGAAATACTGCTTTGTCAGAACCTCCAAAATATTTCAGCGATGTCCCACTCAGGACGTTGCTGAACACAGTACGGGAAATGGTGGTTTTTAACTATAATGTGGGTTGAGAGATGGTTAACATCAAAAACAAGCGGTAGGGATATACATTTCCTTCTCACATTGGTAGGTTGTGTCCACTGGATACTAGAAGATTGATGCACGGTCCCAACAATTCAAACATATTCTGTGTCGTATTTTTACTGATATTCTATGCGGGTTTGTTGTCTTGTATGCATCACGTCGCGGCGGGGGGAGGTGGAGGTCTCGGGACTCCTATTACGTGATTGTGATCTTGTGTGTGCTTATTGTGTGTGACCATCTTTGCACCTTGACCCTGTCGTGACGCTGTCTCGTTTGGCTGCATTTGTGAGTATTTATACATAGATGAATGACAATTAATCTTGAATTGAAAAGAATACAGATCATTTCATCACATCAGTGCATTGAGGGAGTACGAGGTAAAATAATAACAGAATGCAGAATAAAATGTTACAGAGAAAGTGCAGTGCAGGTAAAACAAGGTAATTGTGAGGGGCAAAATTCTACCTTAACCTACCATAGGTCTCTTTAATAGTTTTATAACAGCGGGTTAGAAGCTGACCTTGAGCCCTGTGTCTGTGCTTTAAAGGTTTTGCTTGGGCAGAGGTGAAGATGCAAAGTTACTTTGAAAGGATGTAGGTTTGCTATACAAATGGACAACACAACGAATGGATTTCATATGAAATATTGTGAGATTGCTCAATTCAGTAAAGTATACTGGGATTTATTAAGTTGTGATAGAGTAGGAAGTATTGATGTTCATAAGACCATAAGATATAGGAGCAGAAGTAGGCCATTCAGCCCATCAAGTCTGCTCCATCATATAATCATGTGCTGATCTAATTCTTCCAGACATCCCCACTCCCCTGCCTTCTCCCCATACCCTTTGATGCCCTGGTTAATCAAGAACCTATCTATCTCTGCCTTAAATACACCGGATGACTTGGCCTCCACAGCTGCTCATGGTAACAAATGCCACAGATTTACCACCCTCTGACTAAAGTAATTTCTCTGCATTTCTGTTCCAAATGGACATCCTTCAATCCTGGAGTCATGCCCTCTTGTCGTAGGCTCCTTTACCATGGGAAATAACTTTGCCATATCTAATCTGTTCAGGCCTTTTAACATTTAACACTGTTCAAAGAAATATGAGTATCCTTCTTGAGTGCTAATGAAAGTTAGGATAGCAAATAATCCACTGGCCTTTACTGAAAGATGATTTGATGACATGAATACATAAATGATAACAACTGTACAGAGCCTTGGTGTGACCACACCTGGAGAATTACGTGCAATTTCATTCTCCTTGCCTAAGAAAGGGTACATTTGCAATATCAGCTGTAAATATTCATCAGACTGGTTACTGCATCTAGCATTTGTGAGAGATTAGGCAGCCTAAGCCTCTGCCCCATCTTTTTTTTATTTAAAAGAGCTTACAAAATTCTTGAGGGTTTGAAAGGGTTAATACTAGTACAAAATATGATGAACCTGGGGGTGGGGGTCGCAGTCTCAAATTAACAGACAGTTCATCTGGGCTGCAATAAGGAGAATCTTCACTGAACAGCTGGAGCTCTTCATCTTGGAGAGCTATGGAAAGTTGATCATTCATTGTTTTCTAAATTGAGATCTGCATATTAGGGAGATACTGTATGACAAGGCATGGAAATGATGTTAAGGTAGAACACTAAATAGCAGCTCCTAATTTAAGTTCTTACAGTTCTACACTGGAGATGGTATCCTCTCAAGTTTCAGTGGTGAGGTTTTCTTATTATACATAGTATCTGGGATGTCTAAATTAAGAGAACCTTATGTTCATCCAATAGTGGATGCTGAGAATCAAAAATACTGCACACGTCAGAAATATAAAATAAATGCAGAAAATGCTGGAAATACTTATCAAATAGGGCAGTATAAGTGGTAAAAGAGACAAAGCTCTCAAACTAACCTATGTCCCTCTCTCCAACCTTACACCCCATTCTAATAGATCTGAAGCATAAACTGTTTCTTTTTTCCTTTATTAATCTTTTTATTGATTTAAAAGGAGCATAAATATAATCAAGAGAATTATCTCACATATATATATATATATATCAGTAACAGCTGGGTGGCAGTGTTAGCTGTGAGGAGGATGCTAAGAGGATGCAGGGTGACTTGGATAGGTTGGGTGAGTGGGCAAATTCATGGCAGATGCAATTTAATGTGGATAAATGTGAAGTTATCCACTTTGATGGCAAAAATAGGAAAACAGATTATTATCTGAATGGTGACCGATTAGGAAAAGGGGAGGTGCAACGAGACCTGGGTGTCATTATACACCAGTCATTGAAAGTGGGCATGCAGGTACAGCAGGTGGTGAAAAGGGCGAATGGTATGCTGGCATTTATAGCGAGAGGATTCGAGTACAGGAGCAGGGAGGTACTACTGCAGTTGTACAAGGCCTTGGTGAGACCACACCTGGAGTATTATATGCAGTTTTGGTCCCCTAATCTGAGGAAAGACATCCTTGCCATAGAGGGAGTACAAAGAAGGTTCACCAGATTGATTCCTGGGATGACAGGACTTTCATATGAAGAAAGACTGGATGAACTGGGCTTGTACTCGTTGGAATTTAGAAGATTGAGGGGGGATCTGATTGAAACGTATAAGATCCTAAAGGGATTGCACAGGCTAGATGCAGGAAGATTGTTCCCGATGTTGGGGAAGTCCAGAATGAGGGGTCACAGTTTGAGGATAGAGGGGAAGCCTTTTAGGACCGAGATTAGGAAAAACTTCTTCACACAGAATCTGTGGAATTCTCTACCACGGGAAACAGTTGAGGCCAGTTCATTGGCTATATTTAAGAGGGAGTTAGATATGGCCCTTGTGGCTACGGAGGTCAGGGGGTATGGAGGGAAGGCTGGGGCGGTGTTCTGAGTTGGATGATCAGCCATGATCATAATAAATGGCGGTGCAGGCTCGAAGGGCCGAATGGCCTACTCCTGCACCTATTTTCTATGTTTTCTATGTTTAATACAAACCGAGATTAAGATAGACATTATCAAAATCATAGATATTGTTAAACTAGTATAAAATCTATAATTAAAAAATGAAAATAGCAATTCTCCTCTTATCAGTTTATGAAGAGAAAAGAAAAAACGTTGAGTTTTAAATGAAGAGAAAAAAATACCCACTACACTATATAAAAAAAAACAAAAAAAAAAGGGGACCAGGCAGTCCATTTTGAGGTTACAACCAAAAAAAAAAGGAAAGACTTTCTGATCAAATCTAAAACTTCGAAAAAGACTGAAAGAGTAATAAATCAAATTAAATGAAAATATTGGACAAAAGGTCGCCAGATTTGCTCAAATGTAAAGGATGTATCAAATGTCCGACTTCTTATTTTTTCTAAACTTAAACAGGACATAATGGAGGAGAGCCAATAAAAGATTAGAATCCTTCCACTACAATAAAATGGCTCTCCTAGCCAGTAAGGTTGAAAAGGCTATCATACGTTGAGCCAAAACAGGAATATTTCCTGCTTCCGATGGGATAATCCCAAAAATTGCCGTAAGCAAATTAGGTTGTAGATCCAGATCCAAAACTTTTGATAGTGTTTTAAAAACACCTCTTCAAAAGTTATCTAGCTTTATACAAGACCAATACATATGAGTTAAAGTGGCCAGCTCAGTATTACATCTGTCACAAATAGGATTGATATTGGAGAAAATACGCGCTAGTTTATCCTTTGACATATGGGCCCGATGCACTACCTTGAACTGTATCAAGGAATGACGGGCACAAATAGATGAGTTGTTAACCAAATGAAAAATTTTACTCCACTGATTATCTGAAAATGACTCTTGAAATTCTGATTCCCAAGCATGTTTAATTTTATCATTAGATATCTCTCGTGAGTTCAATATCCATTTATAAATTATAACTATCAACCCTTTTTGAAGTGGTTTAAGCTGAAAAAGAACATCTGTCATATTAGGTGGGTAAGCATAAGGGTAATTTGGCAGCAAACCATGTAAAAAATTCCTAATTTGTAAATATCTAAAGAAATGTACATTAGGTAAACCATATTTATCCACTAACTGAGAAAAAGACATTAAACAGCCCCCTAAAAACAAATCTGAAAAAGTTATTATTCCCTTAGTTTTCTAAATTTAAAAGGCCTTATCCAAAATTGATGGTTTAAAAATATAATTGCGATGCATATTGCTAGAAAGAATAAAATTATTTAACTCAAAAAATCTACGAAACTGAAACCAAATTCTTAATGTATGTTTAATAATGGGATTAGTAGACAAGATTTTAATTCCATTATTGAACTGTTTCTTTTTCCACAGTTGCTGCCTGGCCTGCTAGGTGGTTCCAGCATTTTCTGTTTTTATTTCAAGCAATAGAAGCTATTTGCAATTGGAACTGTGAGGATGCAAACTTACATCTACAGACTAGCTAGATTTTGCAAAGATGTATCTCAGATTTCAAAGTTCAAGTTAAAATGTATTATCAGAGTATATACATATCACCCCATACAATCCCGGGATTCTTTTTCTGTGGGCATACTTAGCAAATTTACAGGACAGTAACTGTAACAGGATCAAGCTTTTACCCATGATGTACTGGGCTGAATCCACTACTTTCTGTGGGATTTTCCACTCAAAGGTATTTGTGTTCCTATGCCAGGCCATGAAGCAGCCAGTCAGCACACATCTTTTGAAGTTTGCCAAGGTTTTTGAAGACATGCTGAATCTCTGCAGCCTCCTGAGGAAATAGAGGTGCTGTTGTGCTTTCTTTGGAATAATATTTATATGATGGGTCCAGTACAGGTCCTCTGAGATAGTGACACCCTGGAATTTAAAGTTACTGACTCTCTTCACTTCTGATCCTCCAATGATTACTGGCTCATGGACCTCTTGTTTCCTTCTCCTGAAATCTTCTTTAAGTTCTTTGGTCTTATTGACATTAAGTGAGAGGTTGTTATTACACTACTTAGCCGTCAAGGATTTAAGATTTAACTTGATACACTTCATTTCTTTTCCCAGCATACCTCCAAATAGCTACGTTTTACTCTGAAGAATCAAGCTACAATCTGCTGAAAGGATCCAGTCCTTGGGCAGCATGAATAGCCATAGTAACAGCAAAACTCAGCCATTGGCTGAATAACTTGGGAGATTGTGCCATGTAATTGGTTAAATCAAATTAATCAATGATACATTGTAACTGGCCACAATGGATAATCCAGGTTAATATGAGCATGAACATTGGAACGGTTAATATGAGTGTGAGTGTAAAAGCACGTGGGCAAATTTCACCTACTTTTTAAAATGCTACTCCACTGATGATCAGGAACATTACTGCACAACGAAGAAAGCATTAACATGCAGAGTGGTTTCTGAATCATTCAGCAGTCCAACAGAACTGCATCACTTTAAAATGTAATTTATTGAGTTTGATCTTGTTATGTAATAATAGTCAGGACATTGATTGTACGTGTATGAAACCATTTTAAATATAATTTGGCATTTTTGAAGATTACATTAATAATTGAATTATATCCCAGAGTACTTAATTATAAATTCATGCAAGGAAAAGGACTCCACTCCATTTGAAGGGTTGCTTTCATTTAAATCATTCATTATAGCAAGTGAAAGCATAATTCAGTGTGACCCAACTCTTTCCCGGCAAAGAAAATTATTCTCCTTGCTGCCACTGATGGTGACAAACAGAAAGGCTGTTTGGCACCTCTCCAACAACTGAACAGTTTGAAGTTAAAATATAGAAAACCTACAGCACAATACAGGCCTTTCAGCCCACAAAGCTGTGCTGAACATGTCCTTACCTGAGAAATTACCTAGGGTTACCCATAGCCCTCTATTTTTCTGAGCTCCATATACCTGTCCTGGAGTCACTTAAAAGACCCTATCGTATCTGCCTCCACCACTGTCACTGGCAGCCCATTCCATGCACTCACCACTCTCTGTGTAAAAAAAAACACTTACCCCTGACATCTCCTCTGTACCTACTTCCAAGCACCTTAAAACTGTGCCCTCTCATGCTAGCCATTTCAGCCCTGGGAAAAAGCCTCTGACTAACCACATGATTAATGCCTCTCATCATCTAATACACCTCTATCAGGTCACCTCTCATCCTCTGTCGCTCCAAGGAAAGAAGGCCGAGTTTACTCAACGTATTCTCATAAGGCCTGCTCCCCAATCCAGGCAACATCCTAGTAAATCTCCTCTAAGTTATTAAGTAAGAGTGGCGTTGACTGTTGAAGAATGACCATATACAAAATGAAAGGAAAAGACTGTAGTGTAGTATAAGAAAAGCTTTATTTGTCACATGTTCATCAAAACATACAGTGAAATGCATCCTTTGCATCAAATCAAAACACCGAGGATTTCATTGGGTAGCCTGCAAGTGTTACCATGCTTCCAGCACCAACATAGCATGCCCACAACTCACTAACTCTAACCTGTAAGCTTTTCCAATATGAGAGGAAACTGGAGCATCCAGAGGAAACCCACACGGTCATGGGGAGAATGTACAAACTCTTACAAACAGCAGCAGGAATCGAAATGGATCTTACTGCTGGAGCTGTAAAGCAATTGCGCGAACCACTATGCTATTGAACTTAGGTTCTTACATATATGCACCCATTGATTTGGCAGTCATAAAAGCATGGTTTCCTTGACCTCATGACCAACAGCAGGTAACCTAATGAGTTACTGTGGCATATCTTGAACTACAGTCATAGAGACCTCACACCTGGTGACCTGAGGCCTTGTAACTCTTTTGGGCCTCTACCTTCAGTCTACATGGTATATTTGATCAGTAGTAAGATAAGTCTTTGTGGGACCTTGCAGGTTAGCTTACACACAACAGGTGTGCTTCTAAATCTATCTATCTATAATATGGTCTGCACAATTCAATGTCAACCACAGCTGGGAATGAGTGTTGGCATGTATGACACCAAACATTTCTTGTGGGAAACATAGATCTTGAAACTCTGCTACTTGCATTACTCTTGGTACCTGATAGTTGGAGAGGAAACACTACCAAACACGTGCACATTTCAGCAATAGCTAAAACAAAGCCTACTTAGCTTTCAAATGCAGGTGGAGCTCCACTGAACATCAGTTTATTTTTGGCCACTGCAGTTTCACTGTACCATCCTTAATCTTCTATATTTACAAAAATACACAGTCTGTGCAACATTGCCTATTTAACTTGCTACACCTCAGTCTTATTCTCATAAACCACTGCTGCAATATTCAACAGGAGTAAGTATTTTTTGAAGCACTGTGCCCAGGAATGAAGGCAGTGCTCTGGACATAGTCTAACTCTGGCTTCATCCCCCTTTCTTTCCAGTACCGGCAAAAGGGTTCTGCCAGAAACAACAAAAGATTTATTCTTCTTCATTAATGCAGCCTGACCTGCTGAGTTCCTCCAGCATTTTGTGTTTGCTACTCTACATAACTTATTCACTCCCCTTAACTACTAAACCAATTAGAAACCATTTTTGCTATTTTATCTCCCTTGCAAGCCACTTCCACAGTAGTTGAAACGCACCTGTTAGGATCTGGCTAACTGTGTGATCCAGAGCAGAATTTCAAATCCAAAATCTCATCCATTTCAGTGAGTACTTAAAGCATTTCCTTAATATCACCTGGGGCCACTTTGTACATCAATGCCAGTGGCCTCTCTCTTTCAGTTTTGTTGCCTCGGAAAGTCCTCAAAATCTTACTTTCAGCCTGACATGATCTTCAATTAGTCTTAAATGTATAATCCCCATAACCTCCAAGCACTGACTGAGTATCATCTTACTGAATCCATTTGCCATTTTATCTCAAGTCTCATAAATATCTAATATTTACCGTGGATCTGAAGTAGTTGATTGATGTCAATCCTTTGTGCTGTTGTCAGCTTTGCAGATCTAGTTCCTTAACATTCTGGACATTTCCTTTATTATACTTTTTTAAATATAAAGAAAGAGTGACTTCCATTTGTTTTGTTCCACTCCCATCAGAGAAGAGGCTACACAGCATTACAGCAGGACCACTAGACTCAAAAACAGTTACCTCCCCCAAGCCAACACCTTCACCCAGTGACCCACCCCGCCAGCTTGCTACATCCACATCAGCCATTCCTCTCCAATGGCTCTCAGCACCCTTCATTCCCCCACTGCTACTTTACGCTTACACTCCACACCTCACACTGACACTGACGCAGTCACTGTCCTACTGTACCTTCATAAGACCTGCTACTATCTAGGAGAGTTCTTCTTGTCAAGAATCACTTTGTTACTTCATTTCCTGGCAGTCACCTAATGTTCAAATACTCTTCTACCTAGCATCACTTAATTTACATACAATCAAACTATGTACACAAGCTGACTATATATACACACAGCCACACTCAACAGTTACTTTAGATTGTGTTTCACAGGATTGCTTTTATATTTATATATTTATATTTATTGTGCTTTTCTTCTGCTGCATTGGATCCAGAGTAACAATCATTTCGTTCTCCTTTACACTCGTGTACTGAAGAATGACAATAAACAATCTTGAATCTTGAATTAGTCCGTGTTTTCCATCCAAGCAATTTACTCCCCGCAAGCCAATAAACCTGGAATCACTTATGAAACAATACTAAGTCATACTGATATCTGTCTGCAATGATGCTTAATTTTTCAGACACAATAAAAATACTGTCATTACAAAGTTTGAAACTGGACTTACTTTAAGACTTTATTTCAAAATGTAAAATTTTATGTTCTTTCTGGTTGCTTAGAACATACATTGTACAGCCACCTTTTAAAATGCTCTTTGAGGAATAACATGAAACAGACCACAAGCCAGAAATGGATGTTGAAATAGCTTACTAGTTAGTGTCACATTATCAAGTAAGTTTGCAACTAATCTCACATATTGCATCCTGTTAATTTCAAAATCCTCATTCACTTGAATTCAGGGATTAATGCTGGTGGTAAACTCAACCTATAATTCACATAGGAATTTCCCTCAGTGGCAAAGTACATTATTTTTTCTTACTGAACAATAGTTATTTTTTAAAAACACAAATACATGTAAAACAGCATAGAGATAGACATTCTGGAAATATGAAATAACAAGAAAATACCAGGAATACTCACATCAGGCAGTAACTGCAGAGAAAGAAACAGTTCAGATAGATGATTTGTTATTAGAAAATGAGGAAATGTGCAAAGTAAAATGGGTTTCAACAGAGAAAGTAGGGTGGGGAGGAAATTCAGCAGAGAGGATAAAGTAAGTGGCAGAAGGGATGATAGTATACAAGGAAAGCAGATAAATGACAAGGGAATGAAGGTGTATTCCAGAGAGTGGCTGAATCCAAGCAAATTATCTCAAATTGGCTGGGGAATATGGTGCGAATACTGGAATTCTGGAAGAAAAGTACGCGAAAGACTGATCACTTGCAACTCCGGATCTCCATGCTATGTTCACAAGGCTGTAATCTGCTCAGTAAAAAATAGGCAGTGCACTGGAACTGCACAGGAAGTTGAGGACACTGAGATCAGACTGGGAATGAGGTAGAGAATTAAAGAGACAGGCCAATGGAAGCTTGAGGTCATATTTGTGGATATATGGAGGTATTCTGAAAACATTCAGGCAATTGGGGTTTGGTCTCTCCAGTACAGAGGTGACCACATAATTTGCAGCATACATACAGTAGAGCCTACTAAACTAGCAGTACTTCTAAACTAGTAAAACTACCTTGTGGAGAAAGGTGCAACGGAAAGGAGAAACGGAACAATCAACCAGATGTTTTATTTTATTTCGAGATACAGTGCGGAACAGGCTCACATAGTTCAAAGAGCTGTGCCGCCCAGCAACCCATCTATTTAACACTTGGCCATCAGAGGACAATTTACAATGACCAATAAACCAGTGCGTCTTTGGACTGTGGAAGGGATTCAGAGCACCCGGAGGAATCCCACATGTTCACAGGTTTCTTATTCCTTACAGACGGCATTAGAATTGAACTCCGAGGCTCCAAGGTGTAATAGACCGCCATGTTACCATTAGGGTAAGAAGAACCTCTTTGTAAGGGTGGAGGAGGAATGAGATCAGCTGTAGCATGAGAGGGATGATAAATCAGTCACGATGGAATGGTGGAGAAGACCTGATGGCCTAATTCTGCTCCTTTGTCTTATCGTCTTATAACATTGGAAGAACCAGAAGAAACTGAAAGCTGAGTCAGGTGGCAATTCTATCTAGAATGTGAAGGGAGAAGAGTGACAGCTTACTTGCAGGAAATGGAACAAGGTTGAGGGCTATGTCAAATTTGGAGGATTGGAGGGGTAAAAAAAAATAATTGAGGGAAAAGACTTTAGAAACATAAAAATCCCATTTTCAGAACAGATGCAACGGAGATGGAAAAAAGGATTATAACGGAAGCAGAATGGGAGGAAGTGTGGTGAATGTAGCTGTGAGAGTCCGCAGGCTTATTATGGCAACTGGTGCTGAAGGAGAGATGGAGATTGGGAAAGGATGAGAAGGGCTCTGTGAAGGTAAAAGTAGGGTGGAAATTGTCAATGAAATCAAGACAAGAATAAGAAGTAGCACCAATAAAGTCACCAATGTATAGGTTGGTGTGAACTGGACTGTAACAAGGTAGATTGTATCCTAGGAAATCCCATACTTTGGAGAAAGTGAGCAGAGTCAGAATAATTTAAAATGAGAATAAATGTACCTGGTGGTGAATGATGCAGTGGAGGGAGACTGGTTGGACCTTTAAGCTGTCCATGGTGAGACACAAGCTGAGGTCAGGAAATCGGAAAAGGGCAAGAGTAATTTCAGTGGAAAGACAGCGGACAAGCAAAGAGCAAAAACATGGTAAGAAAAGTGACTGGGAATAAAGATTTGAGGTGGGAGTGGTGGTGTTTACAACTAAGAAAGAAACAGAGATAGAGTAACTAACTACACCAGCATTCAAGCGGAATGATCAAATCATTTGCTCGTCTTGATCAATGAAAACAAATAGAAAGAATATCCTATTAACCAAAAGTGTTTGGATATTCCAACTAAAATCAATGTGAGAATATTACAAAGGTAAAATTATACACCACCTGCCATAATGGAAATAAACACCGGAAGAAACAAATCTTTTCACAAGTGTTAAGCAATTTTAAAGTCGTCCCCAACATAATTTGTCATTTTAGAAACATGGTATACAATGATCATGGAATACATACCACAAGTAAGTGTATATTTAACAAACATAAAATTCAATACTGGCACCTTTCTCTGCATAGTTCCCATGATTAAGTTCAAACACCAGATATATTGTATCCTAAACATTAGGAATTTACTCAAAAATATCTTGTACAATGAGAGGATTGCATTTAAATAGGTTAAACATATCAGATAATGAGTTCAATGACAATTTGATGAACTTTCAATCATACAGTAGTTTAAAGAAGTGGTTTTCTTTAATTAAGCAGTATAATTATCAAAGCAGTTTCACATTTGTGGGAAGGCTTCTTCATTCATGTGACCTAAATAGTGATTTTACAAAAAAAAATTGTTGTGGCGAGTTCAGCACTTTTGTCAATAATGTGTGCACATCAAGAAGTGATTGGCTTTTTAAGCTGGTCTTGATACTGGCACATTTGCCAGTAGACGTGTGTGTGTGTGTGTGTGTGCGCGCGTTTTCAAAGAAAATCATTTATAAAGTCTTATTCGGGACAGTTTTAAAAAGGCAACAAAAATCAATGTGCTGCAATATTCACAATCCTTCAGTTTTGTAGTTTCATTTGAAACCAAGGGCAGGGTTTGAAATAAGATGAGAACGGATTGAAATCTTTCAGGTCATTTATAAATAATACTTAAAATGATTATTGTTTTCACAAGGCAGTACATCCCAGAAAAGGGAAAAAAATTCAGCCCACATTTATACAGTAATTATTTTCCATTATTAATACATGAAACCAGTGAGTTTTGGCTATTTTGCATGGTTTAAAATTGCTACAGTATTTACAACACTGGGTTATTGAATATCCCTTTGAAATGAGTCTCAGTGCAGCAGAACAGGACCTGCTGTAAAACTGTGTGAAAATTATTAGTTAATTGTTTGGTTAGAGGAGTTCAGTTTGCCATTAATTTCCGTACAGCAGCTTTCCATACAATAACAAGTTTTGTTGATAGTTGTGGTCTACTCAGCACTTCAGTGGACATCTGTCATCTTCAATAATTCCAGCAATGCCCCGACTGCTCCAAAATAGCCCTGCAGGATCAAAAGGGAACAGAATTGATGAGGCAGTCGGCCATTTTCTCCAAGAATGGTAGGCAGCTATTCAGTAAGATCCCAGACAGTATAGATAGAAGAGTGTGAAATATCTGATCCACATCTGCACCAATGACTTCAGAAACTAAATGTACAAAGTCAGTTTTTTCCCTTGAGATTTATTTTTCCTAACTCTTAATTGCTCTGTTCCCTCTTCTGCAAGCAGTTACACAGATAAATTCTTACAAAGCTCGTCTTTGGTCAATTATGCAATAGATTGACACATCCTCATGAGCTATTGACTGGGTAGAAAGAATGCCAACAACTATTTTTGCCACATGCTTGTACAACCAGATTAAATAATAAACATTTCTGCAGTGTGATACAAAAATTTTAATCCCCTCATAAATACAGTGGCATGCAAAAGTTTGGGCACCCCTGGTCAAAATTTCTGTTACTGTGAATAGCTAAGCCAGTAAACGATGACCTGATTTCCAAAAGGCATAAAGTTAAAGATGACACATTTCTTTAATATTTTAAGCAAGATTACTTTTTTATTTCCATCTTTTACAGTTTCAAAATAACAAAAAAGGAAAAGGGTCCGAAGCAAAAGTTTGGGTACCCTGCATGGTCAGTACTTAGTAACACCTCCTACGGCAAGTATCACAGCTTGTAAACGCTTTCTGTAGCCAGCTAAGAGTCTTTCAATTCTTGTTTAGAGAATTTTCACCCATTCTTCCTTGCAAAAGGCTTCTAGTTCTGTGAGATTGCATGCACTGCTCTTTTCAGTCTATCCACAGATTCTCGATGATGTTTAGGTCGGGGGACTGTGAGAGCCATGGCAAAACCTTCAGCTTACACCTCTTGAGGTAGTCCATTGTGAATTTTGAGGTGTGTTTAGGATCATTATCCTGTTAGAGAAGCCATCCTCTTTTCATCTTCAGCTTTTTTTTTTTTACAAACAGTATGATGTTTGCTTCCAGAATTTGCTGGTATTTAATTGAATTCATTCTTCCCTTTACCAGTGAAATGGTACCCGTGCCACTGGCTGCAACACAAGCCCAAAGCATGATCAATCCACCCCTGTGCTTAACAGTTGGAGAGCTGTTCTTTTCATGAAATTCTGCACCCTTTTTTCTCCGAACATACCTTTGCTCATTGCTGCCGAAAAGTTCTATTTTAACTTCATCAGTCCACAGGACTTGTTTCCCAAATGCATCAGATTTGTTTAGAAGTTCCTTTGCAAACTTCTGACACTGAATTTTGTGGTGAGGACGCAGGAAAGGGTTTCTTCTGATGACTCTTCCATGAAGGTCATATTTGTGCAGGTGTCGTTGCACAGTAGAACAGTGTACCACCACTCCAGAGTCTGCTAAATCTTCCTGAAGGTCTTTTGCAGTCAAACGGGGGGTTTGATTTGTCTTTCTAGCAATCCTACAAGCAGTTCTCTCAGAAAGTTTTCTTGGTCTTCCAGACCTCAACTTGACCTCCACCATTCCTGTTAACTGCCATTTCTTAATTACATTACGAACTGAGGAAATGGCCACCTGAAAACACTTTGCTATCTTCTTATAGCCTTCTCTTGCTTTGTGGGCATCATTTATTTTAATTTTCAGAGTGCTAGGCAGCTGCTTAGAGGAGCCATGGTTGCTGATTGTTGGGACAAGGTTTGAAGAGTCAGGGTATTTATAAAGCTTTGAAATTTGCATCACTTGACCTTTCCTAACGATGACTGTGAACAAGCCATAGCCCTAACAAGCTAATTAAGGTCTGAGACCTTGGTAAAAGTTATCTGAGAACTAAAATCTCTTGGGGTGCCCAAACTTTTGCATGCTGCTCCTTTCCTTTTTTTCCACTCTAAAATTGTACAAAACAAAAATAATATAGTAATGTTGCTTAAGATGTTGAAACGAATGTTTCATCTTTAACTTTATGACTTTTGGAGATTAGTTCATCTTCTACTCACTTAACTATTCACAGCAACAGAAATTTTGACCGGGGAGCCCAAACTTTTGCATGCCACTGTAGCAAAAGATTGACAGTGCATACAGTATGCAAATCAAATACTGCAACTTGATAATGGTATATTATTGAAGTGTAATAATGGTCTGAGCAGCCTCCAACTTGATGGCACCAACATTGATTTTTCTAGCTTCTGGTAATTTCACTCCACACCCCCTTTTCTCTTTCCCCATTCCCCCTTAGGTCTTATCCCCTTTCTCTATCAAGGGAAAATCTGCAGATGCTGAAGATCCGAGCAACACACACAAAATGCTGGAGGAACTCAGCAGGCCAAGCAGCATCTATGGAAAAGAGTCAATGTTTCTGGTTGAAACCCTACCCTTTTCTCTTCTCCTCACCTGCCCACCATCTCCCTCTGGTGCCCCTCCTCTTTCCCTTTCTCCCAGAGTCCACTCTCTTCTCCTATCAGTTTCCTTCTTCTTCAGACTTTATTCTTCCACCTATCACTGAGCAACTTCTCACTTCACACCCTCCTCCACCCACCAACCTTCCCCCTCATTGGATTTCATGAAATCAGCAGGCATTCTTTATCCTCCTCTCCCCTCCCTTACTCTGGCTTCTTCCCAGTTCCTTTCCAGTCCTGATGTAGGGTCTCGGTCGAAAACGTCATCTCTTTATTTCTCTCCACAGATGGTGCCTGACCTGTGGAGTTCCTTCAGCACTTACTATGTGTTGCTCTCGATTTCCAGCATCTGCAGAATCTCTTGTGGTAATGGTATATAATTGTCATATTAACATCACACTACAATACTCCACTCTACTACGGCTGAAGGAAAATTCTGCTCCGATGCCAGCTTCCAACCGTATCTAGTGCCAGGTGCTCCCTCTGCTACTGTATATTGGGAACGGGAAGAACTGCTAATGTAGAGGCCACAGTTGGATGGTAATGTAGATGGCAATGCCTTCATTCAATACCCAATCAACCTACTCTGAATTGAGGAGGTAACTAAATAGCTGTAACAGGACTAAAAATATCAGCCACAGCAGCTGTGACTGTAGGAGGTATGAGCAGGTTAATAGATGGCATGAAGATTGTTGGCACCGTTGATAGTGAGGAGGGTAGTCTCTGGCTAAAGAATGATGTTTAGGCTGGTAAAAAGGAGGGGAGGAGAAGATGGCGGTGCAACGCGGCATGCGCGGCCATTCCGAATTGATATCATATTTGTTAAATAGGGGCCGTGCACAATCCTAATTTGATGGAGACAGACATGAGAAGTACGGAGGAACATCTGGAGAAACTTCTGAAATGTCCGCTTCGCTGCCGCTGCTACTGTGCGATCGAGGATCTCCGGAGGGGAAGGCCCCAAATCCTCAGTAGAGATGGAGCTCGGTGTCGGAGGCTCGGAGTTTTCGGACGGACTCAGAGTTGGACTGTGGTCACATGCTTCCAAGATGCTGCATCAGCAAGTTTGCGGCACTGGAAGCTCATGGCAGGGAGAGTTTCTCCCTTCAACCGTCTGCGTGAGATGATGGGACTTTCGAGAGACTTTGAGACTTTTTTTTATTTACTGTGCCTATGGTCTGTTCTTCATCAAATTATGGTATAGTTATAACAGTGCAAAGCAATATGTTATCATTATGTGGTTTTTGTCAGTTTTTTTTAGTTTTGGTTTGTCTTGTGTTTCTGTGATATGATTCTGGAGGAACAAATTGTATCATTTCTTAATGCATGCATTACTAAATGACAATAAAAGAGGACTGCGTATCCTCATAATCTAATCTAATCTAAAATAGTAATGGCACGTTTTGATTAAAAGGTTACAGTATATTGTATTTGTATTTTACTTTATTTAAGGTTTTATGTAGGGTATACAAAACACTGCAGATGTGCTCTGGTGTTAGATATTCATCAGTGATGATCTTGGCTGCTTCATGATCAGCAGACACTTTATCTTTAAAATTTTTGTAAACTAAAAAAATTTAATGCTGTGCCCTTTCTTAAATCTGTGCAACCAGCCTGCTGAATTAACTTCAATTTTCAGTTCGCCCTGATAGATCTTTGCTTGTTTCATGAACAGAATACTGTTAAGAAGCACATGTTCAGTCTGATACCGATGAATCCATTCTTTCAATACACAACCGAGATCTTTATTTTTCGTTTTATGCAGAATGTTTCTATTTTTTATTAATTTTTGTTGATTACATATCTGTGGTCATTTCTCAGAACTGTCTGAGGTGTGCAGAGGCCTGCGCATCACCTGGGAACCTTTCCAGCGCCTCATGGAATTTACCATTCGTGACATCATGTCAATGCTCAAAAAAAAAATGGATTTCGGAGATCATCAGGTTTCGTATTGGGATGCTTAACCTGTACTATCTTCATACATTTATAGAATTACCTGAAATTTAAATTCCCAGGCTGCCATATTGAGATTCATATTTATAGAAAAATAGAGGGCTAAGGGTAACCCTAGGTCATTTCTAAAGTAAGTACATGTTCGGCACAACATCGTGGACCGAAAGGCCTGTGTTGTGCTGTAGGTTTTCCATTTTTCTATATTCAAAGGTTTGAACCTTTTGAATATTCTACCATGTAATTGATCCGCCAACTTTACCATTAACCTACTGTAGCAACTTTGTGCACGGCCTTTCTGTTATTTGCACAGCTATACAGGAACAATAGCATGAGGACAGAGTCTCCTAGTTATCCTCCTCCACTGCAGCTAGCCTGGTTCTGGTGCATCAAATGCATTAAGTTTAGAGTTAGAACTTCCCACCGCTGTCTGTAAGGAGCTTGTACTTTCTCCCCATGACCGTGTGGGTTTCTTCCGGGTGCTCCAGTTTCCTCCCACAGTCCAAAGACATCCCAGCTAGCAGGCTAATTGGTCATTGTAAATTATCCCGTGATAAGGCGAGGGTTAAACTAGGGGACTGCTGGGCTGCATGGCCCCAAGGGCTGAAAGGCTTATTCCACGCTGCATCTGAATAAATAAACAAACAAACCTGTCTTTTTCTACACTAGCAATGTGTTGTGGCTGACATGTACTTATAACCTCGCTGATTAACCTTGAAAAGTCTGCTTTCTTTTTAGAGCTGTGAGTAGCATTTAAATAGTGGTAGATGCCCAGAATTCCTACTCTCCCAACCACTGAACTGGGCAGACTATGCAATCAGCACCAGCAGTTCAACTGATAAGTTGTATCTGTAATGATAAAATGATCAGACCCCACTGAAATCAAGAGGACAGCTCATCCACTAGAAAACAATCACCAAAATCTACCTTACAGACTTTTTCAATATCTGACTCGTCCTTTTCACGTGTGGTGAATACACCCATGTATTAGATATGGAACAGGGCTTGGGGTGTTAATGAACCCCTAACATTATATTTCTCTGTTATCCTTTAACAGGGCCTGAGACTCAAAAATCTTACAAGATAGTACATTCACAAAAATTCACCAAATAACTCTAAAAGATGGGCCATTGCTCTGGGGGATATGCTTTTGTTCAGATCCTGCAGCTTTTGGGCCTTATTTAGTGTGCACTTCTCTGAGCACAGATAGCGCTACACCAAAGTGGTATTTACTTTAATGTTAAAAGGCAGTAGCAGGTCTCGACCCTTAACCTGACTCTCCAGTTTTCAATATTTCTTGCACCACCTACTGGCATTCTAGTGCTATTGGAACAGCTAGGCCTTCCCAAATACTTTGGCATCAGGCACAATGGGAAAAACAATAAGCATTTAAACAATAATACTCTGACTAAAGCCGCCAGTTCATTACTACATTTGGCAAATGACTATTTGTACAACTCCTATCCTCTCCTTACAAATTTACTCCAGGTGAAGTGAATTAGATTCTGATTTAACATGTGCACATCAAAACACAGTGAAATGCCTTGTTTGCATTAACAACCAACACAGCCAGAGATACATTAGGGGGCAGCTCACAAGAATCAGCATACATTCTGGTGCCAACATAGCACGCTCACAATGCTCGGCAAGAATACAAAATGAAACAACGCCTGCTCCTCCCTCCCATGAGTGACGCGGTTCCCAAGAGCTTAACTAACTTGACCAACTTGGATGAAATCATGTGTGAAATTGAGATGCCTTGTTTCTAATTTATTGAAACATCAACTGTTATAAAACAGCACTCACCTCATGTTCCAAGAACAAGGCTTTCAGTTGCCCATTCGACCAATAATCCATTGCATAGGCAAGTAATTTCATGGAGACCATATTAATTCTCAAGAAATTTCCCACAAATACCACTCTGTCGATATTCTATAAAAAGGTCAGATTGAGACTATTAAGACGCAAGTAAGATCATTTTGATCAATTTCAGAACACCCGTGTCAAATAAGTGCATTGTACTTTGTTACATTGAACTAATTAAGTAAGACAATTTTTTTACTGCATTGTTGATATGTACATAGTTGGTTTTGAACTAAGGGAAGAGCATAACCACTGGCTCCTGTGCCTTTAGGAATGGATTCTGTGGTAGGTGGGGTCAGTAAAGCCAATGTCAGTTTGTTTCTAAATCTTACTAAAAGATCCTGAATACTGCAGAGGACAGACTACTCAGAAGCCAAAGTCAAAGTAAAATTTATTATCAAAGTATGTACATCTTGGCATATACTGTTGATTCCAGTTATTTGAAACACATCGGGACCAGTGCATTTTGACCCAATTAGGCGGCTGCCCACTTAGCTGAAGTTCCATGGAAACAGTTAAAAAGGTATTAAAAAGACAAACTACTATTTAACTGAGTAATAAATTATGTACATAAATGAAAAACAGAAGAAATTAGAACACTATCAATCCTGCTACAGAACTATTAAACTGTGTATTACAAACCCCATTTCCAGAAAAGTTGGGATATTTTCCAAAATGCAATAAAAACAAAAATCTGTGATATGTTAATTCACGTGAACCTTTATTTAACTGACAAAAGTACAAAGAAAAGATTTTCAATAGTTTTACTGACCAACTTAATTGTATTTTGTAAATATACACGAATTTAGAATTTGATGGCTGCAACACACTCGACAAAAGTTGGGACAGAGTTAAAATAAGATTGAAAAGTGCACAGAAAAGTCATGCCACTGTGACAATTATAGCCACCTGGGCTTGGGAGTACTTCGGAAAACCATTGTCACTCAACACAATCCGTCGCTGCATCCAGAAATGCAACTTGAAACTGTATTACGCAAGGAGGAAGCCATACATCAACTCAATGCAGAAACGCCGGCGAGTTCCCTGGGCCCGAGCTCATCTCAGATGGATTGAAAGACTGTGGAACCGTGTGCTGTGGTCAGATGAGTCCACATTTCAGCTAGTTTTCGGAAAAAACAGGTGTTGAGTTCTCCATGCCAAAGATGAAAACAACCATCCAGATTGTTATCAGCGAAAGGTGCAAAAGCCAGCATCTGTGATGGTATGGGGGTGCATCAGTGCCAACGGCATGGGTGAGTTGCATATATGTGAAGGTACCATTGACTCTGAGGCATATATGAGGATTTTAGAGAGACATATGTTGCCATCAAGGCGACGTCTCTTTCCGGGACGTCCATGCTTATTTCAGCAAGACAATGCCAGACCACATTCCACACGGGCTACAACAGCGTGGCTTTGTAGACACAGAGTGCGTGTGCTTGACTGGCCTGCTGCCAGTCCAGATCTATCTCCTAGTGAAAATGTATGGTGCATCATGAAGAGGAGAACCAGTCAATGGAGACTACGGACTTTTGAGCAGCCGAAGTCTTATATCAAGCAAGAATGGACAAAATTTCCAATTGCAAATCTACTACAATTAGTATCCTCAGTTCCAAAATGATTAAGAAGTGTTATTAAAAGAAAAGGTGATGTAACACAATGGTAAACATGCCTCTGTCCCAACTTTTGTTGAGTGTGTTGCAGCCATCAAATTCTAAATTTGTGTATGTTTACAAAATACAATTAAGTTGGTCAGTAAAACTATTGAAAATCTTTTCTTTGTACTTTTGTCAGTTAAATAAAGGTTCACGTGAATTAACATATCACAGATTTTTGTTTTTATTGCATTTTGGAAAATATTCCAACTTTTCTGGAAATGGGGTTTGTAGTTCCTAATAGCTATTGATGGAGGAATTCCTCCATCAATATGCTGCTGTGTTCTGTCCATTGACTGTAAATGAACAAAATTAGCGCCGACACCTAGTGCAGCTAATGGGCTGCCTTCACGTAATGCTTTCAATGATTGCATCCTCCAAATCTTCATTTTCATTGTAACATTCAAGATGACTGAATTCTTCATAATTCCTAAATTGCTGAATTAGTGAGAAATCATTTTATTTTCACTCCTGGCTGTTTTTAAGCACTTCCCAGCATGAAAGCTTGAAAATGCAGTGGGAAAAATGGTTCTGAATTATCTTACTGCTTATTTCTCACCAACTATCAGTGACAAAAATCACTGCTTTTGAAACACAAATGCTCGCAACTGACGTTATTTAAAAACTCTTCGCTCTAAGCATGGTGTAGCTTCTAACAGCCGTGAAATGCGTGTGACTGATACTGGTTAGAAACTGTTTGGCAACAGTCTCCTGTCCCAATTAAGTGGCAAAGCATCCCAAATAAACAAAGGGAATCCACACTCTTTTATTGATTAGTTTTTGTTCTTCAAGAGATGCCCCAAATAACTGGTTGCCGATTAACCTAATTGATCAGAATCCACTGTCACACCTTGTAATTCATTTTCTTGCAGGCATGTATAGAAAAATGAAGAAATACTACAGAATTTATGAAAATCTATATATAAACAAAGGTTGATTGTCTTTGTTCTCTAACAACTTATACTAAGTTATAACTTACAGTATATGTTGCTCTAACAGCTTGTACCTTGGCAAAGACTCAGATGAGAAGTATGGCCACCCAATCCTCTCTATGCCTGGGCCAAGTCTCTATTTGTAAGACAGCAAGGGAGTAACAAAATTATTTAACTTGCTTCAAATAGTTAATTTTCTGGAAATACTTTTCAGGTCTATTAAGTTTCCAGAAGGGGGAGGGGCTCATCTCCTTATCTGTAACACACGTTTGCTTGCCCATGGTGTCACACTGCAGCCAATCTCTCACTCATCTGGTTTATACAGGATCCACTATTCTGGACTGCACCCCCTGCAGGGACTTCAACATGAAAACAATGTCTCTGTGTTAAAGCTCTTAGTCAACTATTTTATTTACTCTAGAATTAAAATAATTCAGAAGCTGCCAATAAATAAAAAATGTACAGACCAAGAAAGATAACACAAACACTATTCATGGAGCATGAATCTGAGGCTCGTTTTGAAGTGGAACCAAACTAACTACTCTGTAAGCACAGACAAGGTCTAAATGTCACAAAACTTTTGAAGCACATATTGTGGCGAGCATTCAGTCCACAATGACAGACAAGAAGAGCTTGTTTATTTTACTGCTGTTTTTATTGCGACAAGCACAATAACAGTCAGAGAGCCATTGCTCGGTGGGAACCAACTCAGTCAAATGGAGATGGGGAGGTGATTATTACATACCCTGGTTACAGTCAGAGTGACCCACAAACACATAAGTGAACTGTATAACCCAAAGCTAAAATGTAACAATAAATCAACTTGAACATCTCTCCATAATTCCATGAACAAGATACAGATATTTCAAAACAAGAATAATAAGCAGCATTGGTCATTAGGTACACTGGGGTGAACGGTCAACCACCCCCCAGCAGTGCCACAATATGCGTGTCGTATCTTTCATACTCATTCACAAATATTTTCAATAGGAATAATGTTTCCAAAAAAAATTAAGCGGTGAAGCAAATTGTTTTCTAAATTTATTTGTTTCATTTCCATTAAATGCATTGGACTGTTTAATAAGACTAAGTACCATTTTCTATAATGAAAATACTATCATGTTTACTCACACAAGGCAAGCCTACACAGGAGTAAAACAGGAATAATTTCATCACCGAGTCCAAGATGCGGGCCCCTATACTTTGATAGCCCTGTACAATGCTGCTTGATCTCCATTCTACAAGGCAACACTGTAAAGAAGCTCAAAGCACAGAGAATATGTGAGGATGGATCAATTTTCTATGAACGTCCATGCAGGATAATTTTGCTTTTTTGTAAACAAGCTAATACAAACACCAATAATTACATTCCAAAAGGTCATGTCTTGTTGCGTAGATAATTCTTCTCCACTGATTTCATAAATCAGACATTTTCAAACTTGTTAGTGCACGGCCCACAGGCAAATATTGATTCACTACCAGGAAGCATACACTCCAAACGCTCTCTTGTTACTGAAAAAAAGCAGGAACTTCATTTCAGTACATCTCCCCTTTCATGAAAGCCAGTTTATTAGCAAAATGAGATGGGAGCAAAGTGAGATGGGAATTTGAGCACCCCCTAGACTTCAGTCCCCAGCACCCAAGTCAGCAATGGGTCAGTCAGGAAAGGCTAGTGGTATTCTAAAGTGTTCCTAATTCTCTGGGCCCAAACAAAAGATAGTTAATTTTCAAAATCCTGTACCATTTTTCATCCACAAATCACTTCCTAACATGTGCACCCTGACAGGAAAATTTTCAGTGCTCAACAACTTCAACTCTAACTTCATTGGAATGTCACTCTTTAAAGGAGGATTCATCCTTCTCCCCCCGCCCACCCCCATCTCCCATGGGCATGTCACAGCTCTTTTGAAACAAGCATTTTTATATTCAGATGAGTCAGAAAGGCACTGGGATTGCCATGGGTGAGTTAAGAGCCTTAATTAGTCTCCCTATTATCTCTCCTTCCTTTTGCTCAGTTCAAACCTAATTTACAGGTACAAACGTTAATCAGAAGGAGCATGAGACAGAAAAATTCAGGAATTATTCTTCAGCTGTAAGGGCCTGGGACAGAACTAATTAAACATGATTAGTTTTGGATGTCGTTACTTGGCAGATGATAAAAGGCAGCAGAATAACACAAAGGGTGGCGCAGTCGTGTAGTGGTTAGCGCAGCGCCAGCAGTGAGATCGGGGTTCGATTCCCATCACTGCCTGTAAGGTGTTTGCATGTTCTCCCTGTGACCATGTGGGCTTCCTCCAGGTGCTCTGGTTTCCTCCCACAGTCCAAAAATGTACAGTTAGGGTTAGAGTGGTGCATGGACATGCTACGTTGCCACCAGAAGCATGGCGACACTTGCTCACTGATATGATTTGACGCAAGTTACAAATTTCAGTTGTGTTTCGACGTACAAGTGACAAATAAAGCGAAGCTTCTTTCTTTAGAGGACAAGTTGCATAAGCACCCTTCGCACTCCAGCTTAGGAATGAACTAATTTAATCTTTTTTATCAACTTAGTTCAAAGTAGACAAAATCCATGGGGAAGTTCAAAACAAGAGACCAGAATCCTAAAATTAAAACAACTCCATTCGGGATCGATGTAGGGAGGCACAATTTTCATACTAAGGGTTGTAGAAACCTTGATTGCTCAACTGAAATTTATGGATAAGGCTATAAGGGAAGGCGGGTAAATGGAGCCAAGGAACAAATCAAGTACCAACTAACCAAACGACAGAAGCACAAGGATTCAAATGACCCAGTTTATCTCCTTTGTCCCTGTCATGGAGAGCACAAGAAAAAAAAAACAGTAATCCAGAACTATTTGTCCAATTACTGGCAGAAATCAAAACCCTTGAAGACCTAGAGAATCCCCAGATGGACCTAAGTTACAAATCGAAGCAGAGATCGGGCTGAGATGCTTACAAAGTAAAATGACAACACTTTAAAATAGATCCCAAGGTGGATCTCAGGAAGGTAAAATACACCATTAAGGGCTCTCACCATCTGAACGATGCCTTCTTTTTGTTGCTGCTATCAGTCGGAGGTACAGGAGCCTGAGGACACACACAAGGTTCAACAACAACTTCTTCCCCACTGAGATCAAGTTCTCAAAACTAGAATACTCTTTAAAGTACCTCAGATTACACTCCTTTCCTCTCCCTCTCAACTTCATCTAATGTCATTATGTTTATTTTGTTTCTACTGTACAGATTGTATAATTTGTTAATATAGGTTTATGTGAATTGATGTTTGTATTTTACTGTGCTGCCAGTGCAAAAAAGCCAATCTTTATGGCATTTATACCTTGAGGATGTAGGCCTAGGTCCATAAATATGAACAGAACTTGAGCACACAATTATAAGTTCAACCCAGCTAATAAGAAGAATCTGCAGAGGAGATTTACCAGGATGCTGCCTGGACCAGAGGGAATGGCTTATGAAGATACGTTGAGTGAGCTAGGACTTTTCCCTTTGGAACAAGGGAGAATGACAGTTGACTTGATTAGGTTCAACGTTTGGCGCAACATGGTAGACTGAAGGGCCTGTACTATTCCATGTTCAATTGTCCATCCTTCCTTGCAGCCTGTACATTCTTTTTTTCCCAACTGCACAAAGCTACATTACACACTGTAAAGCACAAAATCCTAAGAAATGTATCTCAACAAAACAGCAATCAGCAATAGTGTTTCAGGTTGTATGTGGTTATTGAAATCTGAATTATCAAAGGGTTTCTGAGATTTATACCTACTTCAGGGTAAAAATGTCTGTTCATTCTGTGGTATGAAGCTTTTGGCCATGAAATATATTCCATCTTCCCCACAGAGTAGAGCCATATTCCATTTTATATGCCTTTACAATGTTGCCACCTACTGGTGTAGCAGAATATGACAGAGAATGCAGAAGTCTTGACATTGATGGATTTAAAACAGATCATCAGATGCTGCCCCATTATCTATTTGTACAAGCACATTTGATCATTCTGTGCTGCACTAGTTACTGGTTCCAAGAGTATAATGAACATCTTAAGCGTAAAATATAAACTGACTTTGTGTCAATAATAAAATGAAAATGGCCACTTATTTCTTGCATCTGAACCTCTAATTTGACTCAAGTTTGCTGATTACATCAACATTCCTCTGTGCAGAAAACTGACTTTAGACCCGCAATTCTAACCTGGTTCACCTCGAGCAGTTAGCGCTCGTGAAGTCAGCATAACTCAGCACAGGTTTGGTTCAGATGTGACACCTCTTGGAGCTTGGCATGGGGTTGAAGGCTGGGATAATCAGGAGAGCTGGTTCCTTTGCTACACACACTGACTTGGAATCCTTGATGACTTCTAGCTCCTCAGATTTCCTGGCAGGTTCAAAACCTATTTAATAGGACTCAGGAATCCTTGTGTCTGATTACAATAGTTAAATGTTTCAGGTGTGCTTCAAATCTTGTCATTTTACAAAATTCCAATTTGGAATCAGTTTGCGCTACATCACTTGAATTAGGCAATGACAGAATAAATCAATGAAGTTAACACAGCAACTACAAATTTCAACAGCAACATAATAAGGTACTTAAAGCCGTTTGAAAACCACGATCTACATACAGACCTTTAAGCTTTCCTCCTCTGACGTTTTGTTTTGAAACTGGTACTTGCTGACGCACTAAAGTGAGGAAAGAGACCGCCATCTACAGCTGACAAGAATAATATAACCAAGTAATCTGATAATGTCTAAAAGCAAACACTTACCTCATTCAGTGCACACATTCGAGCTATCGATCCAATATTGTTTGTTATAGTGACCAGTGTTGCTCTAGCCAAATCTTCCTTAGTAATGGAATCTCGCTTCTCTTTACTCATCATGTGACCAAAGCTGCACAAATTTAAAGTTATGAGAATATATATTGGAATTATTATCAATTGCTGTATCAAAATTGATTCTCAACCTTTGCTTTAATTATTGCTTGCATCATTTATTTTAAGACTTAACATTAAGCTATATTCTTACTCATGTCTTACATCTTAGAATTATTTCCAGGTCATCAGATTGCTAGCATAAAGTACAGCTCAATGCTAATAGTAATTAAATCATTCATAAATCAATAATGACAATGAGGTAGTAAGTTATCTTCAGCAGATTAAAACACTTCAGAAAATCTGAACCATTTTTTTAATGATTCACCGCTAGAATTAGTTTACCAAACTGAACTGTTTTTCCCCATCTATAGAGACAGGAACAGAAGCCCTTTTCAACTTCTGCATGCAACTACTTTATTCTCAATCCACCTTCCTGATCACCTTATCAATGGATCCATCACTTATGCATGTATCATTTTTTTTTAATCTTATTGTAACTTAATGTACACTTGAAGGCTCCCTAATCAGGTTCATTCTTAACTCACTTTTACTGAAAAAAGCCTTCTCCACCGCCCCCCCCCCCGCAATCTCAGGTTATGTTCTAGTGAATCTACATTGTATCATTGCTACTAGCTTTGCATCCTTCTCATAATGAAGTGCTTAAAAACACATACAGGAACAAAGATGAAAATAAGCTATTATAGTCCTCTGCAAATTCGTGTACTGTCTTTTTTGGTCTCCTTGGTCTCTATCTTAAATCTTACCTGCCCTTGAGCAAGGCACTTAACCACACATTGCTCTAGTGTCTGTGCGAGGAGTGGCGCCTCACACAGACTTCCAATCTGTGTCTTGTAAGGCAGGAAAATGCCCGACGCAGGCCTCTCATGGTCTGAGTCGACGTTCCCTTGTAATGGTGTACTTCTTTGCTCAATTTCTCAAAGATGTTTTACTTTTTAATTATTTGTCTCCTAGTCTACTAACTGTTTTCCTTTCATATTCTTAATTACTAAATTCTATTTCATTTCCTGCAAAAATTAATTTCATTTGAAGATCTTGATATTGTTCGCTTCACTGAAAAGTCCAGGTCCTTTGTTCTAGT
Source organism: Mobula birostris (assembly GCF_030028105.1). Lineage (NCBI taxonomy): Eukaryota > Metazoa > Chordata > Chondrichthyes > Myliobatiformes > Myliobatidae > Mobula > Mobula birostris. Next base: position 35,029,579 of record NC_092390.1, read on the forward strand.
AAACAACAGCAGCACCCAAAATAGCTGTAATACAGAACTACAGAGGTGCGGTATCCCAGCGAATCTGTAGATGTGAACGTCCCACTATTCAGGACAAGTGTGTAAAAAGGGCACGAAGAATCATTGGGGATCCAGTCACCCCAACCACAAACTGTTTCAGCTGCTACCATCCAGGAAACAGTACCACAGCATAAAAACCAGGCTCTGGAACAGCTTCTTTCACCAGGCCATCAGACTGCTTAATTCATGCTGATGCAACGGTATTTTTATGTTATATTGACTATCCTGTTGTACATAATATTTATTACAAATTACTATAAGTCGCACATTTAGACGGAGAAGTAACATAAAGATTTTTTCTCCTCATGTATATGGAAGATGTAAGTAATGAAGTCAATTCAATTCACTTCAATATATTACAACTGTGACTATACTTCAAAAGTACATCCCAGTAACTAAGGGCTTAGAGACACTGTCACTACACAGAATGCAGTGGTTCAGAGTAGTGATCCACCATTTACTTCTTGTGAGCAACAAATGACAAAGAAGCACACTGTATGCATTTAAATAAAATTGCAATCATGAATATAGCTCAACTATTTTTCTAGTCTCGCTTCCTTAATTCCTAACCCTCTCCTTTTGCTTCATAACCCCTTCACCCCATACGCACAACCGTATTAGCCAACTTCTGCTGGCACAGAAATCGGTCCCCGGTCTCTTGCAATAACCTCTCAACACAGCAGAGACTGACTGTTGTTCTCTGCTTTAGACATTCTTTTCCACAGCAATTTCAAATTTATTGCCATGGTCATACACACTTGGAGTATAATATGAAAATTTCCTTTTTGTATAAACTTAAATTAACATAAATTAGACAGGACTTGCATGACAAAATTAACAAAAATAGACAGTGTAAAATGAGAGAAATATCATTCAAGGAAAAAATAGGTTTTTTTTAGGTTATTTCAAGAAATCAGAATTTCTGCAGCAGAGCACAATGTGCAGATGTTACCACACTATGTGATTAGCATTTGCTACAGAGGAGAAACATCTCCCACAAAATTTCTATTGCAAGTCTCTTGTGTACTACCATAATAAAAAGGACTTTTGTTTAAATCCATGTAAACATTTTCTTTGTCTACCTGGCTATTCATTCGAAGAATTCCATCAAGTAGGTAAAGCAATTAGGTCAAGTGGTTTTATATGGAATGATGGCCAGCATGGACATTGTGAGCCAATGGCCAGTTTCGGTCCTGTATGTCACTCTATAGCTCATTGACATTGGGCACAATTAACTTATGGCAGTTAAACTCACTTCAGAAAGTAACATTCAATATCACACCTATCAATGAACAGTTAACACTCTTTAAGTGCCTCTCTATCACCTTAGTCCAAAAACACAATCTGATCTGTGGAATCTCATTCCTACAACAAACACGTTATGAAGAGATCTGAATTAATTTTCCTACTTGTCTTGGTACAATCTCTCCACTTTTGTTGTATTTCAGCAGTCCCCAACCACCAAAGCACCAAAACTACCGGGCCGCGAGGAAACGATATGAGTCAGCTGCACCTTTTCCTCATTCCCTGTCACGCACTGTTGAACTTGAACATAGGGTTGCCAACAGTCCCATATTTGCCGGGACATCCCGTATATTGGGCTAAATTGGTTTGTCCCATACGGGACCGCCCTTGTCCCGTATTTCCCCGCTAAGGTAGAGCGTTCCTATGAAACCTTTCATGCCGAAATGGCGTGAAGTGAAGAAGCAATTACCATTAATTTATATGGGAAAAATTTTTGAGCGTTCCCAGACCCAAAAAATAACCTACCAAATCATACCAAATAACACATAAAACCTAAAATATCTCTAACATATACAAACGTTTGTAGTAAAAGCAGGAATGATATAAATACACAGCCTATATAAAGTAGAAATAATGTATGTACAGTATAGTACAAGATTAAGCCAAAACCGATATGTAGAAAAAAAAATCGGCTACGCGCATGCGCACACAGGTGTCCGCGCAAGGCTTCATGGTCATGGCAGTTTTTTTGGGGGTAAACACAAGTGTCCCAGAATTTGACTGCTACTTTTGTCCCTTATTTGGGAGTGAGAAGGTTGGCAACCCTAACTGTAAAAGACATGTTGAGGTGAGCTTAACCCTATTTGAACATCCCCCCCCCCTCCCCCCCAGGTCAGCCGGTTCGCAAGAATATTATCAATATTAAAGCGGTCCGCGGTGCAATAAAGGTTGGGGACCCATGTTGTATTTGATCTGATTCCAATTAATCTCAAGCTCATCAAAATTACTATTTTGCCCCTTGCATATGAAGTAGGTAGCCGTTAATCACCAAGCACTAGATAGCTACGTTCCTCATTCTCAAGTTGGGAGCTCTAGCTACTTACATGGCAAAAAAGGAAAAGAACGACTAACACTACAGTAAACTCTGGGCCAGCACCCAGTCTGTTCAGTGAAAGCCAGAAATGTCCCAAAGAGGTTTAATTCTGTCAAAGCCCAGCAGATCTAACATTATTTCTAACGGCGTAAGGATAGTGCGCAGGAGTTATTGAACACTGCGATTTCCACTTCTTGCAGCAAGACCAATGCGTGGCTCGAGAGATTTTCCTTCCAACACTTTCTTCAAGGTGCTGACAGGAGCAGCACCTGGTGGCTAAACACATTTTGAGTTTCAGGATATAAAGGCAATCCAACAGACTATGCTTTATCCCAATTCCCTACAGTACCCACTGTGCAATCCCATAACTGGCTAGGCCAATCAGTAAGGACTTACCTGGACGCTACTGCACATCCAAGTAGACCAAATCGTTCATAATCCCCTCCATAGATATCTTTAACTAATTTATCCACATTGGTACTGTCTCCTTTTGCTGCCATCTCCAAAGCTTCTTCAAAGGTCTCACATCCAGTAAGCAGACAACAGAGGCCAAGGAAAGTTCCACCACCGAGACTGTGGACATGAATAAACAAATATTTATTGTGACATGAATGCAGGTAAAAGGTACTTAGAATGATTCATTTACTATTGGATTCCCTCTGCTGAGTATATTCAAAAAATCGCTTGCACTCTTAAGCTTTGTGACCCTGGTCACAATAAAAGGTCACTGAGTGAAACAAGCAATATTCATTAGACCTGACATTGCAATAAATGACAAAGCATTGCTTCAATAAACTTTATTACAAATTAATTAGATTTCCAAATGTAGGAAGTACATTCCGGTTACATAACATATAGTGCATATGTTAGATTCCAATACATCTCAGATAGCTCACAGGTTTCCACTTCCCACTTCATCCAGTAGCTTCATTAACAAATAAAATAGTTTTACACTCAACTAAATATAAATATTTACAAGAATATTCAGATGTCAGTAACCAGTCTAAATGATAACTGTTTATTTTATCTCCTTTTTGTCCTGAAGGCTTTGTTTCACTGGTTGCAGTTCAAAGCATTTACCTAACTAGATGTTATCAACTTGACAGGCTTGACAGTAAACAAGGTGGGGTAGGAAAGCAGAAGACGGCAGGTTACAGCCCATCAAAATCTTGCATTGTCATCATGTTCTCGAGAAGAGTTGCAGGTCAGAGATCAGCAGAAGTGACCTGGACTACTTTCTTCGCTGACAAAGGGGTTCCACTCAACTATAAAAGGATTGGGCAAATACAAAGCTTTAGTTTAGAATTCTTGGGAGACACAAAAGATTGCGGATGCCAGAAATCTGGAGCAGCAACGGAGCTGGAGGAACTCCAGCAAGTCAGGCAGCCAGGAAATGATCGGTCGACATTTTGGATTGAGACCCTTCATCAGGACCAGGAAGAGGGGAGACAGTCAATATAAAAAGATTGGGGGGGGGAGGGAGGGAAGTGGGCGAAACAATGCTGGCAGGTTTTAGTCTGATCCAGATGAGATTGAAAATTCTTGTCATCCTGTTTCTGGCCTCAAAGCTGCAGCACAGCCTAATTATATTTCTTGTGAAAACACTTGTTAATTCTGACACATTTCCCATGTTGAGTGCTATTCGAGCTTCTTTCCAGATACACTGCACAAATTCTAGAATGAGACTGCAGTGCAGTAAAATGGAATGACTGCAATGTCAGAGATGTTATCTTTTGGATGGGAAAGTCAGCCAAAACCCTATCAATCTTTTGCAGGTGGATTTAGCAATCTCATAATTTCAAAGAACAGCAAGAAACCTTCCTTCCACCGCCCCCCAACTACTCAGTTATTATTTCTAAAACAGTCATAATTCATTCATACCTTGCATTTCATAAAATTGTTGCTGAATTTTGTACATTACAACTGTGATTATCCTTCAAAATACTTCCCAGTAGTAAAGTGGTTCAAAGTAATGATTAAACATTACCTCCTCATGGCAACTACAACTGTACAATACATGTCTAAGTGGTCTATTTTGTGCAAATGAATAAAATTGTAATTCTTAAGCAATGGACAATTTTGCCATGTAGCATGTAAATAAAAATTGAGAACTAAATTCTGCATTAGCAGATTCTAAGAACAGATGAAAGAAAAGAAAAACATTGTTTCAAATTCTACTTTCTTCAGCATTCCATCTGAATTCAAAACTATTCAGAATAAAATTACAGTTTCCTACTACCACTATCAAAAGGAACTTAATCTAAAAGTGTGACTATTGAGTCCACAGAAATGTGAGTCAAGTAATAACTGAAACTTCAATGGTCAATGTTGTTGTTTGGCAGGGTTGAAGTTTGTAACCCATTGAAGATGGAGCAGTGGATGAATGACATACTAGGTGACACAATTCCACACATTATGTCACCCCAATGAAAATTCTCAAAAATAGGTGCACTCAATTTCATTGAGAAATCTAACCAAATTTCTCCTCAAATTCTTCAAACAAGTTCAAAGCAATTAAAGCCATATAACAATTCATATGTGTATTATTTTTTCCAAGTTTTTCAATACAAATAGTTTTAAAATGATTGAAATCAATGCTTCTGTTCAACTTGAGCACAAAATGTCAAATGCATTAGCTCCTTTTTTGTTGAGGCCCGTAACCACTGTTCCCTCCAAGGTGTGTGCACGCACCCATCATTTGCTACTAGTGCACAAAGGAACTTAAACTATGCACAAAAGGTTGTCACTCGCTACCTCATTAGCATGTTAAGTATATTTCATGATCATACACAATCACATTTCCTTTTCTGGTTTCTGATGTGGACAGTGCTGTCAATGTGGAGTTTGCGATGATTTGTCTGCAGATTTTTAGAACTGGCATATTTATACTGTTTTTACTGCTGAAATTATTCAGTGTGCACATGTTGCCGTCACTGGGCAAAAAAATTGCACCACACAAGATTTTTGTATGTCATTACAAATTAGACAGAACATTGTGTGTAACACAAATTAACCGTCAACTACATGTCTGATTCATTCTGTGCATCATCCGGGATGTATAACTGGCCTTTGGTAGTCAATCTCTGCTCATGTGGTGTGATGTATCCAGTCAAAACACCCATTAGTTATATACTGAGGAGACCATTCCCTGTGGCTGACATTATATTCAAAGTGGCATTGTCTCAGGATAGTGAACCTTTTAGAAAGATTGTAAATCTTTGAATTTCCCTACCCAAATGCTTATGGACACAGTCACTAAATGTATTTATGATTGAAAAGATGAAGCTGTAAATCCCCAGAATCATCGGAGATCAGCGAAAACAAGATACTGTATGAGGAAGGGATAAGCCATGATATTGAATGGCAGAGAAGGATCAATGGGTTCCAAATTGTTATGTTCTAAAGAACTAGAGATATGATCAACGATTTGGAAAAACAAGTGTCTGATACTTACAGACCAAGATGACAGTTTGTGCAATTCACTTGCAGAGTTTTGAGATTGAGCAGAAATGATTTTAATGTTCAAGATTTGACTGGCTAAGTGGATGAAACTCAAAGTGAGAAAGTGATAGATGCAATCAGAAGTATTTCCACGTATGAGGAAATACAGACCGGGCGGGGCATGTGGTAAGTTTCTGTGTTTTAGTTAACATTTCCGCTTCTGGAATAAAAAAACGTCTGGCAAAATTTCTATCCTTGGAACACTTTCAAGTGAGTTACATCAGGAAGTACAAGTAGAACCACTAGTTGAATGTATTACCCTACCATGCATCTGCAGATAGACAAGGTACTCTTAGGTCATGGGAGAATGGTTTACTTGGGAGAGTGCTCTGTCTGCCACAGAAAGCAGGATCTCCCAGTGGCCACACATTTTAATTCCACATCCCATTCTCATTCTGATATGTCTATCCACGGCCTCCTCTACTGTAAAGATGAAGCCACACTCAGGTTGGAGGAACAACACCTTATATTCCGTCTGGGTAGCCTCTAACCTGATGGCATGAACATTGACTTCTCTAACTTCCGCTAATGCCCCACCTCCTCCTCGTACCCCATCCGTTATTTATTTATATACACACATTCTTTCTCTCTCTCTCCTTTTTCTCCCTCTGTCCCTCTGACTATACCCCTTGCCCATCCTCTGGGTTTCCCCCCTCCCCCTTTTCCTTCTCCCTGGGCCTCCTGTCCCATGATCATCTCATATCCCTTTTGCCAATCACCTGTCCAGCTCTTGGCTCCATCCCTCCCCCTCCTGTCTTCTCCTATCATTTTGGATCTCCCCCTCCCCCTCCCACTTTCAAATCTCTTACTAGTTCTTCCTTCAGTTAGTCCTGACGAAGGGTCTCGGCCCGAAACGTCGACTGTACCTCTTCCTAGAGATGCTGCTTGGCCTGCTGCGTTCACCAGCAACTTTGATGGTGTGTTGCTTGGGAGAGATGTCAGAATTGCTGATTCCCACAGTAGTGTACAGCAGAGCTTAGTATGAAAAGGAGTACAGAGGGTGGAAAGCAATCTGAAAAGATCAGTGTTTGCATAAAATATAAAACTGTAACCAACAGTTTCTCAATAGTTGAGCAACCTAATGGTGAATTTCCTCAACAATATTAATTTGTTAATATGTAATTTCAGCATTGCTACTTGTATGCCTGGCATGAGAAATAGGATAAATACTCAGCAGCTTTGAGCCGAACCTAATTCTATCTTCAATATGCTCCATCAATAATGCACCTACTGGTTATTTGTTTATTTCCATGTCATTGACAGCGAGAGGCTCAGAGAGGGCAGGACGCACAGCTGGTGAGTTGTCTGGACTGAGATACAGCGGCTGGAGAGTGAACTGGGCATGGTTAGCCGCCACAAGGGAAATATGCAGATGGAGCTCAGTCTAGTGAAGGATCGCTTTGAGTTGCAAAGAGTCAAGAGCGAAACAGAGTTTAAGGTGGTCTTGGTCCATAGATGCCAAGCATGTGGCTGTGTAGCTGATAGATGGCTGCCTTCTGAGATCAGCACTGGAAGCAGATCATGCAGTGTTCGACAGAGACCATGCCTACCTTTTTAAAGTTCACTCTAAAAATAACCCATTAACTGAAAGACATATGGCCATGCTCTGAAGACAAAATCAAGTGCCACGTAAATACAAAATATCTTCCTTTCAAACTCATGTATAAAATGTCAGGAGCCAGAGTTAACTTACTTTTCACATATTTCTGTCAAAAATATATGTTTCTTACTGAACAACTACATTTACTCGTCTACTTATCACCAAAATTTTCCTCAGAATTGTGGGGAAAGGGGAAATTCTTAAGTCATTAGAAGCAAGTTGACTGCTGTTCAGATAGAATTCTGAGCATCTCCAAACAGTCCCTAAACAGTTTATCACGGTGAAGAGGAGCATGCATCATTCCCTTTCCTCAAACAGACTCAGAATCGCATTACCACTGAAACTTGTTGTTTTCTTGCAGAGTACAGTGCAATACATAAAAAAAATTACTATAAGCACAGTAAAAAACCTAAGTAGTGCATAAAAGAACTAGTGAGATCGCGTTCACGGGTTCGTGAACTGTTCAGAAATCTAATGGCAGAGGGGAAGAAGCTGTTTCTGAAACATTGAGTATTGGTCTCCTGTACCCCCTCTCTGATAGTAGTAATGAGAAGAGGACTTGTCCCTGGTAGTGAAGGTCCTTAATGATGGATGCTGCCTTCTTGAGGCACCATCGTCAAAGGTGCCCCTAATAGTGGGCAGGTTTGTGCCCCTGATAGTGGGTGGGCTTGTGCCCCAATTCAGCTGGCTAAGGCTCCAGCCTTTGCAATCCTGTGCGTTGGAACAGCTGTACCAGGTGGTGATGTAACTAGTCAGGGTGCTCTCTAATGTACACGTGCAGAAACTTTTGAGGCTCTATGATGATATATCAAATAGGCTCTAATTCTGAATGAACTACAATGCTGGTGTGCCTTTTTCATGATTGGATCAATATGCTGGGCCCAGGACAAGTCCTCTGAGATGTTGACACCCAACCTGCTCACCTTTTCCATCACTGACCCCCTCAAAGAGGACTGGTGCTCCTCACGAAGTCCCCTTCCCAAAATAAACATTCAGTTTCTTGATCTTGCTGGCATTGAGTGCAAAGTTGTTGTTACAACACTCAACCAGCTCACCCGACTCACTCCTGTATGCCTACTCACTCCTGTATGCCTGCTCATTGCCACCTGACATTCTGCCACCAGTGGTGTCATCAGCAAATTTTCCGATGGTCTTTGAGCAGTAACGAGTGTAAAGAGAGTAGAGCAGTGGGCTAAACACACATTTCCCCCACCCCCAGGGACATTACCAGCTTTGTTTAGCTGCCTTTCCATTTGCCTGGGCATTAACCACATGAAAAATTAGTTCTGCACTATATTTCCTTCAACTGTGGTTTGATGAGTTGGCTATTCTGGATGAATAGCAGTGTATTATAGGTTACCAAGATCTAATAATTTCATGAGTTTGTATACATTTTTTCTACATATTTCTACCAGGTTGGAAAATGCCAGGCCCCAAGTACAAGGACTACAAATGAGTTTCAAAAGGCAAAAGAAAAATGGCAAACTACAATTACTGAAGATGAGATAATAGTTGAAATAACTGCATTCACTCCATCATAAAAGAAAATTCCTGAAAGAAATCTTCCATGTCATTTCCACCACTGTGCTTATTTGCCGGTTCCTCACTCAATAATAATTATCAACTCATTCAGAGCAAGAACAAAAATCCCACATGCCCTCTAATATTTCAAGTACTTGTGCACTCCCTACTTTACAGTGTTTTAACTCTGTCGTCAATGCTGGGAGCTTCTCAGGATTCTGAACTCTCCACCCCATGAGGGATGTCACAATCGTGTGTACTACTTATTTCTTTGAAACCTAGTCATTCCTGATCAATTTACTCTAATTAACAGCCTACACTTACATTTGACACACTGTACCACTTTTCACTTATTCTGCAGTTCTTTCCAACAGAACAATTTGGGCTTTGAATTTCTAGCTATGTTTATCAGTTTAGAATTTGTCATCTTCACTTAATCCTTTTCCAGCTGGCACAGCACATTTCTTGTGATCAATCACATCTACAGCCAGTTTGTTTATTGGTTTAACTCTTTGCTATTTATATCATTACTGATTTTCACTGCAACTTTCTAAACCGTTTCCAATTATTCAGCGGTTTATTTCTATGCACTCCAATTAACTGTGACTATTAATATCAAGCAAGGTGATCAACTGACTGGACAAACTATGATGCTTATATCAATCCAAAGAACCAAAGAGGTCTTTGAGGATTTTTGCTCTACACAACCAAAGGGGTGTTGGAGGATTTTTGCTCTACACACAGCTTATCAATCAAAGCATCAATGGTGTATATAGAAGCATATAACACAGGAACAGGCCCTTCAACCCACAAAGTTGTGCTGAACTAATTAAATTAGTAAGCAAATGCCCAACTAAACTGACACTTTCTGCCTACACTACAACCATACCCTGAATATTCATGCATCTATCCATCTAATATTTGCCTCTTCCACGAACAAATGCAGCACATCCCAGGCACCCACCAGTCTAGGTAAAAAAAAAGGCCCGCACATCTCCTTTGAACTTGCCTCCTTTCACCCTAAATGCATGCCACTTAGACATTTCAACTCTAGGAAAACGGATACTGGCTGTCTACTCTATCTATGCCTCTCAATCTTAGAAACCTCCGCCACTCCAGAGAACACAGCCCACTCTGTCCAATAGCTCCTAATAGCACATGCCCCCTACTCTGCTCCTTTTCCAAAGCATCCACATCCTTCCTATAATGGTGTGCCCTGAGGCAAATGCAATATTCCAGGTGCAGCCTAACTTCCTGATTCTCGTACTCAGTTCTTCGACAAATAAAAGCAAGCGCTGTTGTGAGATTAAATTAGTCTATAATTTCCAGGAGTATCCCCATTTCCCTTCATGCACATTGATTAGCCATTGTTACAAGCACTGATATCATCAAATACACAAATAGCAGATTAGAAAAGAGCACAAGAGTCTCTGTCTAGTATATAAACAGCCACCTGATACAACAAGGTTATTGAACAATCACAGCTGCCATCATTGAAGATGTTTCAATCTACTATAGCAGTGAGGAAGACTTTGACACACATTTTGGGATCTGATCTGACCAAACATGCTAAATTTACCACATCTCATCTCAAATTATACAGTGTAACCCAAAAGAATACTTTTAAATACATTTGACCATATGAATCCTTCATTTTTTTTGTTATCAGATGTGTCGAATTAAGAATGATTTACATTTTACCTCGTGTACAGTTAGTGGCAAATTCAGGTGACCACATCAGTCAAAAATAGAATGGTGTCAAAGCATGAAAGCATACTTTCTACTGCTAGATTTCATCTTTAGTTATACTGAAACCTTTGCTCAGGGGTCAGTGAGAAAAAGGGTGTTTCCAGTTGCACTCCTTGTCTGAGAACAGCCAATCTTGGAAGCTAAGTAGGCACAGGTGAGCCATTTAATCAATTGTAGAGAAATTACTGGAGGAGGTTAACTAGCATTTGGAAAATCAGGCTTATTTCAGACAGTCTACAGGACTTTGTATGAGTCATTCAAAGTATGACTGTAGTACGAGTCTTACAAATCAGATTGAGGGTTCTTTTTAAGGAAATAACATAGATAATTAAAGAGTCGAGAAGTTGATGTTATCAACAAACAGTTGCAAGAAAAAGTTTGTGTACCCTTTGCAGTACTTGGTTCTCCGCATTAATTACTCCTAAAATGTGGCCTAATCATCATCTGAGTGATAATAGACAAACACAATCTGCCTAAACTAGTAACACATAAACAATTATACTTTCCATGTCTCTACTGAACACACTTTTTAATCATTCACAGTCCAGACTGGAAAACGTATGTGAGCCCTTGTATTTAATAACTGGTAGTACCTCCTTCAGCAGCAATAACGTCCACCAAACGTTTCATGTAGCTGCTGATCAGACTTGCAGAATGGTGAGAAGGAATTTTAGACCATTCTTCCATACAAAACTGTTTCAAGTTCACCAATATTTTTGGGATTCCTTGCATGAACAGCCCTCTTCAAGTTATGCCACAACATCTCAATTCGGTTAAGGTCTGGACTCTGACTTGGCCATTCCAAAACACGTACTTTCTTCTTTTTAAACCATCTTGTTGTTGATTTACTTGTGTGCCTCGGATCATTGCCTTGTTGCATCATCCAACTTCTATTAAGCATCAGGTGACCGACTGCTACATTCTCCTGTAAAATGCTTTGATACATTTTGAGTTAATTGTTCCCTCAACAATTGCAAGCTGTCCAGGGCCTGAGGCAGCAAAGCAGCCCCAAACCATGATACTCCTTCCACCATGCTTCACAATTGGGATGACGTTTTGGTGTTGGTGTGCAGTGCAGAATTCTGTGGAATTCTCTGCCACAGGAAACAGTTGAGGCCAGTTCATTGGCTATATTTAAGAGGGAGTTAGATATGGCCCTTGTGGCTAAAGGGATCGGGGGAATGGAGGGAAGGCTGGTACAGGGTTCTGAGTTGGATGATCAGCCATGATCACACTGAATGGTAGTGCAGGCTTGAAGGGCCGAATGGCCTACTCCTGCACCTATTTTCTATGTTTCTATGCCCTTTCCCCTCCAAACATAGCGGTGTGCATTTCTACCAAAAAGTTCCAACTTTTGTCTCATCTGTGCAGAGACCATTGTCCCAGAAGCATCATGGAGCATCCAGGTGGTCCTTTGCAAACTTGAGACATGCAACAATGTTTCTTTTGAACAGCAGTGGTTTCCTCCATGGTGTCCTTCCAAGAACACCATTCTTGTTCAGTGTTTTTCTTATAGTGGACACATGAACAGAGACCTTAGCAAATTCTAGAGATTTCTCCAAGTCTTTTGCTGTTTCCTTTGGGTACTTTTTCATCTCCTTAAGCTTTGCACGTTGTGCTCTTGGTGTGGCCTTTGCAGGACACCCTCCTCTACGGAGTAGCAACAGTACCGAGTTTCCTCCATTTGTAAGATAACTTCTCTTACTGTGGACTGATGAACACTCAGGTCTTTAGAAATGCTTCTGTAACCTTTTCCAGCTTCATGCATCTCTACAATTCCTCTTCTAAGGTCCTCTGAATGTTGTTTTGATAGAGGCATGGTGCACATGAACAGATCTTTCTTGAGAAGAGCAGTCTCTGTCTTGTGTGTCTTTTTTGTAGGGCTGGGCACTCCTACAATCCACACTTCCAATCTCAGCTCATTGATCAGAACACCTGACTCCAAATAGCTTTTGTAGAAGGCATTACCCCAGAGGTTCACATACTTTTTTGAACCTAGACTATGATTGTTTAAATGGTGTACTCAGTATTGATGAGAAGTAGTACAATTGTTTGTGTGTTATTAGTTTAGGCAGATTGGGTTTGTCTATTATTGTGACTTAGATGAAGATCAGACCACATTTTATGAGTATTTAATGCAGTAAAACAGGTAGTTGCAAACGGTTCACTAACTTTTTTTTGCAACAATACTTTACTGAAGCAATTACCTTATTTAGTAAAGCAACAAGCAGGGAACGGAAGGATATAGAACATGTGCAGAGAGACGAGATTAGTTCGATTGGCATCATGGTCAGCACAGACATGATGGTCCAAACAGCCTGTTCTATGTTGCAGACAACAGTCACTTGACCACCTTTTTTGTGAAACTGTTGTGCCTCAAGAACAAGCTGCTGCTTGAATGGAACACCACCAATTATCTCAAGGTTGCTGTGTATGATTACCAAGCCTAGAGGTGCAAGTGACATCAGTACAGTAGTACTCAAACATCAGGAGCATTAAATTGATACACAAATTTCATCAGACAGATTTCCCTGGGGCAAGGAGTGTGGAGGCAACACCTGGAAAGCTAATTTCTGGTACAGCTTAGATTAAAACAAAGTTTTAATTTTCTGCTTGATGGGAACGTGCCCCCAGCACAGGGCAATAGTCAGGAATTCACTTGGATTTTCCATTTTGCCTCATTCTTACAAAATCTGTGTGGTCTAATCCTCTAATCAGCCTGAACAGCCTAACAAAATACAAGTAGCTAAATATATTCAAATTCTAATTTTGCTTTGTGAACCCACCATGTAAAGAAAAAAAAAATCTATAAAATACAAAAATGAATAAATTGCGCCAAGAACAAAGGAATAACCAGGTACTGTCTATAGACCTGCTCAGGAACCTGATGGTGGAAGGGATGAAGCTGCTCCTAAATTGAAATGGAGCCTCTGTAGCAGGCTGTGATGAAACCAGAATGTTCCCCACCATAATAGTCTTCATTCAGCGAATACCAAATCTCCTCAAACCCCTAATGAAGGCAAGGGAGATGCATGTATTGAATGTTGAAATAGACTTTTGATCACAAAACATACGGCACACCCACATAGTTGCTCAGCCCACTTCAGCCATGCTGTCTGCAATGCCTATCTACGTTAATGTCTCTGTTAGACCTCTATCCTTCCTCTGGCAGCTTATTCCAGACATTCAACACCTTGTTGACGGACCTGTCAGATCTTATTTAAATTTCTTATGTCTCACTTAAACTGTGCTCTAGCTCCAAACTTTCCTGCCCTGATTAAAAAATTCTACCCATTCTGTCTATTTTATAAACCACTATGACATTGCCCCTCAGCCTCCTATGTTCCAGCGAGAATATACCCAGATTATCCAAGCTCTCCTTATAACTACAGCCTTCAATTCCATACAACACCCTGGTGAACCTCTACTGCACTTTCTATTGCTACCACATACTTCCATATTTAATGTTGAAAGGCATGGACAGAGTGGATGTGGCAAAGTTGTTTCCCATGATTGGGGAGTCTAGTACGAGAGGGCATGACTTAAGGATTGAAGGGCGCCCATTCAGAACAGAAATGCGAAGAAATTTTTTTTAGCCAGAGGGTGGTGAATCTATGAAATTTGTTGCCACGGGCGGCAGTGGAGGCCAAGTCATTGGGTGTATTTAAGGCAGAGATTGATAGGTGTCTGAGTAGCCAGGGCATCAAAGGTTATGGTGAGATGGAGGGGGAGTGGGACTAAATGGGAGAATGGATCAGCTCATGATAAAATGACAGAGCAGACTCGATGGGCCGAATGGCCGACTTCTGCTCCTTCGTTTTATGGTCTTATGGTCTTCCTGCAATGTGGCGACCACACTCCAAGTAGTGCCAGTTCAATTCCTGACACAGCCTGTACAGAGTCCATACATTCTCCTCATAACCTCGTGGGTTCCTCCCACATTCCAAAGGCGAGGGGCTAGGCTTAGCGAGTGTGGACATGGTACGATAGTGCTGGAAGCAGAGTGACACTTGCCTGGTTCTTCAACTTCAGCAAGCTATGAACTTGCACCCAAGGTCATTCTGTACATTAGTGCTCTTAAGTCCCCTGTGATTTATGTCACATTTCATAACATTCCCCTTCCACAGGAACACAATGAGACATTGATTAAAGAAGCTTGCATTTAGCACCACTGATGTCAAGCTCTTGATGTGATGATGTTTAGGTTATTTAAGGCTTACTGACAATTTCTTTTAAATGATTCACCACCACAAACAAATCCTCTGTTTCTGCATTACAGTTGATAAGGATTCTCCTAGAATAATTTTATCATTGTCACACTTCACCAGGATTTGTTTTATTCTAACCCAAGACAAGGGAAAGGACAAGACAGATAGCTGAGGATGCCAAGAGGTGGGAAACCAGGGAAGGGGGGAAGTGAGGCTAAGAAAGCCATACGGGAGAGATGAATAACCTCTCTGGGAATGAAGCAGGAAAAACAAAATTGAGCAGGATTCAGATGTTCCTATGTAAAAAATGAACCTTATCACATTTCACAAGTTGAGCCATGAGAGACGGGGTATCCAACCTTTTTTATGCCACGCAGCCTTAGATTAACTGAGGGGTCTGTGGATCACAGGCTAGGAACTCCTATATTAGAGCCCCATTATGATTAAGTACAAGGGAGCACGAGCAACCATGACTAGCAGAGAACACGAGGCAGACTATTTAAGTGGGTTAAGAGGAAAGAGTGAGGTATTTTGCTGGGTGAGTATGCCACAGAGGGAGAAAATGAGCAAGTCTCGGTTAACAGAGCACAATGATATCAAGTAGTACATACAAAAATGAAGAACAACCATTAAGTTTGTAATGATGGGAGTACAGTGCAACGTTACATACATATTATTAATGAAGATGCTGTTAAAAGCTTCTTGGCTACCTTAATAATCCTCTCAGGTACAGTAATATTGTTCTTTTCCAGGATTATAAAAATTCTTTCCAATACTTAACCTTGCAAAACTTCTAGATAAAAACTTTTATGTCATTAATATGCTTTTCCCATATGATCATATATATACCCACTAACTTCAAAGGGAGACAAACATATAATGTAGGAACCATAAATTAGTTATTACTTTATTTTACTGATAGTTTGTAAGTATCTGAAGTTAAAGGTAAAATCAATACTCTAGTTTCAACTTTCTGTACAGCTCTCGAGAGGAAAAATAATGGAATTAGCACAGCCAATCTGTTTCATTCAAGTATCTTCCTTGTTAAACCTTGCAACCTTGTCGGGCTCTGATCTCAGATAGGTCCTCCTTCACTAGGACAGGCAACTATAAAGCTACTTACTTCACAGGCATCCCTTTGCTTCCCCATTTAACCATTTGCTTTCAAGCTGGTCAATTAAAATAGTTACTTCAGTTCCCCACTTGAAGATTTGAAGAAAACAGCATCTAAGATCAAAGATGGGCTTCATCCTGGCTTAGAGACCAATAGTAACTGGACACAATAGTAACTTAAAATCATTACTTTCAACCAATACTAAAACAGATCACCACACAAAAAGAAACTAATAATCGTAACTGAAGAAATTAATATCTTTTCTTTCCTCACATAGAAGGTAATGAGGTAAAAATTACTGCTGACAAAATACTACTGTATTGGACTCCAGAGACAAAAATTTAGTTGCACAGTTGCAAATTCAGTCTTTCAGAGAAACACCAGTGCTAACATTGATTTATAATGCTATTATGAGAGGATAGGTACATGGATGGGTGAGATATGATCAAGGTGTGGGTTGATGGGACTAGGCAGAATAATAGTTTGAATGGACTAGATGGGCCAAAGAGTCTGCTTCTGTGTGGTATTGCTCAATGACTTCATGGCAAATGGGATATGAATAGAGTAACACAGGAGGGGTCTCCGAGCTCTGGAGAATGCAACAAAACCCTGTATAGTCAGGAACTCCTAGAGACAGTTTTAACATTCAGTCAAAGACTCCGTTTGATTATAAAATGTGCATCATGTTTTAAAAAGTTAGCGAACCGATATTTTGCAGACCTTTATATACAAGATACGACAACTTATGCTTCATGCTATAGACAAATTGCACTATCCATAAATATCCATAACTTCTATAGACGTGTGATGGCAAGTGTGCTGAATGGCTGCATTCCAGCCTGGTACAGGAACACCAATGCCTTTGTGCGGAAAATCCTATAAAAAGGTAGTGGATTCTGCCCAGTACATCATGGGTAAAACCCTCCCAACCATTGAGTACACCTACATGAAACGTTGTCGTAGAAAAGCACCACCCAGGCCATTCTCTTGTCTTGTTGTTACCATCAGGTAGAAGATGCAAGTGCCTCGGGACTCACACCACCAGCCTCAAGAACAGTTACTACCCCTCTTCCGACAGGCTCTTGAACAAAAGGAGTGATCTACACTCATTCTATTTGAAGACTCACTTTACTTCTTCAGGAGGTCTCACTTTAAGGACTTTTTAATCTTGTTTGTTCATGCTCATTATCATTATTTATTGATATTTATTTATATTTGCATTTGCACAGCTTGTTGTTCATTGACTCTACTTAATAGTTACCGTTCTAACAATTTGTTGAGTATGCCTGCAGGAAAAAGAACCTGAGGGTTGTATGTGATGAGATGCACATACGCTGATAATAAATTTTACTTTGAACTTTGAATTTCAACATATTATCCTTGTGCAAGTCTTTATATAGGGCTTGGATGCAAACATTCACTTATGAAATTGCCAGAAGCTAATTATATTGATTGACAAAATTAGTACAAATCTTCTGTCATAACCTACAGGCGCCTGCCAGCAGAAGTGGCTCAGTACACCCAATCCTTGGGTCCAAATTGGCGTCATAAATCTTTAACTTTTAAACTGGAAAATCCACCTACTTAAGTTATATCAGACTAGACTGGTCCAAGTCCACTGAAATGAATGTGAAAAATAAAATGCTGCTACAAAATAGCAAATTGTTTATTTGACTTAGTGGGTTAGTTCACGCATGTCTTTAGTCTTCTAACGTAAATTTTTAAAAATCTTTTCTGAAACACATCGAGTGATTCTGAATGTTTATAACTGACTGACAGGCTGTCAAAGCCATTCTGTACCAAAGTGGATAAGAGCTGGAAGAGCCCCTGCCTTAGCAATGAGCTGGGAGCTGGTGTCCCAGCAAAAAACTGCACTCAGAGCCACCCCAGAAGATGCAGCACAGTCAAAGCAGCAAGTGACCAGCATCATAAGACAGCAAAAGATCAGGAAAAAAGTAGTTATTAAAAGATTTCAGAGTTGGCCTTGTCATTTTGTACAACATACTTGTTATAGAGAGGGAAGATGCTTCCCTCTTTTTCTATCCATTCTTATCCCAGCTGCCATTCAGGAAGGGAACATAAAAGTAGAACATTACTAATGAAAGAGAAACCAATTTGAAGTTTTAAAAGGAATACAAATGTACAAGATTATAGAGTAACACACACAAAATGCTGGAAGAACTCAAGAGTTTATCTAAGGAGAGGAATAGTTAATGTTTTGGACCGAGATCCTTCAATGTGAAAGTGTTAGATCTTGGTTTATCATTTTACTAACAGAAATAGCAATATGTTTAGTTTAGCTGTGCCTATGTGCTTACCTGGTTCCAGTCACCCTTTTGTAATTATCTTTAGAATAAAGAGCCAAGATACTGACTCCTGAACCTATGTTGACCAGCAACATAGGGTAAGGGTTATCCAAGCAATACGGCTTTTTCTGGCACTGGTCGAGGTCAGTGGGTTTTTCAAAATAATAACACTCGGACTGACCATTGTACCCAACTGAATCAATGTAAAGCAGACCTTGGATTAAACAGTCCAACTCATCCAGCTTGAGAAGTTGCAATTCAGCCATCTGGAAAACAGTGACAGTAAGTTAGCAAATGCCTGCCCGATTACCATTCCCAACAAGGTACAGTCAAAAACTCAATGCAGGAATATATATTCTGAACCTTCCTAACTAAACAGTTATACACAGTTATTTAAATATAAACAACAGACACTGGAAATACTCAGCAGCTCAGACTGTGGGAGCAGAATCGGGGTTAATATTTCAGGTCGAAGACTCTTCTAAGGAAACTAAAGCAGTTCGATAAGTTGCAGGGAGGGTAGCAGAGAGGGAATATCTCTGAAAGGGTAAAACACGGGTGAGCAGGGAGATAAATTTTAAACAAATTTACTTACAAGTGTATCTCAAGGTAGTATATGGTGACATATATGTATTTTGTTAATAAGCTTATTTTGCACTTTGAGTTTAGTCAACAAGTGAATGCAAGCAATTAGAGTGAGAACACAAACAAATGAATGTAGAAGTTATGAGTAGGAAGATGTGCCCAATCGGCCAGGCCAATCATGTCCTCCACTTCCACAGGAAAAAAGGGGAAAAAGTTGGGTGAACCAATATCACAGATGGATGACTGCTACAGGGAGAGATCAATTAAATTGAAGTTGTAGAATTAAGTTTGGAAGGCTGAATTGTGCCACAATGGAAGATGAGATGCTGTTTCTATAGACTGCACAGACTGCATTGGGCATTATTGTAACAGTGCAGCAGCTCAGGGCAAAACTGTGATGGAGAATTAAAGTGGGTGGTAGCAGGCAGTTCAGGATTGCCCCTGTGAAGTGAATGTCTGTGCTCAGGAAAGCAGTCACCTGGGTGATAGTCAGTTCTATAGTCCAGTAGCGTTTACGTCCACAGTGATGAAACGTTGTGGATGTAAATGCTATTGGAATAGAGAGAAATTGGTGATGAAACATATCAACTCCTGTCTAAGAAATAACATGGAGCCGCTTCAGTTTGCTTAACAGTGCTACAGGTCAACAGCAAGTGCGATCTCATTGGATCCTGACTCAACCCTGAAACATCTGGATAGCAAAGATGCATATGTCAGGATGCGTTTCATCAACTACAGCTCCGCATTCAATACTATCTTCCCTCAAAACTAATCAGTAAGCTTCAAGACCTTGGTCTCAATACCTCCTTAAGCAATCCTCAATTTCCTCACTTTCAGACCCCAGTCAGTTCGGATTGGCCGCTCCTTCACGATCGCTATCATCACAGGTGCACCACAGGCTCTGTACTTAGTTCTCTGCTCTACTCTTACACTTATGACTGTTAGGCTAAGCACAGCTCCAATGCCATATTCAAGTTTCCTTTCAATACCACTGACGTAGGCTGAATCAAACGTGGTGATGAATCAGCATATAGGAGGGAGACTGAGAGTCTGGCTGAGTGGTGCCGCAACAACTGCCTCTTACTCAATGTACAAGATCAAAGAGCTGATTATTGGCTTCAGGAGGAGGAAACCAGAGGTCCATAAGCCAGTCCTCATTGCCAACTCAAGATCAGAGTTGGAGAGTCAGCAACTTTAAATTTCTCAGTGTTATTATTTCAGAGGACCTGTTCTGGGCTAAGCACGAGAGTGCAATTATGAAGAAACAGCAGTGCCTCTACTTCCTTAGGAGATTACAAAGATTTGGCATGACATCTAAAACTTTGACAAACCTCTATAGATGTATGTTAGTGAGTATATTAAGTGGCTGCATCACAACCTGGTATAGAACCACCAACACCCTTAATCAGAAAAACCTACAAAAAGTAGTGAGTATGGCCCAGTCCATCATGGGTAAAGCCCTCCCCACATCGAGTACATCTACACAGAGTGCTTTTGCAGGAAAGCGGTATCCATCATCAGGGACCCTCCCCCGCCACCCCAGGAGATGGTCTCCATCAGAAAGGTGGCACAGGAGCCTCAGGACTCATACCACCAGGTTCAGGAACAGCTATTACCCATCAATCATCAGGCTACCTGAGCCACATGCAAACTGGCATGGGATCAAGAAGATTAGAGAGTTAAATGCGTGGCTCAAAGATTGGTGTGGGAGAAGTGGGTTTGAAGTGGGTTTGAATTGAAAATTGGCACCAGTATTGGGGAAGGAGGGAGCTGTACCAATGGGATGGGCTCCTCCTGAACAGTGATGGGATCGGGATCTTAGCAAATCGCACAACTAGGGCTGTGGATAGGACTTCAAAGTAAATAGTAGAGGGGTAGGTTCAACAGATTGGAGAAATATCGATAAAGTAAAAAAGAAAAGTGATCCAAGGATGAAGAAAGAACAAAAGATATAAAAAAGTAACAGTGGAGTGAAATAAAATCAAGTGCAAAAGAATAAAAGATTACAAGATTTTAAAAGCACAATGATTTTAAGGGCACTTTATTTGAATGCCTGCGGTAATCAAAATAAGGTCAGTGAACTTGTGGTTCAAATCATTACAAAGAGGTATGATTTAGTGGTCATTACAGAGGTGTGGTTGCAGCATGGACAGGATTGGGAGTTAAATACCCGAGGATATCAGGTAATACAGAAGGATAGGCAGGAAGGTAAGGGAGGTGGGGTAGTGCTCTTAATTAAAGAGATCAGGGCAATAGTGTTGAATCCATCTGGGTAGGGGTTGGGAATAGTAAAGGGGAAAAAAAACACTGGTCTGAGTTGTCAGCCACCGAATAACAACATTACAGTGGTGCAGGCAATAAACAGAGAAATATCTGATGTAGAACAGCAATTATCATGGGGGACTTTAATTTGCACATAGATAGGATGAATCAAGTTGTTCAAGGCAGTCTTAAGGAGGACTTCATAGAATGCATCTGTGATGGCTTTCTTGAACAGCATGTTACTGAACCTACAAGGGAACGTGCTATCTTAGATCTGATCCTGTGTAATGAGACAAGTAAAATTAGTGCTCTTGTAGTTAGGGATCCTCTTGGAAAGAGTGATCACAGTATGAATGGATTTCTCTTACAAATGGAGGGTGCAATAGTTCAATCTAAAACCAGTGTATTATGCCTAAACAATGGAGACTACAAATGGATGAGGCAGGATTTGGCTGGGGCAGACTGAGAACACAGGTTATATGGTGGGACAGTTGAGGAACAGCAGAAGATTTTCAGGGAGATATTTCACAGTGCTCAACCTGAAGTATATTCCAATTCAAAGCAAGGACAGTAAGGGTGGGGAGAGGCAGCCTTGGATAACTAAGGAAATAAAAGAGGGAATCAAACTAAAAGCTCGTGTATACAAAGTCGCCAAGAGTAATGGGAAACTGGAAGACTGGGAAAACTTTAAAAAGCAACTAAGTACTACTAAGTGAGCACTAACGAAAAGGATGGTAGATTATGAAAACAAACTAGCATAAAATATAAAAACGGATAGTAAATTTTTTATAATTATATAAAGTGGAAAATGTGGCTAAAGTCAATGTAGGTCCCTTGAAAGACAAGAAGGGAGAATTGATATTGGGTAACGAAGAAATGGCCGAGGCTTTGAATGATTATTTTGTGTCAGTCTTCACAGTGGAGGACACATCTAATGTGCCAAAGAGATATGTTATGGATGCAATGGGAGGTGAGGACTTCGATACAATAGCTGTCACTAAAGAGGTACTGTAGAGCAAACTTGTGAGCCTGAAGATAGATAAGTCCCCTGGTCCTGATGGAATGCATCCCAGGGTACTGAAAGAAATGGCAGAAGTTATAGTAGAGTCTACCTGCTGAACCATGTCTACATCCACCTGGACAAGCCAGCGAGCACTTTGAGGGTCATGTTTTTTGATTTCTCCAATGCGTTCAACACCATCTGCCCTGCTCTGCTGGGGGAGAAGCTGACAGCGATGCAGGTGGATGCTTCCCTGCTGTCATGGAATCTTGACTACCTGACTGGCAGACCACAGTACGTGTGCTTGCAACAGTGTGTGTCCGACAGAGTGATCAGCAGCACTGGGGCTCCACAGGGGACTGTCTTGTCTCCCTTTCTCTTCACCATTTACACCTCGGACTTCAACTACTGCACAGAGTCTTGTCATCTTCAGAAGTTTTCTGATGACTCTGCCACAGTTGGATGCATCAGCAAGAGAGATGAGGCTGAGTATAGGGCTATGGTAGGAAACTTTGTCACATGGTGTGAGCAGAATTATCTGCAGCTTAATGTGAAAAAGACTAAGGAGCTGGTGGTAGACTTGAGGAGAGCTAAAGTACCGCTGACCCCTGTTCCATCCAGGGGGTCAGTGTGGACATGGTGGAGGATTACAAATACCTAGGGATACGAGTTGACAATAAACTGGACTGGTCAAAGAACACTGAGGCTGTCTACAAGAAGGGTCAGAGCCGTCTCTATTTCCTGAGGAGACTGAGGTCCTTTAACATCTGCTGGCCGATGCTGAGGTTGTTCTACGGGTCTGTGGTGGCCAGTGCTATCATGTTTGCTGTTGTGTGCTGGGGCAGCAGGCTGAGGGTATCAGACACCAACAGAATCAAAAAATTCATTCGTAAGGCCAGTGATGTTGTGGGGATGGAACTGGACTCTCTCACGGTGGTGTCTGAAAAAAGGATGCTGTCCAAGTTGCATGCCATCTTGGACAATGTCTCCCATCCACTACATAATGTACTGGGTGGGCACAGGAGTACATTCAGCCAGAGACTCATTCCACCGAGATGCAACACAGAGCGTCATAGGAAGTCATTCCTGCCTGTGGCCATCAAACTTTACAACTCCTCCCTTGGAGGGTCAGACACCCTGAGCCAATAGGCTGGTCCTGGACTTATTTCCTGGCACAATTTACATATCACTGTTTAACTATTTATGGTTTTATTACTATTTATTACTCATGGTGCAACTGTAACAAAAACCAATTTCCCCTGGGATCAATAAAGCATAACTATGACTAGAGGCTTTGGTGATAATTTACCAAAATTCTCTGGACTTTGGGCAGGTCCAGGCAGACTGGAAGATGGCAAATGTCACACCACTGTTCAAAACAGGATGTAGGCAAAAGGCAGGTAACTATAGGTCAGTTAGTTTAACTTCTGGACAGGGTACTGGCGAGGCCGCAGCTGGAGTACTGTGTGCAGTTCTGGTCTCCTTACTTGAAGGATATACTTGGCTTTGGAGGCAGTGCAGAGGACGTTCACCAGATTGATTCCAGAGATGAGGGGGTTAGACTATGAGGGGAGGTTGAGTTGCCTGGTTCTGTACTCGCTGAAATTCAGAAGAATGAGAGGAGATCTTATAGAAACATATAAAATTATGAAAGGGATAGATAAGATAGAGGCAGGAAAGTTGTTTCCACTGGTAGGTGATACTAGAGCTCGGGGACATAGCCTCAAGATTGGGGGAAGTAGATTTAGGATGGAGATGAGGAGGAACTGCTTGTCCCAGAGAATGGTGTATCTGTGGAATTCTCTGCCCAATGAAGCAGTGAAGGCTACCTCAGTAAAAACATTTAAGACAAGGTTGGATAGATTTTTGCATAGTAGGAGAATTAAGGCTTATGGGGAAAGGCAGGTAGGTGAAGACGAGTCCATGACCAGATCAGCCATGATTTTTATTGAATGGCGAAGCAGGCGCGACAGGCCAGATGGCCTACTCCTGCTCCTATTTCTTATGTTCTTATGTACTCTGTGAAGTCTCTTCCAGGGACGCTTGTCCTGAAGGAGTTTAAATCTCGCAGTCCTGTCAAAGGAATTCGTCCCAAAACATTTTTTTCATAGCTGCTGCCTGGCTTGCTGAGTTCCTCCAGTATTTTGTGTGTGTTGACCAAGTACAATCCACTCGATTAAGTGAAGTGCAGGTGAATCCCTGCTTCACCTGGAAAGACTACGAGTCCCTGGGTTGTTGGAAGGGAAGAGGTGAAATGGTTGACTGTGAATACAAGGGAATGTGCTTAAGAAAGGCTGTGATTGGTGGAAATGGAAGGATGGATTCAGAAGTGGTTAGAAGAACAGTTCCTGTGAAATGCTGAAGGGGGAAGAGCTGTCCGGTGAAGGTGATGGAAAATGCAGAAAATGATCTGGTCAATGTGGAGGACTGAGGGGTGGAAGTAGACATCCAGAGGAACCTATCCTTGTTCTCTCCAGGAATAAGAGAGGGTGAAAGCAGCGGTACGGGATGTACACAAGATGCAGTCAAGTGCTTCATTAACAATCTTGAATTTTACATACAGAGTTTCTATCTGTCTGACAAGGGTAGTACAGTATACAAAGCACACGCGACCCATATTTTTGTTGCTTTATCAATTCATACAGATTATAGAAATTTCCCTTTGGTGAGAAAATTTAGTAAGAAATCAATGAACCAAAATTGCAATATTTTCTGCTGCAATTCTAGACCACCCCCACGTTAAAACAGTTCAAGTAATGGATATTCACCCTTCAGAAATTTTTATATCCCTTCCTAAAAATTTGAGGCATGGAATAAAAAAATCACTCTTTCATAATTTATATGAATAAAAAAACTAAACAAATAGAAAATACAAAAGTAATAACAATTTTGCCAACTTCTGTCAAGGGTTTACATTATAAAAAATTTTCCAAGAATACATTCCATTTGTCATCGATGCAGGAGTGTGTTCTATCTGCAAACATTTAAGACAAAAATGTATTTTCAATTTTTGGACCAGAGGCAAATAGAAAAATCATTTCCTGCTTTAAACGATTTTGCACTATGCATGGTGCCTTCTGACCTTTGCAGCAGTTATGATACCACAGAAAGATACAGGGAAATAATGATAAGTAAAGGTATTAGGTTGATAGATAAAGGAAATAACATGCCTCAGGATCAGTCCTGCAAATCTTGTCCTCCAATAAAATTTATAGCTTTGATCTAGTCAGATTTGCTGCCAGGCCCACATTAGAAACTACGACAATTTTGAGAAAGAATACAGAATACTGTAGTGGTGAGCAGTGAGTTATCAGAGTGGAAAGAAAGAATGATTGATGGAAAATAAGTGGAAAACAATGTGAAATGGCAGAAATAAAAGAAGGCTCAAATGGCAAGATACTAAGGAAATACAGACAAGAAAATATGAGCATATAGACAAAAAGAATATTGAAGATGGGAATTTAGGCATGGAAAAATCATTAAAATAAAACAAGTACAGTAAGTTGATGAGACTCTGGTATGATTGCAATGTAGACCTTCAGATACTGAGAACATTACAACCACAGGAAGGCACACTGGAACAATGGGCTTCAATTCTAAAAATGGCTTGATTAAAGTCAAAGCTTTTACTATTGAAACAGGAAGCTTTGGTTAGGCAATTGTTGAGTCTAATAGTCTGCTAAATAAAAAAAAACACTTTTTTTTGCATTTTTCCCATACTAAGAAACACCACCGTACCTTTCTGAAGTCATCCTCAAACTTGTAGGCCCCACCTCCAGTGGCACACATCGTGGTGTGCAAACTGGAAAAATTTTTGTCTCTACCCATTTGAATGAATTTAGGCATAGAATGTGTTGGAAAACGGATAAAATGCAAGTTCCCTTTGCGTCCACACATGATCAAATTCTTCAGTTCCAGGTGTACATCGCGAATCCCAGTATTTCCATAGGCTACATTAGAGGTTAGGTACTTCCTAATACTCTTCAGATTCTCCACCTCCTCCTGCTCTTCTTCAGCTGTGATGTCTTTTGGTTCAAAATACACAAGTTTGACAAGGGTTCCACCAATATCCATTCCAAACCAAGGGAAAGCTATAAGAGAGGAAAAAAAAGTCAGCATTATGAGGATCTACAGTAGCCTATCACATTGCTTAAATTATGCTATAATCAATAGTACATATATATAGCTAAGGTGCCTAAGACATTTGCACAGTACTATATAATGGTTAAAACTGGAAGATGGTTGGGAAACAGAAATAAGAATACTTAGCTTTGCACCAGCTAGGTAGTATAAAGTGTTATTTGGTAACTGAAAAGCCATAATATACAGTACTGTGCAAAACCTATCAACTTTAAATCTAAAATGAGGAGCTATAATACAGACTACCAGCCTAATAGCCTAACGCATTCCCAAAAAATGGTGCATATCTCGATTTTACATACTGCAAAGCTGTTTCATCTGAGTATGTAACAAGAATTGATAGTTGATAAAAAAAAAAATTGTGTTGATTTACTCCCGCCTCATTCCCTCCCCACCCACCCAAAATGAATTTCAAAAGTGAACTTTATTCTGCATCTCAATATTTGGGTCAAAGACAAATTTCCATGACCCAAATGGTGTTTGGGGAAGAGGAAATGTGCCTGTAATAATAAATGCTTGTTCATGAAAGAATTGCCAATGTTTAAAGTCTGAAGGTGACTGTGGGTAAGGGATCATTGTTCTTCGTGATGAAATTCCTCAATAGGCACAATTACATCTAGTAAATTACATATAGAATAAATACATCATAATTGTCATATTGATTTACCCTCTAAGATATTCCTTTATGTACCTGTTGCACAAGTTTGGAAATTAAGCAATAGCTGAAGAAGTGTGACCTTTCATCGAAATAAACAAGTTGACCAATCCTTGCTGACAAGCCATTTGAAACTTACACAGGGCAGCCAAGGACAACAGACTGGTGGGAAGCTTTAGGTGTAGGAAATAATTCTCAACAAGGCAGAGGCCACTTATGTACTAAAGAGAGTATTTTAGTTAAGCATTGAGAAAAAGCTTTAAGTCGACATTTTTATAAACTTTATTTTGGTTAAAAAAACAGAAATCTAAAATTTAACTTGTAAGTTATCATAGTTCAGAAAATGCACAAGTTTGGAGTTTTGGACTGAGCATCTCAAATAATTCAAACACAAGTAAATAATTGGAGTGGATGTTTTTGTTGAACGGCTACATTGAAAGCAATTGTATCCCTTCACAAATACAGTTGACCCATTCATAATTTGATTCTGTAAAGCAAGTTATGAATATAAATTCTGACTTTTTTTGTTATTTGTTATTCACAAAACAGAAGTTTAAGAGAAGATCAAATAGAGATACAGGTGCACATTCCTTTATCCGAAATTCTGAAATCCAAAAAGCTCCGAAAACCGAAGTTTTTTTTCGCCAACAGCTGACGTCATTCAGGTGTGACATGGCAGCACTAGCAGAGGCCGCCAGACGTCAGTTGTGGCTCAGCGCTCATACTGGTTACACGTGCATTTGCTGTTCACTGATATTTTGTGTTCACTGTTGACTTTGTGTTTCACTATGAAGATGTCAAAAAGAGCTGCAGATACCCCTATGGGTAACAATGAGAAAAAGAGAAGGAATCTTCTCTATCAATAACGCAGAAAGTGGAGTTATTGCAGAAGCTTGATCGTGGTGCATCCGTGTGGTGTATTACTGAAGAAAATAGTGTCGGAACTACCACTGTATATGATTTAAATAAACAGAAAGACAAGCTACTGAAGTTTTATAATGACAGTGACGGTGACATTCTTCGTTTATTCCAGTAAGTCATTTACCATGTGTTTGATTCAGTTCATTTGAAGCTGTATTTATTTTTATGTTTTATTGAATGTTTTAGTTGGAAATAAAATTTCTTCTTATCATTATTCCCTAAACAATACAGTATAACAATTATTTACATAGCATTTACATTGTATTATAAGTAATCTAGAGATGATTTAAAGTATATGGGAGGATGTGCGGAGGTTCGGTGCCCCACTGGGTCTTAAAGTCCACCGCACTGAAACAAGTTAAATAAGGGACTTGAGCATACATGTTTTTTGGTATCGGGGGGGGGGGGGGGGGGCTGAAATCCGAAAAATTCTGAATTCCGAAAAGCAACTGGTCCCAAGGATTTCGGATAAGGGATTGTGAACCTGTAATTAATAGATCAGAAGGTTCAGGCACTCTATAGATAACACAGACCACGACAGAATAAGAACCTGCTCTTCAACCCACAATGTTGTGCTGAACTAATTCACCCAATGATGACCAATCATCCCTCTGCCTACACATGATCCACAACTCCCTCCTCCCCCCATTCGCCACATATTATCTGCCTTTCAAGAAGCTTCTAAAATGCCTTTATATCTGCCTCCATTGCAGTACATTCTACTTATAAGACCATAACATATAGGAGCAGAAGTAGGCCAATTGGCCCATCGAGTCTGCTCTGCCATTCAATCATAGGCTGATCCACTTCATCCAGTCATCCCCACTCGCCTGCTTTCACTCCATACCCTTTGATGCCCTGGCTAATCAAGAACCTATCCATCTCTGCCTTAAATACACCCAATGACTTGGCCTCCACAGCCACTCGTGGCAACAAATTCACAGATTTACCACCCTCTGACTAAAGTAATTTCTCTGCATCTCAGTACTAAAAGGACGTCCTTCAATCCTGAAGTGTGCCCTCTTGTCCTAGAATCCCCTACCATGGGAAATAACTTTGCTATATCTAATCTGTTCAGCCCTTTCTATGAGATGCCCTCTCATTCTCCTGAACTCCAGAGAATACAGCTCAAGAACTGCCAGACGTTCCTCATATGGTAACCCTCTCATTCCTGGAATCATTCTCGTGAATCTTCTCTGAACCCTCTTTAATTTCAGTATATCCTTTCTAAAATAAGGAACCCAAAACTGCACACAATACTCCAAGTGTGGTCTCACGAGTGCCTTATAGAGCCTCAACATCACATCCTGGCTCTTATATTCTATACCTCTAGAAATGAATGCCAACATTGCATTCGCCATCTTCACAACCGACTCAACCTGGAGGTTAACCTTTAGGATATCTTGTGGACTCCCAAGTCCCTTTGCATTTCTGCATTTTGAATTCTCTCCCCATCTAAATAATAATCTGCCCGTTTATTTCTTCCACCAAAGTGCATGACCATACACTTTCCAACATTGTATTTCATTTGCCACTTCTTTGCCCGTTCCCCTAAACTATTTAAGTCTCTCTGCAGGCTCTCTGCTTCCTCGACACTACCCGCTCCTCCACCTATCTTTGCATCATCGCAAATTTAGCCATAAATCCCTTAATACCGTAGTCCAAGTCATTGACATACATCGTAAAAAGTAACAGTCCCAACACCGACCCCTGTGGAACTCCACTGGTAACCAGCAGCCAGTCAGAATAGGATCCCTTTATTTCCACTCTCTGTTTTCTGCCGACCAGCCAATGCTCCACCCACTCTAGTAACTTCCCTGTAATTCCACAGGCTCTTATCTTGCTAAGCAATCTCATGTGCGGCACCTTGTCAAAGGCCTTCTAAAATCCAAGTAGACCAGGTCTACTGCATCTCCTTTGTCTACCCTGCTTGTAATTTCCTTAAAGAATTGCAGTAGGTTTGTCAAGCAGAATCTCCCTTTCAGGAAACCATGCTGGCTTTGGCCTATCTTGTCATGTGCCTCCAGGTACACCATAATCTCATCCCTAACAATCAATTCCAACAACTTCCCAACCACTGATGTCAGGCTAACAGGTCTACAGTTTCCTCTTTGTTGCCTCCCACCCTTCTTAAATAGTGGAGTAACATTCGCCATTTTCCAGTCATCTGGTACAATGTCAGAACCTATTGATTCTTGAAAGTTCATCAGTAACGCCTCCGCAATCTCTCCAGCTACTTCCTTCAGAACCTGAGGGTGCATTCCATCAGGTCCAGAAGATTTATCCACCCACAGACCATTAAGCTTCCTGAGCACCTTCTCAGACATAATTTTCACTGCACAAACCTCAATCCCCTAACACTCTTGAATGTCTGGTATACTGCAGGCATCTTCCTCTGTGAAGGATGATGCAAAATATGCATTCAGTTCCTCTGCCAATCTCTGCATCTCTCATTACAACGTCTCCAGTGTCATTTTGTATTGCTCCTATACCTACCTTCGACTCTCTTTTACCCTTTATATACGTAAAAAAATACATCCACAACTGTGTTAAAAAAACTTGACCTACACATGTCCTTTGAACTTGCCCCCCCCCCCACCTCACCTGAAATATATTAGACATTTTGACCCTGGGGAAAAAGATAACTTGTCTACCGCCTTTGCGCCTCAACTTTATAATTTTTGTAAGGTATTTCTTTACTTTGTCCTGTCATCTTCATTAAACTCCAGTGTTCATATGTTCTTGCGCCTTATTCAGTATTTACTTGTTTAGTACAATAGAGAGAGATGGAGATGGTTTGCTCATTCGAAAAATTGTGAATGATAAATATGACCAAGTAAGGCAAACTTTATTTATGAATCTGCATCCATGGGAACATACAGTATACATCTTTGACCATCTTTATCTAATTAAAAAGCTGTTAAAGACAGAAAAAAATCAAAAACATGCACTCTAAAGACAGGAGGAATGTGTTACTTGGGGCATGCTGTAAAAAGGTATATTGCATTTAGATCTGTGGAAAATGTATTGCAAAGCAAACAAAAAAAATCCATATCATGTTATAG
Organism: Mobula birostris; assembly: GCF_030028105.1. Classification (NCBI taxonomy): domain Eukaryota; kingdom Metazoa; phylum Chordata; class Chondrichthyes; order Myliobatiformes; family Myliobatidae; genus Mobula; species Mobula birostris. The sequence goes on from NC_092390.1 coordinate 35,060,604, forward strand.
AGATTCACTGCAAGTCAAAATCACAAAAGCTCTCTTTTCTATGTAACTGCTGAGCAAGTCACACTTAAACATAAACAGGCATCTTTTTAGTCAGAGGGTGGTGAATCTATGGAACTTGTTGCCACGGGCAGCAGTGGAGGCCAAGTCATTGGGTGTATTTAAGGCAGAGATTGATAGGTATCTGAGTAGCCAGGGCATCAAAGGTTATGATGAGAAGGCGGGGGAGTGGGACTAGATGGGAGAATGGATCAGCTCATGATAAAATGGTGGAGCAGACTCGATGGGCCGAATGGCCAACTTCTGCTCCTTTGTCATATGGTCTATCTTTGGGAAACAAGGAATGCCTGTATGTTCCAACAAGATACTTTCTATTTGATAAGCAGAAAAATCATGCATTTCACTGTATGCTTCGATATATGTAATAAATAACTGGATCTGAATCTGATGTTTTCAGCATTTTCTATCTAGAAATTTAAATCTCTCACAGATTTTTAGTTTTCCTTTACTGTCTTCGTGGTTATTTTAAAGTTCATCCAATGTCTTATCAGCAATGTTGTAAAATGACCAGTGTGCACAAAAATCTTGTACTGTGCAATAATTTTGCCCGATGACAACAACATGTGCACACTGAATTTTATACATAGAGGTATTCATGTTAACAGCTAGCAAAACACTGTCAATAAGAACTTTGCTCTCCCCTAGGTTTGATCGCTTTCACTCTCATTCATCTGCACTCTAACAAAACATATGTAGCAGGCCTGTACAGGTAATAAAGGTTTTACTCGCCAGAGCTTTTGCACACCGTCCATATGTGACTTGCTTTAAAAAGTCAAGTTTCCAAATATCACTATTTCTTCCCACTTGCAACTTCTTCAGCAACTTTTGCATCGCGACAATACACGCAGGTAACACCAGTTTCTGTATCGCACATAAATAATTCTTGAAACTGCATGTTCCTGACCTCATAAGTTTTTGGTGTACTGTTTCATTGACCCATTCCACTTTAAAAAAAAACTAAAAGTTCGTTTGCACTTCATGTCGTTTGCTTCTTTGGAATTCGACACAGTGAGTCAATAATTTCTTCAATAAAAATAAATAAGTATAAGTATAAATAAGCCAGTTCTAAAATCTGCAGACAAATCATTGCAAACTCCACGTGGTCATCACTGTCTGCATCAGAAGTGGAAAAGGAAATGTGATTATAGTTGGCCCCCTGTATCCGCGAGTTCCACATGCGTGAATTCAACCAACTGCAAATCGGGAAAACCTGGAAGTTCTCTCTCCAGCACTCGTTGTTCGAGCATTGTTCGCCTCGCGTCTCGTTTGTTCGCTACTTTGTTTCTGTGAAAAAATGGCTCCTAAAAAGCAATTACGTGGTCAAAGCAATTCCTCAAAGGCTAAGAGGGAGCGTAAAGTGCTCTCTCTCGCCGAGAAATTAGAAATATTAGATCTTTTGAAAAGTGGCATGTCGCATTCCGAAATGGGCTGTAAGGTCAGTAAGAATGAATCGAGCATTCGTACAATAAAGCAGAAAGAAGCTGAAATTCGTGGAAGTGTTAGTGCTAGGGATGGCTGGCTGGCTATGTAAAGCGCTACAGCCTCAAGAGCTTAAAGATCACGGGAGAATCGGGATCGGCTCATGCAGAGGCGGCATCAGCGTTCCCAGAAGAGCTACGATGGTTGCGTCTGTACTGAACATGTACAGACTTCTTTTTTCTTGTCATTATCCCCTAAACAATACAGTATAACAACAAACAACAGGAATTCTGCAGATGCTGGAAATTCAAGCAACACACATCAAAGTTGCTCGTGAACGCAGCAGGCCAGGCAGCATATATACACTATTTACACAGCATTTATATTGTATCAGGTATTATGAGTCAACGGAACAGAAGCACTGCGGGCAGTGGGTCCTGTGCTGCCCTGGGTCCTAAAGTCCAGCCGCACTGAGACAGGTTAAATACGGGACTTGAGCATCCACGTTTTTTGGTCTCCGCGGGGGATCCCGGAACCAATCCCTCACGGATAAGGAGGGCCGACTGTGCGTACGATTGTGAAATATATTTTACATGCCAACAAGGTAGAGGGTGACAACCTTTTGTGAGCAGTTTAAATTCCTTTGTGCACTAGTAACAAATGATGGGTGTGTGTGCACACCTTAGAGGGAACAGTGCTTCTCAGAATCTCTCAAGACTGTTTTGAGGCATTTGAAAATCATTACCCACATTAATTAAATGCCCCAGCTTGAAAAGGATTCTGAAAAAGCACTCGTGTTTTTCCAAATCTGCCTTAAATGTAAAACCAGTAATCCCTATCTAGTTCCATCCCTGTTCCATTTGTCTTGCTGTTTACAATCATTACCATCAAACATTTGCAAATAAAACCACTGTTGACTTGAAACAAAAGTACCATCTCTTAAAGCCCGATCTATAACAAAAGGGACCATAAATTCATATAGTACCAGGTCTCCACAATATCTCCAGGCACTGTGCCTACAGGACAAAGATCAAATTGCTTAATGATGGCCAGGTTTTAAAGGCACTAATTAAAAACTTGACAATTGCCCCTACGAGCTTTATACTTCCAGCAATGTTCAATGGAAATCTGAACAGCAAACTGAAATGGCATTTTGAATAACAACATTCTGCTAAGTATAATCCCATTTACTTTGCCAGGGTCTGGATTCCTCTTTGCGTGCATTCAGCATCTAGATTTAGACCATCTTAAAAGACACCTTGTTAAACACATTTCTAAAAAATGAGACTACATTGGACTAAGAAATGCACTGCTATAATGGAACACTCATTGATTCAATTAGTATGGTACTTCATTAATCTTTCTTTGCCAATATCTTTTACATTCACAAGTACCATCAGTCTCCATAGGTTTGTATTCTTTCATTTGTTATGTGTCATGCCATATGACGTACGCGATCACGGTTTTTCCTTGACCATGATTGTTCTTGGCAAATTCTTTTACAGAAGTGGTTTGCCATTGCCTTCTTCTGGGCAGCATTTTTACAAGATGGGTGACCCCAGCCATTATCAATACTCTTCAGAGATTGCCTGGTTGGTGTCAGTGGTCGCATAACCAGGACTTGTGATATGCACCAGCTGCTTATACGGCCATCCTCCACCTGCTTCCATGGCTTCACACGACTCTGATCGGTGGGGGGAGGGAGGGGAGGGATGCTAAGCAGGTGATACACCTTGCCAAAAAGTGACCTGCAGGCCAGTGGAAGGAAAGAGTGCCTTACATCTCCTTTGGTAAAGATTGAAACCATCCTGACTAACAGCGCCACAGTGCGGTATGCCAGCTGCACAGCCGCTGAGCAACAAGACTACATCGCATGGTGAAGGCGGCCCAGTGAATTGTCAGGATGGAGCTCCCAGGACTGGACACCATCTACTCCAGCAGACTCAGGAGGAAAGCAATCAGCATAACCAGAGACACCACACACCCCGGCCACTCCCTGTTTCACCCGCTGCCGTCCAGCAAAAGGTTCAGGACACTAAAAGCCAGAACAAATAGACTGAGGAACAGCTTCTATCCCAGAGCTGTGGCCTCCATCACACCACTCCCACAGAACAATGACTGAAACTGTGAGCACACACATGCACACACAAGGACTCAAATACTTGCAGTAATGGCACTTTGTGCATTACTGTGATATTCTGGTGCTGCTGCAACTTATTTTCTGCTACTTATCTATTTCATACTGTTTTTCTACTACTGTCTTGTTTTTATCTACCGCTTTATTTAATTGCCTGAGGGGAAGCCAAATAGAGTTTCATTGTAACTATGTATAATGACAATAAAGATCATTCAATTCAATTTGTCTCCACCCCACCATCCATGTTTGCATTTTGATTTGCAAAAAAAAAAGGTTAGTGGGCATGCACCCAATGAACTCTTTTTACTTGGTCACTACTGTTCTTATCTGTAATTAAGGACAAAGGTTTATTGGATGAGAACATGTCTAGTCACATGATTGTTAACATTTGGAAATCCTTATCTTGGCAGTTAAGGTACATTTAACCAGATTTAAAATTAAGAGCAGAACATGCAACATTAGCGTATGGAATAATAGATCATAAACTATCCCATTTGCCAGCAGCAATTCCAAACCTATAACCTCCATCACTCATACAGGACAGCAGGAAAATATGAACATCACTACCCTCAAGTTCCCTGCTAAGTTACAAAATGGCTACCTTTGGAGATGCAACACCCATCCTCCGCCTTCTATGGGTCAAAATCCTGCTACTGCCCAACAGCTCCGCGGAAACACCATCATGTCATACACAACAGCAATTTGAAGTTGCAGGACAGGATTATCCTATCAGGGCAACCACAGATACTAGCAAATACCAATAATAGAGTGAAGTACTCTGACTTTGTGGAATCAGAAGATGGATGGAACACTATGGGAAGTGTCGCCATGTAATTAACAATAATCATTGCAAATCATGCTGGAAATCCAAAGCAACACACACAAAATGCTGGAGGAACTCAGCAAGCCAGGCAGCATCTATGGAAAAGAAGAAACAGCTGACATATTCGGCCAAGACCCTTCTTCATGACTCACCATTGTATGAGCAAGTGGCTGAATGTAGGACAGTAGAAGTACAACAATAAATAAAGACAAAGTAAGGGCAAATAGGAGAAAGTCAAAACAGTCAAGGTAGGTTAATTGTTGGTACCAATTAAGATAAACAGTTATGATCTAATGGTTCTTACAGAGACGAGAGATGAGAACTGAATTTTCTTTTGGCTTCTCAGTGAGTGAGGCAGGATGGAAAAGAATAATAGGTTGCTCTGTGAATAACGATGACATTAAGACAGGAGTGAGAAAAGGATCCTGGTTAAAGAGGGAAAGCTGAATCCACACAACATGTGATAAAAAAAATAGCAAAACAATTGTTTGCTTGAACAGTCTGCAGCAGGGGTTCCCAACATGGAGTCTATGGACACCTTGCTTAATGGTATTGGTCCATGGCAAAAAAAAAGGTTGGAAACACCTGGTCTACAGGTTTAGCACTAACTACTCTGCTGGACAGAGTAGTAATCAAGGTATAAAAGAGTAGTGCAACAATCATGAACTACTCTGATTAGCTCAATCTTTCTGAAGATTATATTGGCAAAGGTAGACTTAGGGTCAAGACAGAGACACAAGAGACTGCAGATGCTGGAATCTGTAACACATTGCTTATCAGCTCTTGTTCCACCCTTCCCCACACTTCTTCATACTGGCAACATCTTTCTTTCCCTCCAACTCACATCTCTTGACCCATGTGCAGGTGGCGTGGCTCTGCATTAAAAAAAACTGCAATGCAGATCACTTTCAAGGAACATATATCAATGCTTGTAAAGGTTATGTCACAGGAACAAAAACATTTTTTAAAATGACTAGATGGGGAATGATCATGTTGAAATTTTTGAAATTCTTTACCCCTCGGAGTTGTGTAAATGGAATATTCAAGCTTAATCAAGTCCTACGGTCACAGGGATAATTTCTACTCCCACTTGTTATATTCTTGCTACAATAAAGTGCAGTGTGTTTCTCTTCCTCCACCACTTTGGTGATAACAGACTAGCAGAATTTCCAATCTTATTAGAAGTCAAGCCTATTACCACATCCATATCTTTTTTTCCCCCACTTGATCTTTCATGTTTCACAGAAGTGCAATAAATTTTTCAGTGAACCCAGAGAACGCAATTGGGCAGGAAAGTGAGCCCCATTGAGTTTAAAAAAGGAAAGTGGTAAACAGGACCCAGTGATTTCTTATATGCTGATTGCACCTGGTATGATTTGCTTATCAAAATAAGCCAAAACACACAAGCACTCTGGACTCTGCTCCGACCACATTCCTGACTCTGGCGTTCCTGATACCAGCTGCAGCTCAACGTCCAGCCCACACCCCCAGTAGCCTCATGAGTATAGGTGCACAGGGTCTGCAAAACCTAGGCCTCTGTACTCCCTCTGCCTCTGGATCCTTGACTTCCTCATCGGGAGACCGCAGTCGGAAATAACACCTCCTCATCGCTGACAATCAACACTGGCACAGCTCTAGGATGTGTGCTTAGCCCACTGCTCTACTCTTTCTACACCCACAACCATGTGTTTTATAGATGAAACATCACCTATAAATTTACCAGTGACTCAACTACTGTTGGCAGAATTTCAGATGGTGATGAGGAAGGGTACAGGAGGTGGCAGATCAGCTGGTTAAGTGGTGTCGCAGCAATAACCTTGCACTCAACGTCAGTAAGACCAAGGAATTGATAGTGGATTCAGGGAGGGGAAGTCGAGGGAACACATACTAGTTCTCATTGAGAGTTCAGCAATGGAAAAGGTGAGCAGTTTCAGATTCCTGGGTGTCAACATCTCTGAAGATTGATCTATCTGGGACCAACACATTGATGCAATTACAAAGGCAGTGGCCTTCATTAGGAGTAGGAAGAGACTTGGTATGTCATCAAAGACTAGCAAGTTTCTACAGATGTACCGTGGACAGCTTCTAACTGGCTGCATCACTGTCTGGTATAGAGAGGCCACTGCACGTGATCCAAAACAGCTGCAGAAAGTTGCAAACTCAGCCAGCTCAATCATGGGCACTAACTTCCCCAGCAACGAGAACATCCTCGAAAGGTGATACCTCAAAAAGGCGGCACCTGTGATTACCCAGGACCTGCCCTCTTCTCACTGCTACCATCTAGGTGGTGGTACAGGAACAGCTTCTTCCCCTCTGCCATAAGACTTCTGAATGGACAATGAAACCATGTACACTACCAAACTATTTTTTATGCTTTCTTTTTGCACTACTTATTTAATATTTAGACTTTTATTATAATTTCTGGTCTTTTTAAATTATGTCCTGCTGACCCAAAACAATAAATTCCTAGTTATATGCCACGGATATTAAACTTAATTCTGAATCTTCTGATTCTGGAACCACAAGGACAAATGAGAAAGTCAGACTCCATACCGTCAGAATACCAGATTTTTGGAGTTTTACTGCATTTATCCAAGACAACATTTCTGTCATATTATTCCAAATGTTTAACATCATACTTAAGATATAGGAGCAGAATTAGGCCATTTGGTCCATCGAATCTGCTCTACCATTTCATCATGGCTGATCCAATTTTCCTCTCAGCTCCCTCCCTGGATCCCTTCATGCCCTGACCAGTCAAGAATCTGTCAACCTCTACCTTAACTTTACATAAGGCCATGGCCTCCACAGCCGCAAAGAATTCCAAAGATTCACCACTCTGGCTAAAGAAATCCCTCCTCATCTCCATTCTAAAGGACGTCCCCTTTATTCTGAGGCTCTATCCAAGCCCTTCACCATTCGATAGGGTTCAATGTGGTCACCACTCATTCTTCTGAATTCTAGTGAATACAGGCACAGAGCCATCAAATGCTCTTCATATGATAAGCCATTCAATTCTGGAATCATTTTCATGAACCTCCTTTGAACCCTCTCCAGTTTCAGCACATCCTTTCTAAAATAAGGGGCCCAAATCTGCTCACAATACTCCAAATGAGGCTTCACAAGTGCTTTATGTTTCAGCATTATATCCTTGCTTTTATATTCTAGTCCTCTTGAAATGAATGCTAACGTTGCATTTGCCTTCCTTGCCAGACTCAGCCTCCAAATTAACCTTTAAGGAATCCTGCAAAAGGGATCAAATTCCCTTTGCATCGTAGATTTTGGTATTTTATCTCCATTTAGAAACTAGTCAATCCTTTCAGTTCTTCTACTGAAGTGCATGATTATACACTTCCCAACACTGTACTCCATCTGCCATTTGTTTGCCCATTTTCCTACTCTGTACAAGTCCTTCTGCAGTCTCTCTACTTCCTCAAAACGACCTGCCCCTCCACTTATCTTCATATCTTCCGCAAACTTTGCAACAAAGCCATCAACTCCATCATCCAAATCATTGACATATAACGTAAAGAGAATCGGTCCCAACATAGACTTCTGTGGAACATCACTAGTTACTGGCAGCCAGTCACAAAAGGCTCTCTTTATTCCCACTCTGCTTCCTGCCAATCACCCACTGCTTTATCCATGCTAGAATCTTTCCTGCAATACCATGGGCTCATAGCTTATTACCCAGCCTTATGTGTGGCACCTTCTCAAAGACCTTCTGAAAATCCAAGTACATAACATCAATTGATTCTCCTTTGTCTATCCTGCTTGATATTTCTTCAAAGAAATCCAACAGATTTGTCAGGCAAAATTTTCCCTTGAGTAAACCACACTGACTACAACCTATTTTATCATGTGCCAAGTACCCTGAGACTTCATCCTTAATAATCGACTCCAACATCTTCCCAACCATTGAGGTCAGAGTAACAGCATATTGTTTCCTTTCTTCTGCCTCTCTCCCTTCTTGAAGAGTGAAGTGACATTTGCAATTTTTCAGTATTCCAGAACCATTCCAGAATCTAATAATTCTTGGAAGATCATTACCAATGCCTCCATGATCTCTTCAGCCACCTCTTTCAGAACATTGGAGTGTATACCATCCGGTCCAGATGACTTATCTACCTTCAGACCTTTCGATTTCTAGTTACGGTAACTTCACACACTTCATGCCCCCTGACACCTGGATTTTCTACCACAGTGATGTCTGATGCAAAATATTTATTCAGTTTGTCTGTTCTTTCGTTGTCCCCCATTACTACCTCTCCAGCAATGTTTTCCAGCAATCCGATATCCACTCTCACCTCTTTCACTCTTTATGTATCTGAAGAAACTTTTGGTATCTTCTTTAATATTATTGGCTAGCTTACTTTCGTATTCTATCTTTACCTTCTTAATGACTTCTGTTGGTTTTTAAAAGCATCTCAATCCTCTAACTTCCCACCAAGCTTTGCTCTATTATATGGCCTAGTTTTGGCTTTTAGGTTGGCTTTAACTTCTCTTGTCAGCCAAGGTTATGTCATCTTTCCTTTAGAATACTTCTTCCTCTTTGGGATGTATATATGCTGTGCCTTCTGAAATGCTTCCAGAAGTTCTAGCTATTGCTGTTCTGCCATCATCCCTGCCTGTGTTCTTTTCCAATCAGTTCTGGCCAACTCCTCTCTCATGCTTCTGTAATTCCCTTTACTGATTATCATTTACATAAAGAACTTAAATAAATAATTCACAGGATGTGATACAGATTTTAATCATATTCATTGGCAAGAGAGAATATTTAATGTTTTGCCACACAACCTATGCAGCAGCTGCAACCAACTTCAAAGCAGTTAACTCAAACACCTGTGTTAGGAGAGATACTACATGATATTCTGAGGTTAGGATGTACAAACACTTAAAAGTCAGTGGTGTGTCTCACAAATTCCTTAAGTTTTTCGAAAAATTTTTAAAGCTTACTTTCATTGGACCCCAGGAGAATGAAGGGTGAAATCAAGAACTAGAGGTCATAAGCTTAAGTTGTGAGAGGAGAGATTAAAAAGGAACTTGAGGGACACAAATAGGAACTTTTTCACTCAGAGAGTGGTCAGTACATAGAATGAGCTGCCAGAAGAAGTGGTTAAGGAAGGTACATGAACAAAATTTAAAAAGTACTTGGATACAAAAATAGAAAAGATTTAAATGAACCAGGCTACCAGGGACAGGCTTCCTCTTGTCCTCACCTACCACCAGCCTCTGCGTCCAGTATATAATTCTCTGCAATTTACACCATCTCCGACGGTATCCCACTACTAAGCACATCTTTCCCTCACCCCCACTTTCTACTTTCCGGAGGAGATCGCTCCCTACCTAACTCCCTTGTCCATTCATCCCTCCCCATTGACCTCCCTCCTGGCACTTATCCTTGCAAGTGGAAAAAGTGCTACACCTGCCCCTATACCTCCTCCCTCACTACCACTCAGGGCCCCAAACAGTCCTTCCAGGTGAGGCGACATTTCACCTGTGACTCTGTTGGGGTCATATACTGTGTCCGGTGCTCCCATGTGGCCTCCTGTATATCGGTGAGACCCAACATAGGTTGGGAGACCGCTTCGCTGAGCATCTGCACTCTGTCCACCAGAAAAAGCAGGATCTTTCAGTGATCACCCATTTTAATTCCACTTCCCATTCCGATATGTCAATCCATGGCCTCCTCTACTGTCGCGATGAGGGCACACTCAGGTTGGAGGAGCAACACCTTATATTTTGTCTCAGTAGCTTCCAATCTGATGGCATGGACATCGATTTCTTGAACTTCTGGTAATGCCCCCCCCCCCCCACCTTTCACCATTCCCCATCTCCTTTTCCCTCTCTCAAGTTATCTCCTTGCCTGCCCATCACCTCCCTCTGGTTCTCCTCCCCCTTTTCTTTCTTCCATGGCCTTCTGTCCTCTCTTATCAGACTCCTCCTTTTCCAGCCTGTACCCCCTCACCAATCAACTTCCCAGATCTTTACTTCACCCCTCCCCCCTCCTGGTTTCACCTTTCACCTTGAGAGTCTCTCTCCCCTCCCCCACCTTTTAAATCTACTCCTCAGCTTTTCTTCTCCAGTCTTGCCAAAGGGTCTCGGCCCAAAATGTTGACTGTACTCTTTTCCATATACGCTGCCTGGCCCACTGAGTTTCTCCAGCATTTTATGCGTGTTGCTTGAATTTCCAGCACTCGCAGATTTTCTTGTTTGTGATACGTTACTGGCTTAGATGGGCACCTTGATCAGCACAGACCAGCTGGGTCAGAAACAGATAGGTGACGAATAAATACATTCCTGTTGCATTCTCTGCATCATCTGAGTGAACCAAACGCTTTAAGGAAGAGCTATATCAGCATAAAATAATTGCTTATGTGAATGAGATTGTTGAATGCGCCCAATTTAAAAGCAACATCCTTCTAAAAGCACCAAGGCACTAAATCAAATAAACCAATGGATTGAAAATATCAGCACTGAGTAATTCCATATATTCATTAAAATCACAATAGAGCTCAGACACCACACAGATTCACTAGTTTCTCCACGTTTGGAAGATTAAGGGAACGTACACTTTAGCTTGAAATGGGAATGGTGCAAGTGTCCCAAGATAGCAAACATTAGAGGAACAGATAAAGCCAAAAAGGCTATTGAAGGATTCTGTCATTCTATTTATATATTAAATAATTTAAATATTTATCATTAAGTAAAAATATTGCAGGAACAGACATCTGCAGAGGCCCATTGGATTGAACGACTTTCCTCTGTTCTATCATTTGTATGATGCTCAGACACAACACAGCCTGCACTGTGAAGCTGGAGCTCGAGCCACTAGCGCTGACTGACCAAAGCAAAACCAAGACCAATAAATATGTCTCTAATAATATGGGTGACAATGTGCAGCAATCCTACCCAAGAAAATATTTGAACAAATTATGGATCCATAGGAGTAAGAATGAACCACGGCTTAGTCGGTTAACAGTACATTTTTGCTTCACGTGTTAGGAGAGTACAGCACAGGAACAGGCCACTCGGCCCATAATGTTGTGCCAAACCAGCTAAAAAGCAAATCAAAGACACCCAAACACAAATCCCTCCTATCTATATCTTCTTTACATCCATGTGCCTATCCAAACATCTCTTAAAAGCCTCTTTGTGTATTTGCCTCTACTACTATACCAGGCAGTACATTCTAGGCATCCACCACTCTCAGTAAAAAAATTACCCCTCAGATCCCCATTTCACCTTTACTGCATGCCCCCTGGTATCAGAAAATTCAACCCTGGAAAGCAGATATTCCTGTCTACTCTATCTCAACATCTCATAATATTATAAACCTCTATCAGAACACTCCTCAGCTTCCACCGCTCCAGAGAAATCAACCCAAGTTTATCTGGCCCTCTTATGATAGCATATGCCCTCAAAACCAGGCAACATCCTGGTAAACCTTTTCTGCACCCACTTCAAAGCCTCAACATCCTTCCTATAGTGGTGTGACCAGGACTGTATGCAGTATTCCAGATGTGGTCCAACCAGTTTTATAATGTTGCAACATAAGCTGCTGACTTTTGTCTTGACTAGTAAAAGCAAGCATTCCATAAGCCTTCTTAACAACCTTATTGACCTGTGTAGCCACTTTCAAGGAGTTGTGAAATTGGATCCCAAGTTCTCTCTGCTCAGTATCACTGTTAATGATCTTGCCCTTAACAGTGTACTACCTCTTTGTATTCGCCCTACCAAGGTGCAACACCTCACATTTATCTGGGTTAAACTCCATCTGCCATTTATCTGCCCATATCTCCAACTGATCTATATCTCACTGTATTCTTTGTCAGTCTTCTACACTATCCACAACTCTACCGATCCTGGTATCACCATAAACTTACTAACCAAACCATCTACATTTTCAACCAGGTCATTTATATACATCACAAATAGCAGAGGTTCCCGCACAGATCCCTGCGGAACACCACTAATTACGGACCTCCAGATCGAAGAAGTCCCTTCAACCACTACCCTGTCTTCTTTGTGCAAGGCAGTTCTGAATCCAAACAACCAATTTGCCGCAGACCACATGCATCTTAATCTTCTGGATTAGCCTCCCTTGAGGGACTTTGACAAACACCTTACTAAAATCCATGTAGACAACATCCACTGCCCTACCCTCATCAATTTCTCTCGTCACCTTGTCAAGAAACTCAATCAAGTTGGTAAGACACAACTTGCCCACTGGCTGTCCCAAATTAGACCATGGATTTCCAAAAGCTCCTATCTCCTATCCCTAAGAATTTTCTCCAGCAATTTCCCTACAACTGACGTGAGACTCACCAGTCTATAGTTCCCAGGATTTTCCCTTATTCCCTTCTTAAGTAGAGGTACAACATTAGCCATTTGCCAGTCCTCCAGGACCTCACCTGTGGTAGACAGGACACGAAGATACTGGTCAAGGACCCAAGAATCTAGTCTCCTGCCTCTTTCAATAATCTAGGGCAAATCCCATCAGGCCCCAGGGTCTTATCCACCTTAGTATTCTCTAGAAGACCCAACACTTTTCTCTTCCTTGACCTCTAAACACCCTAACCTATTTATACACTCAGCACTGATCTCCTGGTCCTCCATATCCTTTTCCTTGGTAAGTACTGAAGCAAAACACTCATAAGTACCTCACTCATTCTCTGCATCCAACCAAATGTTTCCCCCTCTATCCTCGAGTGGTCCCACTCTCTCCCCAGTTATCCTCTTGCCTTTGATGTATGTATAGAATGCCTTGTCATTCACCTTGACCCAACTTGCCAAGGACTTTTCAAGGCCCTTTGTGGCTTACCTAGTTCCCTTCTTTAGGTCTTTTCTGGTTTCTTTATACTCATGTGCCACATATTAAGAAACCCTCCTGGATACACTTGACAAATTCTGCCACATCAAACGCCTTGCACTAAGAAGGTACAATTTATATTAGGGAAGTTGAAATCCCCCATGACAACAACCCTATTACTTTTACACATTTCATTAACCTGATTACACAGCAGTTCCTCAGTATCCCGGTGGCTATTGGCGGCGGGGGGGGGGGGGGGCTCTGTAGTACAATCCCATCAGTGTGATTCCACCCTTCATATTCCTGAATTCCACCCAAATGGACCCAGAGTCTGACCCCTCCATTGTGGCTCCACAGAGCACAGCTGTGATATTGTCCCTGATAAGTAGTGCCACACCAACCCCTCCATTATCTCCTCCTCCATCTTTTCTAAAACTTCAAAAACCTGGTACAGGTCGACCTTCACTAATCCGGCACCACTGGGACCTGAGGAGTGCCAGATTAGGGAAACTGCTGAATTACAGAAGGATCACATTAAGCAATAGCTAACCACCTCATCATACCTCTAAAATATCATGTAAATCAGTACAAGTTAGATAATAATGAAACAGAAATATTAAATGAGTAGCAAGTGAAATTTTAATAAAGTAATATACTATACAGGCACAGATAAAATGAAGGTACAGGTAAAGGTAAAGGAATTAACTTATACAGAAAAGTTGAGCACTTCCACTTCTAAAGTGAGACGTTTAATATACCTTCAGGCAAAGTTACATGTCTGCAAATGTGGGGTTGTCAGGGTCATCAACATCTTCATCTTGAAAAATGAGTGAAGCATCAGGAACTGGTGTTGAAACTGGCACAACAGCTTCTTCACAAACTGTTGATGATGGTGGCAGCACACCTGGTGAGCAGAAGTTGATGGCACTGGATTTTGAAGTGTTGGCTTCCCTGTTGCACTTTTTCTAGCAATTTTTTGAACATATCTTCCAAGGTAAGCTGTTTTGTATATTTTGTTCTCGCTCTGATTAGCTTATCCTGCAGCATATAAACACTCATTATTTCTTACTCAGTTATAAAACATTGTTGCTCTAATCCTTTCAGCCATTCACCTGTCAACTTAATTAGCCTGTCAATAGAAAGTCTCTCTGCTAGCATAGCTGCACAATCTCTCGATGCCTTATACCCTGCTGGCGATTCTGCATCTGCTGTTGTTAGTGTTCGTCTTGGTGTACATCTCCAATACAAAGCATTCTCATCAGCATTGTACACCTGCTCGGGATTTCATCGGAGACTAACTTGGCGAACTCGTCAATAAACTCTCTGCTGCTGCTTCCTTGTCTGCTGAACGTTTTTCACCACACACTGCACGAAGCTGTCAGCCATGATGCTGCTTGAGCCAATGAAGCCAGCCTTCACTATAGTCACACCCAGAACCTAGTCCTAGTTCTTCATGAAACACATTTGCTTGTTGCTTCACCATATCTCCAGATAGTTCAACACCTTCACTTACACGAAGATTAAACCACATTATCGGCACTTTATCTAACTCCGAATCTCTTCCGTCTTTCATTGTTTTTCTTACGCACATCTGTTTCTTTGCGCCACTATCAGCAAAAAAATGTAGCAGTTTTTCTTCCTGTTGCTTTATATCGTACACTGTGGAAGAGCCAATGTTGTAACATTCGCATAAACTTTTCACCGATACATCATTGTTCAGTTTTTTCAAGAGTTCAACCTTATCTTTAACGGATAATGTGCAGTGTTTTCACTTCACAGCACGAGGTGCATTTCCTTTACTCACTGGGACCATAACTGGGGCTAAAAAAAAGAGCCAATGATATTAATAAATGCAGGAAAACAAGCAGGAATCGCCTGTCTGTGCTTACAAGAGCACACCAACACGTGAACAGATCTAGCGCAACCAAAGCAATGCGCAGCAGATTGGTACAGTGGCCCAGGAAGTTTGAAATTACACTTGCACAGAGAATTTGAAATCAGTGCTAGATTATTGAAGAAACCAGGTTACAGGTAGTCGGATTAGTGAAGGTCGTCTCTCAACCATGTTTCAGTAATGGCTACAACGTCGTAGTTCCATGTACTGATCCGTACTCTAAGCTCATCACCCTTATCCATAATACAGGTTGACTACCGATTTTTTGGAAACTGATGGTTCAGCACCTCTTTTTAATTCGGATGAAATTACTAGACATAGTTTATTGGGCAGCCATCGGATAGAACTGTGTGTAGCACATGCAACATCATATGTGGGAAGACTTATTTTGACAAAATCACGCGACTTTTATTATTTACATTGCACTTGATGGTGGTGGTCCCGATATTTTGTGCTTATTTTATGTATATTTAACCCTAGCTATGGCTTCTAAGGTAAGTGTAAGTACCAGTGGTACTGGCAAATGTAAACGTCAGTCCACATTGATCCAAAAGAAGGTTGAAATGTTGAAAGAATTGGACTAAGGTGTTTCTGTACATAAGCTGTGTGACTTATATGGCATTGGTTTGTCATCGCAATTCTATACAAACAATGATTCGCTAAAACATATGAGCATTAGAAAAACTACAAAAGTTGGTAAGAGCACTGAGCATGTTTGAGTGATGATTGAATGGTTTCACCAGCGTTGGGGTGTTGGAGTCACCTTGTCGGCAACATGACAATGAACCAAGTTAACTTGTTCCATAAAGGACTTAAATTAGAGTGTGCATGCGACTATAGTGAAGGATGGCTTCAAAGGTTTAAGAAGTGCCATGGAATTTCCATTCATAAAGTGTGTGGACAGAAAAGATCTGCAAACTATGAGAGAACTACCAGGTACGTGGATGAACTTGCAGAGCTCATAGCTAATGAAAACCTCAGTCCTGAGCAGGTGTACAATGCAGATGAAACTGCATTACACTAGCGATGCACACCTAGGAAAACATTAGCAACAGAAGATGAAGAAGATCCCACAGGATTCAAACAATCTAAGGACAGAATTAGCATTTTAGGGTGCTCCAACACAGCAGGTACTCACAGATGTATATCACTGGTGATTGGAAAAAATAAATACTTTAGGGCCTTGAAAGGTGTTAACATTTACCCAGCAACATATCACACAAATAACAATGGATGCATTACCACCGATATTATGTTAGAGTGAATTGAAAACTATTTTGTGCCAGAAGCCAGAGCACATTACACATCTGTAGGGTCACCCGAAGATCTCAAAATTCTTCTTATTTTGGATAACTGTTCTGCTCACCCCAAAGCTGAACTCCTGTGTAAGAATAATGTTTTTACTGTGTATTTACCACCAAACTGTACATTGCTTATCCAACGCCAAGACCAAGGAAGACCACACTCTCTAAATGCCAAGTATCCCTCACTTTTCATGAAACTTCTGTTAGATGAGGCGAATACTGGCAACTCTGCACAGACATTTAGTAAAGAAAGACAATGGGGTAACCCGTTGGGGCACCCTTTGAGAGAAGGGTAGTGCAGTCTGATGTGACCAGAATGAACATTAAATTCTCCTGAATGCTATTGGCATCGCTTTGCTTTGGAAATTGAAGTAGAAAACCTCAGTTTATTAAAGAAGAACAACACGTAGCGAAGCAAATATAGCTCCTCCTCATTTAACGAAGGACACTCTTGATGCACCATTTCTGATTTACCTGCCACCCTTGTGCCTCTCGTTGTCATTCTGGAGATGTGCAGCCCTTTCATCCCCCATCTCTTCAGCTCTTCTGCTGTTTTTGTTTGTCTCTGATCCTGGAGACATGCATGCCTCTCCTCCTCTGTCTCTTCTTCTCTCATCTTTTTTTGTCCTGACTCTTTGATCCTGGAGTCGTGTGGCCCTGGCCTCATCCGATTCTTGTTCTCTCTCTCTCCTTGCTGCTTCCCGATTGGCATCATCTTTTGACCATAATGTCCCCCTTCCCTTTCCACGCAGCATAATTAGGCTGACTTTTTTTAACCCTAATGCTGGATAGAAGATACAAAGCACTAACACCAAAGGATGCTGATTATTCTTGATGATGTGGTGGGCACTCTCCTAAATGAACGTGATATAGTCACCACTGGCCTTTGACTGCAGCAAAGGGTTTTATGGGTGTCTCGAAGTACGTTATTACAATAAGATTTAATTATCTCTTATTGATGGGTGGCAGTTAGATCTGTCCCAATCCTGCACATGCTGATGGTGATTAGCAGAATGTGACCCCTCGAAATAGAGCTGCCCTGCCCTTTTGCTCCAGTAGGTGTCGCTGCTGAGGCTGGCCGTGCGCATGCATCGGGCTGTCATGCCCCGACTTCCATGATGGCCGATCGAGTCTCGGGTGAAGGCCAGCCTGTTGATTTTTGGTGAATCAGCAATTTTATACGAATATGTAACCCTGAACTTGCCTGCATTCTGCAAGTTAGCGTATTTTAATTCGATTGAGCCAAAAAAAGTGCCGCTGTAATGCACCGTTTGCGCTAACTGGAGGTCACAAACAGACAAACAGAGCATGAGAGTTTCAGTAGTATATAGATTTAACATGAAGGATGTTCTTAGTTTCATTACCTGAGGGTGGGAGAAGGTAGACCCTTGAACACTAAAGAATGGCTGGCATTAAGTTGTGGCCTGCCTTGATGTTTGAAAATGCGCCTGCAGAAAACCTTGACAATGATTTTACAGGATTTCGTGTACCAAAGGATAAAATAAAGTTGTTGCTCATGACTTGCTTGTGTGCAAAAAATGTTACAGGACCTGCTTTCAAAGATATAGCAAGTAGTCTAAATGAAGAAAATCTACGCGAGTGGATGATTGTCAATGATGAAACACCTGTTGTGCATCACCTTAAGGACTTGGAAACTACAGATAGTGTCCTAAATGCTGACAAAAACACTGCAAGTGATGAAGATGGAGTGATGATGATAAAACTGATGAAACTAAAAGACTTACAGTCGACAAGTTATTTGAATTGTTGGATGATTTAATCAAAGGGTTAGAGAAACTATCTTCGTGATGGAACAAGAGCTAATGAATTTTTATTTGATGCAGGGAACATTACACAGGGAGAGGTCAAAACACATGAAATAACTTCACCTGGATGAAATGTTTCAAAAGGTAACCGAGGAAGCAACATTCATTACAAGCACAGTAATTAATAAATTTGCATTTAAATTTTGTTTAATTAGCATTCCTTTTTAAGCTTCTACAGCCCATTTTTGTCATTATTATTGTGTTACCAAGGGTGCCAGGGTACTCCCAGCATTAAAATATACATACTTTAAATACACATACTTCGATTTTGCCTTTCAATACTTTCCCTGACATCTACCTTCTCGTCCAACCCTTCCCTTACTGACTGGGTCTCCAGTTCCCAGCCCATTGCAAAACTAGTTTAAACTGTCCCGAGCAGCATGTGCAATCCTCCCAGCCAGAATACTGGTTCCCCTCCAGTTCAGGTGCCTCCCGTCTCATCTCGTACAGGTCACCCCTTCCCCAGAAAAGGTTCCAGTGATCAAAGAACTTGAAACCGTGCCCCTGCACCACTGCGTCAGTCTCTCATTCTACCCTGCTATCACCCTACACTAGCCTGTGGCACCAGGAGTAATCCAGAGATTACTACCATGGAGGTCCTTCTCTTCGGCCTCTTTCCTAACTCTATATACTCACAGCGTAGGGCCTCTTCCCCTTTCCTGCCTATGTCATTGGTGTCAATATGCACCATGACCTCTGGCTGTTCAAGCTCCCTGTTCACAATATTCTGCAGCCGCTCCGGTACATCCTGGACCCTAGCACCTGAGAGGCAACACACCATCCTTCCTGGTGTCTCTTTTGTAGCCACAGAATCGCCTTTCTGTCCCTCTAATTTTCCAGTTCGCTATAACTACCACACTACCTGACTTTACCCTTCCCTGTTGAGCCTCAGAGTCGCCAACCTGGCTGCTGCTGCCGTGCAGCTAGGGGTCATCCCTCTCCTCCTGACTCGCAGCAGTATCCACTTGTTGCCAAGGAGACTGGCCACAGGGAAACCCTGCACTAACTCCCTCATCCCCTTACCTCCCTTGGTGAGCATTCACTTACTGTCCAAAGCCTGTACCCTGGGTGTGATCACCTCTACAAAAGATCTATAATATCTTCAGCCTCCCGAATGATCCTGAGTACATCTGACTCCAGCTCCAACTCCTTGACTGGCAATAGTTATTTGGCACAATCTGTGGTTTTGTTTCTTCGAAACTTAAAATAAAACTTGAGTATTTTCAGGTACAAAATTTCAGCACTTCCAGATATTTTGAAAATTATATCTAGCTTTGCACAATTGCAGCAAACTCATCCCAAGGCACAAAACAGAATAATGTAATGATCTAGAGTTTTAGCTAAACAACCAACATTTCTAGTCTGACTTTCAGCCTTCATCCACGGAGCCAGATGGAGGTTCTGGAATCCCAAACAAACCAGTTGATTAAATGTCCTCCAGAGCCCCTGATACTGAGACCCTCAAGAAGTCTGCTTTTCTTGCAAGACTCCTATAGATTTTTCACCTCTTAGGCTGAGAAAACTGCTTACTTATGGTCAACATGCCCACTGAAAGATAGAGGGCGAGGTCGTGGGGGGGGGGGGGGGGAGGATAATAACCAAATTTTTATTTTAAAATTGAGCTGACTTAATTGTATTTAATTGATGTTAATGGTAACATGGTGTTCCTGATGAATCTAGAATTTTTAAAAATGATTTTAAAACTGGATAAATATAATGGACCTTAATCAACTCTCAACCCAGTACTGTTGCAGAGTCTCAACCTGAATGTTGGCCAATTATTTTCCTCCACAGATTGCTTGGTCTTCTGAGTTTGTTTTTCACTCTGCATTTCAGCATCTGCATTTTCTTGTATCGCTTAGTTTTACCAGTTCCACTCTGCAGGGATCTATGTCGCTGACTTTTTGGTGTCAAGCAACATGGAGAAATCCAAGTCAGAGTTGGCAAACTCACAGCAAACTGGTGAGTTTGCATGGCTCGTCAGAACACAAAAGAAACAGGCCAATGTAGCATGGAAGGTGCCACTCAGCCTAATGAGCTGTCTGAAAATAAATCTAATCAGGAACTGAACAACAGTATATTGTATTCAGTCAGCTGCACTGAATTCAGAATTGTTTGTTTAATATGACATGAGCAAAATGAAACACTTGCAATATTATCTTATAACAGTGGGATAGCAGGTAGTATCAAGTTGTTTACATGGTTTCTGTTATTCTAAGCAACATAAAATTATGCTATTTAATTAGTTAATTACCCTTGGTATAGATGGGTGAAGGGAGAATCAGAGAGGAGAGGGGAGAGAGAGGAGTTATTGAGTATGTAAGAGATTACAGGGAGATACATGAAAATCAAACTGATGGAAATGGTTTGAGGGGTGTCATTCTCTTGCTGGCCTGAATGGTCTCCTGCTACAACATTGCTTAATTCAAGCCACTGGCTATTGGATTTACCCTCCTCCAAAAACAATGTACTATAAATTAACAGCACACTGTAGCATACACCATTTTAATTATATCCACGGGTTCCCCCACAATTGTGTAAAGTATCCATTTTTAAAGCACATTTTCTGTCATGCTAAATCACCAGTTATTCATGAAATAACCCTGTTACTAAGAACAGTAACAAGACTTCTGGGATTCCGGGCAATGACAGCCAGAAAAAAATGCTCAGTTCAGTGACAGAGCCTCCGATGGTAGAAAGCTCTCTGGAAAAACGTTATAAAGATGATTCTGCAGTCTGTGGACAGCCTTAGTTTACAGAGGGAGGCCGTTATAACCTCATCTCCATATGACATCAGCTTGAATACTCCAAAAAAAATGTAATTTGTCAAATCTTCCATGTGAAAGGCCCAAAACAAAATGGCACATCAGACCCACGAGCCCAATGTGGAAGAATAAATGGAGTACAGAAATCTTGATAATAGCATGGAAACAATGGAACCAAGACCGCAAATATAAAACAAGGACAATGAAATATTTGAAAAAATATGCACATAGAGAACTCAATTGGTTGCTTCACAGCTTAAGAAATTGCTTGGGGATGAGATAGTAATAAGCATTTTTAGTGTACCAAGAAATTCATACACTGAACCATAAATAGGGAAATAGGGGACAAGGAGCCATGGGAGGTTCTGAACCACACAACAAGAAAACTCTATTACCATCTTACAAATATATTTTAATATCCTGTATATATGTATATACACATATTTTCAGAAGCAATTACTTTTCTAAAATTATGGCTATATATTTTTACTATTTCTGTAGTTTCAACTACTACTTGTTTGTTAGTCATAATGTTAGGAAAGATGTTTACTGTGGTGTATTATTTCAACTTCTGCTTATACTACCAGACATTTTCCAATTTTCACTTCATTGTAAAAATAACCTGTGCTATTGGACTGGTGCAAGGAAGACTAAAATAATACTTTGCAGAGATGCCCCAAAATGTCTGGCATGGAGGGCCAACACCAGGCCCCTCCTCGGTTGGAAGCCCAACCCTTTAGATAGCCCAGGGCCAAATTATAATGCTAAGGCTACCCTAGACACCGCCACTTAACTGCTGGGGCAGCCCACTCCTCTTCAGGACTTCAAAGGTTTCAATGTCAGAGAAATGTATACAATATATATCCTGAAATGTTTTTTCTTCGCAACCATCCATGAAAAACAGTGGAGTGCCCCAAAGGATGAATGAAAGTTAAATATTAGAACCCCAAATTCACCCCCCAGATCCCCTCCCTCCCACGCGTAAGCGGCAGCAAGCAACGATCCGTCCGCCCCCACCAGCAAAAAAAAAGCATCGGCACCTGCCACTGAGCACTCAAGCGTGAGCAAAGCAACAGCAAAGACACAGACTTGCAGTACTCCAAAGACTTCGCGTTTCACCGGGTATTCGACATACCACAGGCTCTCTCTCTCTCTCCCCCCCTAATACGGGAGAAAGAGGTATCCCTGTTTCACATATTTGACTTCCATATCTGTACGGAAATAGAATTTACCTTATAGGCCAGCTGAATCTATTTCAGGTTTTCCCAGCAAACAACAGGAATTCTGCAGATGCTGGAAATTCAAGCAACACACATCAAAGTTGCTGGTGAACGCAGCAGGCCAGGCAGCATCTGTAGGAAGAGGTGCAGTCAACGTTTCAGGCCGAGACCCTTCGTCAGAACTAAGAGTGAGTAAGGGATTTGAAAGTTGGAGGGGGAGGGGGAGATCCAAAATGATAGGAGAAGACAGGAGGGGGAGGGATAGAGCCAAGAGCTGGACAGGTGATAGGCAAAAGGGGATACGAGAGGATCATGGGACAGGAGGTCCGGGAAGAAAGACGGGGGGACCCAGAGGATGGGCAAGAGGTATATTCAGAGGGACAGAGGGACAAAAAGGAGAGTGAGAGAAAGAATGTGTGTATAAAAATAAGTCACAGATGGGGTACGAGGGGAAGGTGGGGCCTTAGCGGAAGTTAGAGAAGTCGATGTTAATGCCATCAGGTTGGAGGCTACCCAGACGAAATATAAGGTGTTGTTCCTCCAACCTGAGTGTGGCTTCATCTTTACAGTAGAGGAGGCCGTGGATAGACATGTCAGAATGGGAATGGGACATGGAATTAAAATGTGTGGCCACTGGGAGATCCTGCTTTCTCTGGCGGACAGAGCGTAGGTGTTCAGCAAAGCGGTCTCCCAGTCTGCGTCAGGTCTCGCCAATATATAAAAGGCCACATCGGGAGCACCGGACGCAGTATATCACCCCAGTCGACTCACAGGTGAAGTGTTGCCTCACCTGGAAGGACTGTTTGGGGCCCTGAATGGTGGTAAGGGAGGAAGTGTAAGGGCATGTGTAGCACTTGTTCCGCTTACACAGGTAAGTGCCAGGAGGGAGATCAGTGGGGAGGGATGGGGGGGACGAATGGACAAGGGTAGGTTTTCCCAGGTGCGCTTAAACAGATACATACATTCCAGGTCAGGAAGTTCCACTCCAGGACCAACCAGACACAGCTACTATTGAGTGCTATGCCTCACCAAAACATGACTTACACCAGGTCCTGCCAAAGGGTCTCTACCCGAAACATCAACTGTACTCTTTTCCATACATGCTGCCTGGCCTGCTGAGTTTCTCCAGCATTTTGTCTGTGTTGCTCGCACCCACTTCACCTGACTGTGCCACACAACCAGAGGCTCCTCAATTCACCAAATGGACTGTAATGCATCCTTGGCAAAGTTAAAGGAAGAAGGATATGCTTCCAAATCAACACCTGTTGATGCACTGATGTAATAATCCTAGTGAGTCCTTGGTCACCCACTTAGATATTCTAACAGTGATGTGTTATCCACAGTGTCCTATAATTAATGCTATAAAGCTAACTTCTGGTACATAAACCTTCCAACTATACACATACCAGTAATTTGATATGCTAAATGAGATTACCCATCTGGCTTGCACGCTTTCTTGAACTAAGCAACATAGTCAGCGTTGTCTTACACTGCATCTCTTGAGCAGTAATAAACCACGTGTTGTAGGCTAGCATCTGCTTACTACAGATAGAGTGTCTGCTATACCCAGAGCTTGTCTGTAAAACTGCCCTGTAGACAGTGTAACACACAGTGCATTGTTTTAACTTCAAACTGATTACTACTTGCCATTTACATTTTAAGAACTGAAAACAGGCTCCCGCTTATGACCAGGAGCTAAACAACGTCGTTGGAAGTTTACTTGCATATGTTTGGTCTTGACAAGTGGCAGCTGACGTGTTTAGAAAGTGAGCTTGGCAAAATATTGAGACCTCTGACCCAGTAAGAGAACAGATAGCCACCACAGTCCAAGGTGCAACACTCAGTCTAACTGAGTATGTCACCACTGTCATAGACTCCATCAGCAAGTATGTAGAAGGTCATGTACCAAAAAGGACAATCCAGGTGTTTACAAATCAGAAACCATAGATGACCCAGGCAATGCACTCCCTACTGATGTCCATGATTGCTGCATTCAAATCAGGTGACCTTGACCTTTACAAGAAACGGAGATATAACTTCCGTAAAGCTATCAGGCTTGCCAATACCAATTCAAACTGGAGACCCAGTCCAGCCATCACATGACAGGGCTTACACAGTTGAACAAGGTACAAAACAAAGTCAGGTAGCATCCCTTCCTGATGGAACACACTCAATGTATGTTTTAAATGGAATTAAATTTATCCTTTGATCCTCAGCAATTTTTATTGATGCACCACAGAAAGCATCCTATCCGGATGTATCGTGGCTTGGTATGGCAACTGCTCTGCACATAACCGAAAAAGAACTGCAGACATGGCACAGCAGATTTTGGAAATCAGCCTCCCCTCCATGAACTCTGTCCACATTTCTTATTGCTTCGGTAAAGCAGGCAACATAATCAAAGACCCACCCCAACCCAGCCTGGCCTGCTGCATTCACCAGCATTTTTTAATGTGTTGCTTGAATTTCCAGCATCTGCAGATTTCCTCGTGTTTGCAACCCAAACATTATCTCTTCACACCCTGCACCCCACAAATCAAGCAGAAGATATGAAAGCCTAAAAGCATGTACTACCAGAGTCAAGGACAGTTTTTATACCTCAGTTATAGGACTATGGAATGGTTCCCTATAACTTCTGCCATCTCCAAAGGAATCCTATTACTAAACACATCCTTACCCCTCCACAGACAAAATGCTATAGTTACAAAATACACGTGGACTAAGACGTTAACTGTCCTGTGCTATCACCAGTGGGATCATCAATTGATCTGCCACCTGTCTTCAGGAGTTTCGGCCTGCTTATGATCAAGACTCCTTCGAGGTGGTGGGCCAGCAGTGCTAAAGCACCACTTCCCACTGGTGAGCTTAAAAACTTGGCATCTGCCTCTATCAGAGTTGTTGGTCACTTCCATCCAACAGATAGTCTGCTCTTCAGGTGTCTATGCAACTACTGAAGGGTTTGCAAAAGATATATACACTGTCTGCCTATCTGCCCCTCTGGACATACTCTGGACATAGAAGAACTCAGCAGGCAAGGCAGCATCCATGGAAAAGAGTACAGTCAAGGTTTCAGGCCGAGACCCTTCATCAGGATTGCAGAAAAAAATGTATCCCTTCTCTGTTCGCTTCCTGCAGGGACTGACCCTCCACGATTCCCTTGTTCATTCGTCCCTCCCCACCAACCTCCCTCCAGACACTTATCCCTGCCAGGAGCCGAAGTGATACACCTGCACATAAACCTCCTCCCTCACCTCCACTCGGGGTCCCAAACAGTCCTTCCAGATGAGGCAATGTTTCACCTGCGAATCTCTTGGAATCATCTATTGCGTCCTGATACGGTGTCCTCTACACTGGTGAGACCCATCGTAAATTGTGGGACCACTTCACCAAGCACCTGCACACTATCCGCCACAAGCGAGACTTCATGGTGGCCAAACATTTTAAATCTGATTCCCATTCACGTTTCGACCCATGGCCTCCTCTTGTGCCAAGCTGAGACCACCATCCGGGTGGAGTAGCAATATCTGGATACCCTCCAACCTGATGGCATGAATATCGATTTCTCCTTCTGGTGAACAAATCTACCACCTCCTTCCTCTATTCCCCACTCTGACCTTTCAGTTCTTCTCACCTGCCTATTACTTTCCCCTGGGTCCCTTCCTCCTTCCCTTTCACTTACTGTCCACTCTCCTCTCCTATCAGATTCTTCCTTCTCCAGCTCTTGACCTTTCTCACCCACCTGGTTTCACCTATCACCTTCCAATTAGCTTCTGTCTCCTCCCTCCACCTTCTTATTCTGGCATCTTCCTTCTCAGTCCCGAAGAAAGGTCTCGGCCTGAAACATTGACTGTTTACTCTTTTCCACAGAGGCTGCCTGACCTGCTGAGTTCCTCCAGCACTCCGTCTGCAATGCTTTGGATTTCCAGCATCTGCAAACTTCCTCATGATTGCCACTAGATGGAATCTTGACCTCACAATCTACCTCGTTACGACCCTATTGTCTACCTGCACTGTACTTTCTCTGTAACTGTAACACTTTGTTATAATTAATTGATCTGGTATACAAAACTAGGCTTACTGACAATTTTAGTCCCAATTGCCTTGAACTGAAGGACAATTACTTCAATTGCAATATTGTGAAGATTCAGGAGGGTGCATATGGATGAACAGTGGGAAGCTACAAACTATTGGCATATCAATGAGTAATATGTTAGAGCTTCTCTCAATGACTATACTATTAATCAACACTGCCCAGTTGACCAGTGTGAATGAAGGCTACGCTCTGAATCTGAAACAGTACTGAAAAGAATTAATCTACACTGCAAGTGGAACAACGTCACATTCAACACTCACACAATTGTTCAGTCTTTCCTTACTGACAAACTGATAGAAAACTACAGAGCATTTAATTCACAACCTCCCCCCCACCCTCCTCCTCTGCAGTTGAACCCAAAACTAATATGCATATTTGAATTGCACTCTGCGTGGAAAAAGCTGAACAAGTATGGCAAGCACAGAGCATCCTGCATAAAATTGCACAATATGTTTCCCTGCTTGTCAAAGAAACCCCATGGATTCCTCTGCAGATTAGCATAATTTGACTGGCCACATTAAAACAAGAAACTGAATGCCAGATGTAGAAATTCTGCAATTGCTAAACAGATTATTTTCCTCACACAGCTTTCCACACAGCAACATTACTTGCTGATACACTGACACTGAATATAGCAAGGCACATAAGCACAATGACTGAGTAGTTCCATGATTGGATATTGCTATGACCTAGGAGCAGAATTAGGACATTTGGCCCACTGAGCATGTTCCACTATTCAATCATGGCTGATTTATTATCCCTCTCAACTCCATTCTCTCGCCTTCTCTTACAACATGTGATGCTCTTACTAATCAAGAACCTATCAACCTTCACTTCCAATGACTTGGCCTGCACAGCTGTCTGTGGCAATGAATTCCACAGAATTCATGACCCTCTAACTAAAGAAATTCCTTATCCTTGGAATGTCCTTCTATTCTGCCCTGTAGCCCTATACTCCCCCACTAAAGGAAACATTACACGTCCTGTCTGGATCCTTCAATATTCATTAAGTTTCAGTGGAATTCCACCCCCCCCCCCAGCCCCATTCTTCTAAAGTCCAGCAAGTTCAGGCCCAGAGCCAACAAACATTCTTCATACAAAACCCTTTCGTTCTTGGAGACTGAAGAGAGATTTAACAGAGGATTATAAAATTATGAAAAGATAGACTGGGTATACAGAAAGATTATTTTTAACCTCATCAAGGCCAGTTACTCAGGGACACAGATTTAAATAGCAGAAAGTTAACAGGAAGGTTGAGGCCAAGGTATCTCATTCAACAAGCCTTGAGGTGAAAAGGAAGGAACAACTTATACAGTTGCCTCAAACTGCAGTGAAATAAGATCGGCATTTCAATCAAAGCTACACCAAGTCTGGAGAGGTCATTCCAACACTAATTGGTCAAAATCTCAAACAGGAACTACATCTAGTTTTCAGCACAGACACAAGTTTTATTGGTCAATACATGAAATAACATAACTCAATGAAACTGCCCTTCAACATATCACTCTTCAAATATAGCTACAACTAGACAACGGGGTGACCCGTTGGGGCACCCTTTGAGAGAAGGGTAGTGCAGTCTGATGTGACCAGAATGAACATTAAATTCTCCTGAATGCTACTGGCATCACTTTGTTTTGGAAATTGAAGTAGACAACCTCAGTTTATTAAAGAAGAACGACACGTAGCAAAGCAAATATAGCTGCTCCTCATTTAATGAAGGACACTTTTGATGCACCATTTCTGGTTTATCTACCACCCTTGTGCCTCTCGTCGTCATTCTGGAGATGTGCAGCCCTTTCATCCCCCATCTCTTCAGCTCTTCTGCTGTTTTTGTTTGTCTCTGATCCTGGAGACATGCATGCCTCTCCTCCTCTGTCTCTTCTTCTCTCATCTTTTTTTGTCCTGACTCTTTGATCCTGGAGTTGTATGGCCCTGGCCTCATCCGATTCTTGTTCTCCCTCTCTCTCCTTGCTGCTTCCCGATGACGTTTGGCGTCATCTCTTGACCATAATGTCCCCCTTCTCTTTCCATGCAACATAATTAGGCTGACCGTTTTTTTTACCCTAATGCTGGATAGAAGATATGAAGCACTAACACCAAAGGATGCTGATTATTCTTGATGATGTGGTGGGCACTCTCCTAAATGAACTTGATATAGTCACCGCTGGCCTTTGACTGCAGCAAAGGGTTTTATGGGTGTCTCGAAGTATGTTATTACAATAAGATTTAATTATCTCTTATTGATGGGTGGCAATTAGATCTGTCCCAATCCTGCACATGCTGATGGTGATTAGCAGAATGTGACCCCTCGAAATAGAGCTGCCCTGCCCTTTTGCTCCGGTAGGTGTCGCTGCTGAGGCTGGTCGCGCGCATGCGTCGGGCTGTCACGCCCCGATTTCCATGATGGCCGATCGGGTCTCAGGTGAAAGCCAGCCTGTTGATTTTTGGCAAATGAGTAATTTTATACGAACATATAACCCTGAACTTTGCCTGCATTCTGTAAGTTAGCAAATTTTAATTTGATTTAGCCAACGTGCCGTTGTAATGCACCATTTGGACTAATTGGAGGTCACAGACAGACAGAGCATGAGAGTTTTAGTAGTTATATAGATGTTGAAGTACAACAACTCTTTGTAAAGATTCAAAAACAGTTACTACCCCCCAACCGTCAGGCTTTTGAACGGAAGGGGATAACTACACTCACTTGCCCATCCATTGAGATGTTCCCACAACCAATGATCTCACTTTACGGAACCTTTATATTGTTACTTCATGCTCTCGTTATTTATTGCTATTTATTTATATTTGCATTTGCACAGTGTGTTATCTTCTGTACTCCGGTTGAACTTTCATTGATCCTGTTATAGTTACCATTCTGTACATTTGCTGAGTTTGCCCGCAGGAAAGTAAATCTCAGGGATGTGTGTGGTGACATATATATACTCTGATAATAAAATTTACTTTGATCAAAAAACCTTTTAAAATGTTTGGAAGGAAGGAAGGATTATAATTATTTTTTTCTCTCCTAAAATACACAAGCAATGACCTAAGTAAAGCTGCAGGCAGCTTATTCAGCCAAAAAGCATTTATGACATACACTAATCTATAATGGAAAAGTTTATGGATGATTGTAGCACACCATGAGCTACAGATTTATATAATGCAAAGCACATGCAGACAAATCCCCAACTACCGCAATAATTCCACAAACACAGTCTTATTTCATATTGCAGCCTAATCTCTCTGGCACGAAGTTTGCAATTTGCTGTAATTTATCATTTCACCAAAAATCTGAATGAAGCCCACATGGTGGTTTTGAAAAAAGTAGGGATCCAAACTATCACTCCTTACTGACCTGATGAAATTCTGTTGAGTTTAGCAGAACGAAGGGCCTCCATGCCGTGATTTGGAAATCAAGTTGAGAAAAAAGTGACTCAAGTGAAACACTAACATGCTTAGGAAAACTGCTAGTGAATTGGCAAGATGTCAGCTTTATCAAGTGTAATTCGAGATAAAATACAGAGAATATTTGCATTGAAATGTGCTGGAAATGCTTAAGTTTTGGTCTTGGATGAGCAGCAGACAGTGTTAGTGATCTTCAAAAAAGAAAATAATATAAACATGAAGAGCAAGTGGGTCAGTATTTTGAAGAATACAGATGACCCAGGTGTTAAGTAGGAAGTCAGGGCGGGGTGGTTTCCTTCTGAAAAGACTGCAATTTACGGCCAAGATGCATCACCTACCAGAAAAAGGCGCCATTATGCACACTTTGTGCACACATCCTTTGACCTCTTACAGAACCGGGTCCTCCTTCCTCCAGTCAATTCCCCTGAACTCTGCCGACCCATGAATGGGACCACCCTCGGTGATCGACAAAACGCTCAAATCGAGTATGTCCGTGTCTCCTCTCCTCGCCGAAGACGCTCGGGGTCCGTTCCGTCACCCAGCTTACAGCATCACATCTCCTCTCTCTGTCCCCATCCGCCTTCTGCCCAAAGCCCGCGAAAACAATAGTTTACAGACACACAAGAAAGAATAACGTCTATCCCAATTGGTTAGCAAATGAATACAATTCTCGTTATCAGTAATTATAACCCAAACAAGCTGCTAGAGAGAACCACTGTCTCAGCAGTTAACATCACAGAGAAGCCATTTTATTTTTAACACAACAAAGAAGCCATTTTATTAGCCTTACATGCGGATGGCACTGTGTTAACTGCAAGTACGGATGAAGAACTACAAAACTTAATTGATATAGTTGTTGAAGAAACTGCAAAAATGGGTGTATCAATTGCAAAAAGACAGAATGTATGGTGATATCAAAAAAAGGAGAATCTTATCTGCAGGCTGAGAATAAACGGGAAAGACATAAAACAAGTACAGAACTTTTGCTACTTAGGAAGCTGGGTGACATCAGATAGAAGGTGCGACATGGACATCAAAAGAAGAATAGGGATGGCAAAAGACACCTTTACGAGAATGAAGAATATACTGGCCAACACTAAACTAGGCATGACAACCCCTCCCCAGAGCACTGAAGTGTTATGTTTATCCAGTTATGTTATATGGTTCAGAATGTTGGACAATATCTAGTAACATGAGGAAAGGAATTGAAGCAGCAGAGATGTGGTTTTTGAGGAGGATGTAAAGAATATCGTGGATGAAATGAATATCTAATGAGGATGTCATGAACAGAGCAAGCACAAAAAGGGAAATGATGTATGAGATCATGAAAAGGCAACGTAACTTTATTGGGCATGTGATTAGGAAAGAGGAGCTAGAACGCATGGTAATTATGGGAAAGATTGAAGGGAAGAAAGCAAGAGGAAGGCAAAGACAAATGATGATGGAGACAGCAGCCAGAGAACTGGAAATGAATACCAATGAATTGATCCACTTGACCCGAAACATGAGTGTATGGACCATAGCAGTCAAAGCTCAAACTGGGCAAGGCACTGGATGATGATGATGAAACAATTGGGCTGAAAGATCTATGGAGAAACAAGAAACTGCAGATGTTGGAATCTGTAACAAAAAAACAAACTGCTAGCAGATCTCGAGGAAATTGTTGACTTAATGGGTTAAAAGCATGCTTCTGCCCTGATGTGAAGTCTTAACAAGAAATGACAATTCCTTTGATGTTGCACAACCTACTGATTTACTACTGCAGGTTTTCTTTGATATAAAAACTTTGCCATATAATAGCTGCCCACTACTTATTAGCAAATTTACTGAGAAACTATTGAAGAGAAATGCATCTATTGTAGATTAAAACTGTAACTCATTGGCAAAATATTTGGGGTCCATGTGCATTGACGTCGCCGTGGCTATCCCTCGAGGTCGAGGATGATGGTCTTCGTTCTGTTGATCTACTTATGGGCTCTCAAGTGGCTTATGAGTCCAATCTTGGCTTTGAAAGTTCTTCCACATTCAGGACAGGTAGTTCCAGATGACAGATCAGGCTTTGATTGTTGCTGCCTCTCTTTCCATTTTCTTCTCTTTTCTTCTAATTCTGCACATCTGTTGGCTTTGAAAGTTGCTGTTCCTTCTCGGATGATGGCTTGCCAGAGTTTCCTGTCCTTGGCATTGGTTTCCCAATTGTTGATGTCGATGTTACATTTCTTCATGTTGGCTTTTAAGACGTCTTTGAATCTCTTCTGTTGTCCGCCTCTTTTACGTTTGCCTTCTTTAAGCTGGGAGTAGAAGATTTGTTTCAGCAGACGTTCGTCTTTCATCCGAACAACATGACTGCTCCATCTTAGTTGGTTCTTGATGACATAGGGCTACCATGTGGATAGTGCTTCACAGATCAAAGAATGAAAGTAGCTTTCATTTTTAAAGTTCCATTAACATCCCAGGGAAGTTTTGTATAAATAAAATCAAAGAAAATTTGACACCACGTAAGGAAACTGGGTGACAGTCCGGAAGTGCAGTGCAGAATATCTCTGTGGCTATCCCCCTCAAGAACAAGAACTTTCAATGCTGCTGGTGGGGGTGGGGGGGGAGAGAAGGGGGAATGACCTAGCAGAAAAAGGTCACAGCAGTCAGGTCTCTGGCATTGAGTCTGACTCTAAAACTCAGAAGGGAAGGGGGGGGGGGCGGGGAGAAAAGCCGAATTTTAGTGCTGGGGACTCATTGAACAGAGGAGGTTTTGTGGACAAGAATGAGATTCCCAGATGGTATGTTGCCTCCCAGATGCCAGGACATCTTAGATCAAGTCCTCCACATTCTTAAGTCGAAGTGTGAACTGCCAGAGGACATGGTCCATGCAGGTACCAATGGCATAGGTAGGAAGAGTGATGAGATTCTGCAAAGTGAGTTCAGGGGGTTATCTGCTAAGTTAAAGGGACGTATCTCCAGGGTTGTGATCTCAGGACTGCTACCTGTGCCATGTGCTAGTGAGGCCAGAAATAGGAAGATTATACAGTTCAGCACATGGTTAAGGAGCTGGTGTAGGCAGGAGGGCATAAGATTTTTGGATCATTGAGCTCCCTTCCAGGGAAGGTAGCACCAGTACAGAGAGACAGTTTGCACCTGAGGTGGAAGGGAATAAATATCCTAGCGGGAAGGTTTGATAATGCTGCACAGTGTGGTTTAAACTAGAGTTGCAGGGGGATGGGAACCAGAGTGCCAGAAAAGTTAGTGGAGAGGTTGTGGAGACAGGTGTTGGTAAGACCTCAGACAAAGTCAGGAACCAAAAGTTTGAGTATGGTGTGACTAACGTCTTGAGCTGCATATATTTCAATGGAAGAAGAATCATAGGAAAGGCAGATGAGCTCAGGGCACGGATCAATACCTGGAATTATGATATTGTAGCCATAGTGAGACTTGTTTGCAGGAGGGGCAGGACTGGCAGCTCAATATTCCAGCGTTCCGTCGTTTCAGACGAAACACAGTGGGAGGGATTAAAGGAGGGATGGTGTTACCAGTCAGACAAAATATCACAGTAGTCAGGATAAATTGGAGAACTCGTCCAGTGGGGCATTATGGGTGGAACTGAGAAATAAGAAAGGTGTGACCACATTAATGGGGCTATATTACAGACGACACAACAGTCTGAGGGATTTACAGGAACAAATTTGCAGAGAGATCAACGACTGTTGATGGAAACATAAGGTTGTTATAGGAGGTGATTTTAGCTTTATTCATATTGACTGGGACTCCCATACTGTAAAAGGATTAGATGGAATAGAATTTGTCAAATATGTTCTGGGAAGTTTCCTTAGTCAGTATGCAGAAGTCCCAACAAGAGTCTACGATACCTGGTCTGCTATTAGGGAATGAGACAGGGCAGGTAACAGAAGTTTGTGTTGGGGAACAGTTTGAATTGAGTGATCACAATGCCATTTGTTTCAAACTAAATATGGAACAGGATAGGTCTGGTCTGCAGGCTGAGATTCTAAATTGGAGAAAGGGTGATGGTATCAGAAAGGATCTGGCAGACGTGGATTGGAACGGGCTGTTTCCTGGCAAAAGTGTACTTGGTAAGTGGGAGATCTTCTAAAGTGAAATTTTGGAAGTACAAAGTTTGTAGGTGCCAGTCAGAATAAAAGGTAAAGATAATGGATGTAGGGTGAATAAATCCCCAGGGCCTGACAAGGTGAGGCAACTGCAGAAATTGCCAGTGCACCAGCAGAGATATTTAAATTACCCTTAGCGACAGGTTAAATACCAGAGTATTGGAGGATCACCAATGTTGTCCTGCTATACAATAAAAACTCTGAAAGTAAACCAGGAACTTACAACCCAATGAGCCTGACATCAGTAGTGGGTAAGTAATTGGAAGGTATTCTGAGGAACCGGATATACAAGTATTTGGATAGACGTGGACCGATTAAGGATAGTCAGCATGGCTTTGTGTGTGGTAGGTCACGTCTAACCAATATTATACAGTTTTTCGAGGAAGTTACCAGGAAGGTTGATGAAGGCAAGGCAGTGGATGTTGCCTACATGGACTTTGGTAAGGCATTTCGCAAGATCCCACATGGGAAGTTGGTCAAGAAAGTTCGGTCACTCAGTATTCAGGATGAGTTAGTAAATTGGATTAGACGTTGGTTTTGTGGGAGAAGCCAGAGAGTGGTAGATGGCTGTCTCTCCGACTGGAGGCCTATGGCTTGTTGAGTGCCGCAGGGATCAGTGCTGGGTCCATTGATGCTTGTCATCTATATCAACGACCTGGATGATAATGTGGTTTACTGGATCAGCAAATCTGTGGATGACACCAAGATTGGGGGTGTAG
Organism: Mobula birostris; assembly: GCF_030028105.1. Classification (NCBI taxonomy): domain Eukaryota; kingdom Metazoa; phylum Chordata; class Chondrichthyes; order Myliobatiformes; family Myliobatidae; genus Mobula; species Mobula birostris. Next base: position 35,095,193 of record NC_092390.1, read on the forward strand.
TGGACAGCAAGGAAGGCTATCATAGTTTGCAGCAGAATCTAGACCAGCTAGAAAAATAGGCTGAAAAATGGCAGATGGAACTTAATCCAGACAAATGCAAGGTGCTGCACAGGGTAGGTCTACGCAGTGAACGGTAGAGCACTGATGAGTGCGGCAGAACAAAGGTATCTGGGATCACAGGTCCATAATTCATTGCAAGTGGCATCACAGGTAGAGAGGATTGTAAAGGAAACCTTTGGCACATTGGCCTTCATAAATCGAAGTATTGAGTACAGGAGATGGAATGTTAAGTTGAAGTTCTATAAGACACCCATGGGGACTAATTTGGAGTATCGCCGGCAGTTTTAGTCTCCTACCTACAGGAAAGACATAAATAAGTTTGACAGACCAAGAGAAAATTTACAAGGACTTTGCCGGATTCGGAGGACCTGAGTTATAAGGAAAGATTGAATAGGTTAAGACCTACAACACACATAAAAGTTGCTGGTGAACGCAGCAGGCCAGGCAGCATCTCTAGGAAGCGGTGCAGTCGACGTTTCAGGCCGAGACCCTTCGTCAGGACTAATTCAAGGAAGAGTGAGTAAGGGATTTGAAAGTTGGAGGGGGAGGGGGAGATCCAAAATGATAGGAGAAGACAGGAGGGGGAGGGATGGAGCCAAGAGCTGGACAGGTGATTGGCAAAAGGGGATACGAGAGGATCATGGGACAGGAGGTCTGGGAAGAAAGACAAGGGGGGGGGAACCCAGAGGAAGGGCAAGGGGTGTATTCAGAGGGACAGAGGGAGAAAAAGGAGAGTGAGAGAAAGAATGTGTGTATAAAAATAAGTAACAGATGGGGTACGAGGGGGAGGTGGGGCATTAGTGGAAGTTAGAGAAGTCGATGTTCATGCCATCAGGTTGGAGGCTACCCAGATGGAATATAAGGTGTTGTTCCTCCAACCTGAGTGTGGCTTCATCTTTACAGTAGAGGAGGCCGTGGATAGACATGTCAGAATGGGAATGGGATGTGGAATTAAAATGTGTGGCCACTGGGAGATCCTGCTTTCTCTGGCGGACAGAGCGTAGATGTTCAGCAAAGCGGTCTCCCAGTCTGCGTCGGGTCTCGCCAATATATAAAAGGCCACATCGGGAACACCGGACGCAGTATATCACCCCAGCCGACTCACAGGTGAAGTGTTGCCTCACCTGGAAGGACTGTTTGGGGCCCTGAATGGTGGTAAGGGAGCAAGTGTAAGGGCATGTGTAGCACTTGTTCCGCTTACACGGATAAGTGCCAGGAGGGAGATCAGTGGGGAAGGATGGGGGGGACGAATGGACAAGGGAGTTGTGTAGGGAGCGATCCCTGCGGAATACGGGGGGGGGGGGGAGGTAAAGATGTGCTTAGTGGTGGGATCCCGTTGGAGGTGGCGGAAGTTACGGAGAATAATATGTTGGACCCGGAGGCTGGTGGGGTGGTAGGTGAGGACCAGGGGAACCCTATTCCTAGTGGGGTGGCAGGAGGATGGAGTGAGAGCAGATGTACGTGAAATGGGGGAGATGCGTTTAAGAGCAGAGTTGATAGTGGAGGAAGGGAAGCCCCTTTCTTTAAAAAAGGAAGACATCTCCCTTGTCCTAG